>NC_062544.1:203295591-203599012 GCF_016906955.1 Phacochoerus africanus | reverse complement strand
AGTTGTACTCTGAGGAGGGAAGAGTGGCAAGTATTCCTTTCTCCCCCTCAAACCTCAGAACCACTAGGCCTAATATATAGCCACCCTCCTGGCCTATGGGGCAAATATACACCTGTCACTGCACTTTGAAAACAAAAGCAGGCGTGTCCTCAGATCTCCTGCTTGCCCCTCTTATAAATGAACTACAGACAATGCTTAAACAATTTCAGGGGCAATGTTATGATCTAAAGACAATTATTACAAATACTCCTGAGACACATATTGGCCCTGAATTTCAAAATTAGCAAAATGAAGCTCCACTGAAGATCACTCAAGATGGAAGCTGTTGGAGTTCTGGTGGTGGCTCAGCAGGTTAAGAACCTGATATCATGTCCATGAGGACATGGGTTCAATCCCTGGCCTTGCTCAGTGGGTTAAGGATTCAGCCTTGCTGCAAGCTGAAGCGTAGGTGGTAGATGGGGCTTGGATATGGTGTTGCTGTGGCTGTGGCATAGTCCTGCAGCTGCCGCTCCACCTCAACCCTTAACCCGGGAACTTCCATATGCCACAAGTGGGGCCATAAAAAGGGGGAAAAAAATGGAAGCTTTGTCCTAGCAAGTATTTTCAGTCTATTAAAATTACTCAAGGCTTTATATTAAACGGTCATCATTCAAAAGGCCACTCCTCTAGAAAAGAGGCTGGGTGCCTTGGTGGCTTTTGCAATAAATATAAAAAGAGGTGATGGGGGAATAAGATTCCCCAAAATAGTAAAACATGCTATAATAATACCGCAACACTGAAAAATAAATGTATTTTACCAAAGAAAGTATTTGTTGGAGCTAACTTCCTAACTATGCTATGAAATATTTACAAATTTCACACTGAATTTACATTTCTGGAGTAGCCTCTATCACAAAGCTCTTCACATTTAGGACAAATTCTTTTATACTGCCCCCTATAAATGCCTGATTACATTTTTAACCAAATGAAAGAATGCTTCCTACTGCTGCCATCTACTGCAAACTTGAAAAATGTTTGAAATTTTTAAAAAAGAAATTTCAATACAATAATAATACTGAAGAATAATTCATAAGTCAGACAGGGAGACTGAGATCAATGTTATTATGCTTTACTTTTAATTAAATGACTAATTATTCCAGAACTCTGAATGATGATCAATAAGGTAATGCTGCATAAAGAAACAGAATCAATAAGCTACACAGAACAGTATTAAGTGGCTTTGTTAAGCTATGTTGGGCAGATACACACACACGTATATTATATATATATGTATGCCATATATATGTATGTCATTTTTTTCTCTAGTCTATCTTATATGCAAAAGGAGTCTGTCCTTTGTGTTGAGGAAAACCTAGTTTAGAGCTACCAGAAAATACAAAGTACACATTAATAATTTGAACAACTGTGAGTTAAAAAATTATCAAGGCAGAGAAACATAAAAATAAGACAAGGGGAAGAGGAAAAAGTTCATAAACAGGCAATTTACAAAAGAAAAATGGGATGTGCAATGGACAGTAAGAAAAATGTGTGATTTAGTATCAAAGAAATTCAAATTAAATCAAACTGAGATACACGTTTCTTCTTGCAAAGTGGCTAAAATTGCTTTTTTTAATACATTGTTTTGGAAAGGGTGTGGGAAAACACTCTTGTATAAGAGTCTGCTCTTATATACACTGCTTCTTTTTTTTTTTTCCTTGTCTTTAAGGGCCACACTGGCAGCATATAGAGGTTCCCAGGCTAGGAGTCGAATCAGAGCTGTAGCCACCAGCCTAAGCCACAGCCAGAGCAATGCAGGATCTGAGCTGTGTCTGCGACCTACACCGCAGCTCACAGCAATGCCAGATTCTTAACCCACTGAGCGAGGCCAGGGATCAAACCCTAGTCCGCATGGTTGCTAGTAGGGCTCATTAACCACTGAGCCATGATGGGAATCCCTTATACACTGCGGATGGTTAAATGCTTGTTACAACTTTTTTGAAGTACAATTATTTGGCAGCAGGTATCAGTAGGCTTAAAATGCAAATATTCTTTGATTCAAAATTCAACTTCAAGGAATTTATTCTAAATGAATAATCAGGAAATTGCAAAAAGAGTCTAGCTATACAGATTTCATCACATAGTTATTTAAAACACAAATCATTGGGAAAATAGAATAGTCCTCAAGGGAAGTTTTATTAAATAAATTATGGTACAATTATACATTAGAATATTTAAAACCTTTGCAAATTGTATGTTAAAATATATAAGAAAAGATAAAAATAGTCACAACAAAGTGTAAAAAAGGAAAATAACATGATAATAGGTACCATGTAAACTAACATATATAGATGACTAGAAGAATAAATTTAGTATTAACTATGCTTATTTCCAGATGTAGGAATAGTGATGATTTTATTTTCTTCTCTTTTTTTTTCTTTTATTTTTTTCCTGCTGTACAGCATGGGGATCAAGTTATTCTTACATGTATACATTTTCCCCCCACCCTTTGTTCTGTTGCAATATGAGTATCTAGACATAGTTCTCTATTTTCTTCTCTTTTAATCTAAATTTCTAAATTATCGATGAAGTACAAATGTACCATTTTGGACAAAATTAAGTTTTAAAATTTGCTAATTTAATAATACTCACTATTATAAATAATATTATTTTAACTTATTTCAAGAATTTTAACTTTAGGAGTTCCAGTCATGGCTCAGCGGAAACGAATCTGAACCATGAGGTTGCGGGTTCAATCCCTGGCCTCGCTCAGTGGGTTAAGGATCTGGCATTGCCATGAGCTGTGGTGTAGGTCGCAGATGTGGCGTAGATCCGGTGTTGCTGTGGCTGTGGCGTAGGCTGGCAGCAACAGCTCTGATTGGACCCCTAGCCTGGGAACCTCCATATGCCACAGGTGTGGCCCTAATAAGAAAAAAATTAAAAACTTGTTACAGTTTTTTTCCTCCTCTAATTTTAAGAGAGATGTCAAATGTGGAGGCACAGATGGCCTGGAAATGATTCTGTAATATACTCTGCTATAGCGGGTAATGTATCTTTTCACTCCAGTGAGGGATGCTCATGGCTGGGATAAGCTTTGAGGAGGGGGAGGGTCTAGGACCAAAAACCTTTCCCAGAAGGTAGGGCCATGTGTGTCTATTTCCTTACTTTGTTTGACAAGAAAATAGAAAAGTGAGGATGGCAATAAAAGATTATGAGATGAGCAGGAAGTTGAGAGGCCCCCACTGTAGGAGGCAAGGTCACCTGAGAAGGACCACAGAGATGAGATAAGGAGGAACAGAAGAGGTTTGGATAGCTACTGTGGCAAATGCAAATAGAGAGGAATTAAAGGCCACCAATCTGCAGTGAGGACCCAACTGAGGAGGCAAAACAATCAACACAGCAGCAGAAAACAAGATTTGGGAGATACTCTGGGTTGGCGCAAAGGGCCAAAAGTTGACAAGGGGTGGAGAAAGTAAGTCTGGGAAGAAGTGACTATTAAAACGGCTAATGACGTTTCCAAGATGGAGAGGGCAGAAAGGCAAAGGGTTCAGGGGTATATTTAGTTTGGTTACTATGGCATCTATTGGCATGTATGACACACAGTAGAGGAGTGTAATATAGATCTAAGGGGAAAAAGGAAAGGAGAGACTGCGTAAGGAGAGGGGTAAGGCAACTGATATAACTGAGCACCTACGCTGTAACAGAGTCTTTTGGCACAGGTGAATGTATCACCTCCAATCTCTTATTGTCTGGGTTTCTCCTTTGCCTATAAGCATGTCCACGTCCCTCCTTGTCATTATTTCCCCCTGAACTATCTACTCATTTTCCTCTTCTTTACCACCAAACTCCTTGGAAGAACACTACACCAGAGCTGGCAGAAACGAAGCATATGTTTCTCTACTCCCCCTCCCACGCCCACAGCAGGTATAGCCAGTAGATGGTAGCACTGGTACCTACTGATCCCCAAGAGAACATGTAAAATTGAAGAGCCTCTACAAAGAGCCTGTATAGAAGTGGTAGGCATTCAATAGCAACTCACTAAATGAATAAGTGAATGCCTGTCACACATCAAGGTAGATGTGGGATCACATTTACTGTCGCCCTTCTTACTCTAAGGTTGTGCTAAAGTGTGAATACAATCTATGCAGGTATGATGAAAAGGAACAAATAATAGAACTCTTTACACTATGCCCGGGACCTTGTGAAATGGGCACCTTTAGCTCCTCATATGCAGGAAGCCTTTGCTTAGGGCCAGTCTAGCTATCTGCAAGCCAAGCTGCTCCCAGATACAGCATTTTCCAGCCTGAAAGCATGTTTTGGAATTAGGTATATCTTTTATCTTCCCTGCCTTTCATGATCCCATTTCTATTCACTTATCCTCTATTCTTCTTTTTTTTTTTTTTTTTTTTGTCTATTTGTTATTTCTTGGGCCGCTTCCGCAGCATATGGAGGTTCCCAGGCTAGGGGTCTAATTGGAGCTGTAGCCACCGGCCTACACCAGAGCCACAGCAACGCGGGATCCGAGCTGCGTCTGCAACCTACACCACAGCCCACGGCAACGCCGGATCCTTAACCCACTGAGCAAGGGCAGGGACCGAACCCGCAACCTCATGGTTCCTAGTCGGATTCGTTAACCACTGCGCCACGACGGGAACTCCCTATTCTTCTATTTAATACTCTTCTTTGTGCCATCCATTTGCAGCATGAAGGAGGAAAAAAATGCACCACATTCCTTTTTTAGGTACATCTTTGGTAAGGTATGAATTCCACCTTGCCAGAAATATTTGCATGGCCTCCAGGTCTGTTGTGGCAGATGTACTGTTAAGGTGGCTCCTGTGATTCCCACCTGCTAATGTTCACACACCTTTGTGTGATCCCTCTCCTTGAGTGCGAGTAAGTCTTGCTTCTAATCAATAGAACACAGTAAAGGTACTAGGATGTACATGATTACATGCACATAATGATGGGATGATGTTATATAAAAACCATATGCCTCTCTTGGCTAACTGAGGGGAAGCAAATGGTCATGCTGGGGAACCTCACATGGCAAAGAAGCGTGGACATAGTCTCTGTAGGCTGAGGGAAGCCTCTAGTCAAGAGGCAATAATAATCAAAAAAACCTAAAACCTGGAGTTCCCTGGTGGCCTAGTAGTAAAGGATCCAGTGTTGTCACTGCTGTGACTTGGGTTTTATCCTTGGCCTGGGAAATTCTGCAGGCTGCAGGTGTGGCCAAAAGCAAAAAACAAAACCCCCAAAACAAGAAAACTGAAGTTCTTAGTCTTACAAGTGTAAGAAACTGAATGTTGTCAACAACCACATGAGTTCCCCAGTCAAGCTTCCAGACGAGAATCCAATCCTGGTCAACATCTTGACTGAAGCCTTGTGAGGCCCTAAGCAGAAAGCCCAACTAGGCCATGCTAAGAGTCCTGACCCACAGAAACTGAGACACTTATTGTGTGTGTTGTTTTAAGCCACTAAGATAATACTGTTATGCATCAATGGAAGACTATACAACCAGAGAACTCAGTACCACCTTGACTAGGGATAACTTGGTTAATATTTATAGAAAGCAACTAAAACTCGAGGTATACCCAACAAAGATTATAATGGCATATCCTAATACTCCTTTTTAGATAAATAATAGCAATGTAATAGAGCAAACGTTCTGCCTAATAACTCGAATGTGCATGGTTTACAAACCTAACACTTTGTTAGTGAGAGTCATACTCAGTAGCAATGATCATACATAGTGCTATATTGGTTAGTAAGGAGAATTATGAAAAATATAAGAAATTTAGCCCTTGTCTTCCAATATCCTTTGTTTCTGAAGAGTCTTATCTGTGTCATCTCAGGGTGGCTTTATATAAAGATCTTATTTCTCAGTATGTCCTGAAATAGCAAGAGCCAGAGGCCTAGATAAGGCACATAGAGCAGCTTGTAGGCAGCATAGAAAACTACACAAGCGAAGGATGAGTGAATTGGTTATGTACTGCAGCATGACAAATTGCCCAAAACTTGGCAGCTTAAAACAACAAATACTTATTATCTCACAAAGTTTCTGAAGGTCAGGAATCTAGGAGCAGTTTATGTGGGTGGTTCCAGCTCAGGGTCTCTCAGGAAGTTTCAGTTAAGCTGTTGACCAGGGATGCAGTCATCTGAAGGCTTGCCTGGGGCTTGAGAAACTAAATAAAGTTGACCCTTGAATAGCACAGCTTTGACCTTTGTGGGTCCAGTTTAAAAATGGCCTTTTAAAAATAGCAAATACTATAGTAATACATGATATGCAGTTGGTTGAATCCTTAGATGTGGAACCGCAGATATGGAGGATCCGCAATTACAGAAGGTCAACTGTAAGCTACATGTGGATTTTTGACTGGACAGAGGGTGGGTTCCCAACTCCCCACCCCTACCCCCACCACACTGTTCAAGAGTCAATGTTGTATTTCCCACACCGTTCCCTCACATAGCTGCTTGCAGGAGGCGTCAGGTCTTTAACAAAAGGAATTTTCTGACAAGGCAGCTGGCTTCCCCCAGAGTAGGTTAGCAAGAGTAGGTAAAAAGCTGCATTGCTTTTTATGACCTAGTTCAGGGATTAGAAAACTTTCTTAAAGGGATGAACAGTAAATATTTTAGATTTGCATGCCATTGTAACTACCTGCCTCAGTTGTTTTAGTGCAAAGACAGCTACATACAATACGTAAACAAATGGGCATATGTTCCAAAGCAACTTTATTTACAAAAAATAGGTGGCTAGCCCACACACTACAGTTTGCTAACTCTTGGACCTGGTCTTCAGAGTCGCAATGCCTTCATTTCCCCTTTACTCATTCATTAGGAGTCATTAGGGTCTGTCCACACTCAAGCGGAGAGGAATTAGGCTCTACCTCTTGAAGGGAAGGATAAAGGAACTTCTGGACATATCTTAAAATCATCTGAATGGGCTTATTAAAACACACAGGAAGCAGGATATGAGTTAAATATTACATCTGTTTCTTAAGTCTGCTGTAACAAATTATACAAACTAGGTGGCTTAAAACTACAGAAATGTATCTCCTCACAGTTCTTGAGACTGAAAGTCCAAAATCAAGGAAACAGCAGGGCCATGCTCCCTGTGAAGGCTCAAGGGAGGGATCTTTCTTTGCCTTCTCCTAACTGCCGGTGGCTCCCTGTAATCCTTGGTGTTCTTCGGTTTGCAGTTGCTTCACTCCAGTCTCTGCCTCTGTCTTCATATGGCCTCCTCTCTGTGTGTATCTTTGTGTGTCCTCTCCTCTTTTTAGAAGACTCCCACTCATTGGATTTAGGGCCCACCCTATCCAGAATGACCTCATATTAACTTAAATAATTATGACTACAAAAACTATATCCAAGTTAAGTAACATTCTGACATTCCAGGTGAATATGAACGCTAGGGGAACACTACTCAACCCACCACAACACACTCTGTCCATTTTTCCCCCACAATATTAACATTTTGGAAAACTATAGTATGACATCTCAAACAGGATAGTGATATTGACATGATCTACTGATTTTATTCAGATTTCCCCCATTTTATTTGTACTTATTTGTGTGTGTATGTGTGTGTGAGTGCGTATTATGTTTTATACAGTTTTATCATTTGTGTAGGTTCATTTGTCCACCACCACAGTAAAAATACTGAACAATTTCAACACTGCTAGTATCCCTTGTGTTACCCTAACACAGTGTAATTCTATTATATCCCATCTTTTGTGTTTCCATTGTCATGTTTTATAGCCACAGTTTTCACATTTTATAAGAAATATATAATGTGAATATGCAGAATGTGATCATTTAAGGGTACATAGTAAAAATTCTAGAGCAATTACTAAAATGTAGTAAAAAGATAAAGGTAAACAGTCACAGGATGAATTGAAATAAAATGCTACAAAACATTTAATTAAGCTAAAAGCAATCAATCAATCAAAGGAAGAAATGAAGAACAAAAACCCTAGATGGGATAAACAGAAAACAAAACAAAAAAAGTACACCTAAGTGCAACCATATCAATAACTACATTAAATGTAGATGAACTAGACGGTAGAGACTGAGACTGGACTTAAAAAAAAAAAAAAAAAACCAAGATTCAAATATATGCTATTTCTAAGAAATATACCTCAAATATAAAAAGACAGACAATTTGAAAGTAAAAGGAGGGAATGATACACCATGCAAATACTAAGCATAAAAAAGCTAGTGTGACTATATTATTAGACAAACTAGACATCAGGACAAAGAGTATTAGTAGAGATAAAGAGAGAGACTTAATAAAAGAACCACTTTATCAAGAAGACATACCAATCCTAAATGTGGATATACTCAACCACAGAGCTTTGAAGTATGAGATGACAGAACCGAAGAAACAGATAAATCCATAATGAGAGATTTTAACACTCCTTTCTCAGTAATAGACAGAAGTAGACAAAAGAAATCCCTAAGCAGATAAACAGTGCTATCAACCATCTTGATCTAAATGACATTCATGGAACACTGTACTTAGCAACTGAATGATACATAATAAGTACAAAGATAGTTACACGAACACAGACCTTATTCTGGGCCTTAAAATGATTCTCAATAAATTTCAAGACTGAAATCTTAAGAGTATGTTCACTGATCATATACAAATTAAATTAGACATGAATAAGATATGAATTTTTTATATATCAATAAGATACTTTAAAAATAAATCCCTGTTCCCCTCACACTTGTCAGATGGCTATCATCAAAAACACCACAGATAATAAACTTTGGTGAGGCTACACAGAAAAGGGAACCCTTGTACATTGCTGGTGGGATTGTAAATTTATGGTATAGCTGCCGAGGAAAACAGTATGAACGTTTCTCAAAAAAACTAAAAATATAACTAGCACATGACCCAGCAATTCCACTCCTGGGTATGTATCTGAAAAAACAAAAACAAAAACTCTAATTTGAAAAGACACATGTGGGAGTTTCCATTGTGGCTCAAGGGAAATGAATCTGACTGGCATCCATGAGGACTCAGGTTCGATCCCTGACCTTGCTCAGTGGGTTAAGGATCCAGCATTGCTGTGAACTGTGGTGTAGGTCACAGACGTGGACTAGATCACCCCTTGCTGTGGCTGTGGTGTAGGCTGGCAGCTACAGCTGCAATTCGACCCCTAGCCTGGGAACTTCCATATGCCCTAAAAAAAAGGAGAGAGAGACACACACACACACACACACATATGCACCCCTATGTTAACAGCAGAATTATTTACAAATGCCAAGGTATGGAAGCAAAGTATATTGTTCTCATCAACAGATAAATAAAGAAGATATGACATATGATATACAATAGAATACTACTCACCCATAAAGAAGAATGAAATTTGCCATATGCAGCAACACAGTTAGACCTAGAGGGCATTATGCTAAGTGAAATAAGTCAGAGAAAGACAAACACTCTGTAATATCACTTATATGTGGAATCTAAAAAATGCAACAAACTAGTGAATACAACAAAAAAGACAGAGACTCACAAACATAGAGAACAAACTAGTGGTTACCAGTGGGGAGGGAAGGGAAATGGGGCAATATAGGGATAGGGGATTAAGAGTTATAAGCTATTAGGTATAGGGAGTTCCCGTCGTGGCTCAGTGGGAATGAATCTGACTAGCATCCATGAGGATGCAGGTTCGATCCCTGGCCTCACTCAGTGGGTTAAGGATCTGTCATTGACATGAGCTGTGGTGTAGGTTGCAGACATGGCTCAGATCTGGCGTTGCTGCGGCTGTGGTGTAGGCCAGTGGCTACAGCTCCAATTTGACCTCTAGCCTGGGAACCTCCATATGCCACAAGTGGGCCATAAAAAGAGAAAAAAACCAAAACCAAAACTATTAAGTATAAAATAAGCTACAAGATATATTGTACAACATGGAGAATAGAGCCAATATTTTATAATAACTATCAATGGAGTATAACCTTTGAAAATTGTGTCTTACTATACTGTACACCAGTTATATATAATATTGTGCAGCAACTATATTTCAATAAAGAATTTAAAATTCTATTAATTAAAAAACAATTATTTGCCAGTATAAGGTCCTGGGTTTGTTCCCTGGCACTTCCACCAAAATAAATAAATAAATAAATACATAAATATCAATTTTTTTTTTGTCTTTTGTCTTTTTTGTTGTTGTTGTTGTTGTTGTTGTTGCTATTTCTTGGGCCGCTCCCGCGGCATATGGAGGTTCCCAGGCCAGGGGTTGAATCGGAGCTGTAGCCACCAGCCTACACCAGAGCCACAGCAACGCGGGATCCGAGCCGCATCTGCAACCTACACCACAGCTCACAGCAACGCCGGATCGTTAACCCACTGAGCAAGGGCAGGGACCGAACCCGCAACCTCATGGTTCCTAGTCGGATTCGTTAACCACTGCGCCACGACGGGAACTCCCAATATCAATATTAGTAATGAAAGAAGATAGCACATTAGATAATAAAGATACTAAGAATAATATAGAAATATTGTAAATGCTATGCCAATACATGCAACAATTTAGATAAAATGGGTAAATCTTGAAACACACAAATTATTTAAGCTGACTTAAAAACATTAGAAAAATCTAAATATCACCATATCTATTAAAGAATTCATAATATGGATCAAATTCATAATGAAAATCTTCTCTCACTGAAAACTCCAAGCTCACATGACTTCACCAGGGATAAGATCAAATATTTACCACCATCTACACAACCACATACCACTACTACCACCATCACCACTACTATAAGTACTCCTCCTCCTCCTACTAAAAATACTGGTACTCGGAGTTCCCATTGTGGCTCAGCAGTTAATGAATCTGACTAGGAACCATGAGCTGGCAGGTTCCATCCCTGGCCTCGCTCAATGGGTTAAGGATCCGGCGTTGTCATGAGCTGTGGTGTAGGTCAAAGACGTGGCTTGGATCCCGTGTTGCTGTGGCTGTGGTATAAGCTGGTGGCTACAGCTCCGATTAGAACCCTAGCCTGGGAACCTCCATATACCAGGGGTGTGGCCCTAGAAAACACACACACACACACACAAAGACAAAAAAATTAAAGGTGAAATAAAGACTTTTAAAAAAATACTGGTACTAGATTGCTATTAAAAATAATGACTCTACACAAACTCAGGAACGAGAGGAGCTGGAAACACTTTGACTCATTCTAGAATATAGCAGAAGCCTGGTACCAAACATGACATTACAAAAAAAGAATGTTACAGACCAATATCCCTTTTATAGATACCAAAATTCTTCCTTACATCCCATATAAATTCAAAAGTGCTTCACCAAGCACTAGCAAATTGAATCCAGTAAAAATTTTAAAATACATAATGCAACAACCAAAGTAGCATTTATGCCAAGAATGCAAGGTTGGTTTAATGTTAGAACAATCAAACAATGTAATACATGACATTAAGAGAGTAAAAGAAAAACCACATAATCATCTCTATAAATGCAGCAAAAAGCACTGACAAAATTCAATAGCCTTCAGGATAAAAATTCTCGTAAAACTAAAAATAGAAGAGAATCTCCTTAGATTGATAAAATATATCTACAAAATTGAGCCGCTGTAGCTCAATTGGACCCCTAGCCTGGGAACCTCCATATGCTGTGGGTGCAGCCCTAAAAAGCAAAAAAAAAAAAAAAAAAATTATATTTGAAAATGTTGAAATGTATCAACATCATTGACACATATTTTCTTTCTGAATAACTTAATGCAACCTAGTCTTAATCTTTAACAGTGCTTTGGAGGCTTTTTATATGATAATAAATTTAATCTTCAGTTTATAGAATTTCTCAACATTATACTATTTATGACAAACATTTTCCTATATTTTATATGAAAAATCAATTTATTTTAATGATATTGCTATAAGATTTCAGGTTTATATATTTTCTTATATATACTAATAAATAATATTTGGTGCTAAAGACTTTTTGGGGAAAATTGATATAGAAAGAAAGAAATAATTTTAGCTCTTTACATGTAATATGCGTATGTGCATTAATATGTACATGGCTGCCCTAAAGCAGAAGTCAGCAACTAGTGCACAGGGGCCAAATCCAGCTCACTGCCTTTTTAAAAATAAATTATACTTTATTAGAGTACAGCCCTGCTCATTCATTTATGTATTGTCTTGCTTTTGAGCTACAATGACAGTTGTGGCCCACAAAGCCTAAAAATATTTATCATCTGGCCCTTTACAGAAAAAGTTTTCCAACCCTTGCCCAAAGTGATGGTCCTTCAATGTTAGCAAATATCAGAATCACAGAAAGATTGCTGAACCATACCCCCAGAGTTTCTGACTCAGCTAGGTCTCGGAGCCAGAGAATTTTATGTCTAACAAGCTTCCAGGTGATGCTGCTGCTGCTATTGGACTACATACACTCTAAAAACCACTGTTTAGAAGACTATATTATATAACTTTAACTTACTACAGTCTCACTCATACTATTTTATACTACTTCAATCCCAACTTTTGTGCTCTTGTCATATATTTTCTTTATATGCTCTTAACTCTATTATACATTGCTATTATTTTTTATTTAAACAGGCCATAATTTTTTCTGTAAATTAACACACAGTGAAATTGATTTCCTGTCATGCACATTTCTACAAGTTTTAACTTATGTAGAGATTCTTGTAATTGCTGTCACAATAACTCCCTCTGTTAAAGGATCTAGTAGAAAAGAGGAGCAGGAATAAATGAGGAATTTTACCACAGAGACAGGAAATGTGAAAAAAAGAGTCAAAAGTAAATTGTAGAAATAAAAAATAAACATAAAAATTGAAGATTTCATTTGATGGGCATAAGGATCTGGCTACTGAGTAAAGGTAACTTCTCTATCAGGTTATAAGGTTTCTATGTTTTCTGTTTTTTCTTTATTCAGTGAACCAGCACTATTAACACCCACTTAAATGTTGGTCATTTCTAATTTGTACTTATTGCTGCTAACGTCTATCCTGTGTGATTTCTTAAGTGTATTGTTTGAAAACTTCAATGTTAAAACTCTCAACTGGAAAAAGTTCTGACAAAATTATTTTTTCTTTCAGTTTCTCAAAGCAGCCATATAAACCACTCTGTTTTTCATATTTGTTCCTATGGACCTTATTATTGTCTTATCATTTTCCAGATAAGAGATTATAAGGCAGCCTTTTTCAGTTTTTCAATTAATAACTTTTTATGGTCTTTCTTTGATGGGCTTGTTTCCTGGTTTATGATCCCCTACATATTTTAGGGGACTTTAGTGAGGAAAGCATGTAATTTCCTAGACACGGCATCTATTGTGCCCCTTACCTCCATTATCTAAATTATGAACACTATGAGGACAATGCAAAGACAGACTAGAGGTGGTTCAGTAGCTTTTAAAATTTCTATTCTGACTATAATAAAGGATCAGGCCGCTAGAAAAAGATCAAGTTTCTTTCAGCGCCCAGGCCCAGGTTAATAAGCAGTAGAGTCATACAAGGATCTTTCCATTTGACCCCCCAGGATCCCTGGATGCCCTCTGAGGTGTGTCTCACCATGTCATTTATACTATTATACTACGAATTAAAAATTGGTTTTCAAGTTCTAATGTAAAATTCTTTTATCATCTATGCTGTTATCTAATTCTACTCATGTGCCTAAATGTATCTCTCTTGTTTATTTTTCTTTGATAAGGTGTATCTTGAAATCCTGCAAATAGTGTTTTTACTTTGTGTTGCATTTATTAAGAAGCAGGAAAAAAAGGTTGCTCTATACTTCCCGGGTCTTCCATAATTTCTGCGATGTCTATGGAGCAACCTGGGTAAATTGTTTCTGCTATGTTTGTGTGGCAAATGTATTTTGAAATGAATTTTACCTTAACACCATTTTGCTATGGAAACACTGGTATACATCTCACAACATGGCGTTTAAGATATATTCTTTACGCTCAAGGTAGTATCTTTTACTATCTGGTTATGATTACATTTTTTGTTCTGTAAGGAAGGCAGAAGAGTGAGATATTATCACTTCACTTTCCAGATGAGGAAGCTGAGACATGGACAGTGATGATTAAAGGAGATAGTACACAAGAAAAGTATTTGTAACAGAGCCTGGTGTGTATATTTGTGTGTACATATATATATATTCTTTTTTGTAAATTAAAGGGCAATGATTTCTTTTTTTAAATTTTTTTATTGTTATTTCCCCAATACAATTTTTTTTCCTACTGAAAAGCTTGGTGACCCAGTTACACATACATGATAATTTTTTTCTTTATAAGAATAAAAGCAAGTTATTAGCAGATATAAAATTAAAGCTTCTTAACTTCTAGTCATATATAGTCCTTCTAGCAAGCTCTATTCAGATATCACAGATAACATTTCCATATTTGGTTATTAGATTTCCACGTTCAGGACAAACTAATATCTATTTCAAAAGTCAATTTTTTTTTTTTTTGCTTTTTTAGGGCTGCACCTGCAGCATATGGAAGTTTCCAGGCTAGGGGTCGAATCAGAGCTACAGCTGCCAGCCTAAATCACAGCTCACAGCAACGCTGGATCCTTAACACACTGAGTGAGGCCAGGGATCAAACCCACAACTTCATGGATCTTAGTTGGGTTTGTTAAATGATGAGCCATGAAGGGATCTCCCCAGGAGTCAATTTTTAAAATGCAGTCCAAAGACATCATAGGGACATGTCCTTAAACTTTCTTTCCTTTATGTATTTCTACTGGCATTAGAGACCATTCTGACTCTTTGCTTAGATCTCTTTTCCTGAATAGGGCCTTCAGACAAATTCTGGTTTAGGTAAAGTTTGGCTTTGATTTCCTATTTTCTCTTCTGGTTCTTCTCCTACTTCTTATGTGACAATCATATTCCATAAAAATCAGAAACAGCAGGTAGAGGAATTTGTTTAGGACGGTGAACTATGAGTCAGAGACTAGGAATTCCACTGGGGGGGAAAAAAAACAGGCCTTCAAGCTATTAGGAACTGGGATTATTATAGGAGTTGAGCAATTTGAGAGATGTCAAGGGTTAATGTCTTGGAATTTCCCAGGCAGTTAGTGAGCAGGACAGAGACAGCCAAACAAATATATACAACCAGCAGCAGGCAGAATGCAAAATGCTTTGTACCTTCAGTCACTTTTTATTCCTCTTATATGGTGAGTTTCAGTCTAATGCGACACTGGCCCAGAATCCTACTAGTGGTAATAACAACAACAGTTGGCTGTCTGATCAGTCAGTATAGGTTGAGGAGTGATTACAGCTCTTTTGGAAGAAGGGTTTTCTTTACTCTGTTGAAATGGATGCAATTATAGTCATTCACACCAAGGAGGAAGAAAATGACCATTAATTTATTACAACTCTCAAAAATAGTATGCCTTGAGGAGACAACCAATGCAAGATTTCCCCATATATATTCTATGCCATACTCACTCCTGTATTTTAGTTTAATGCTCCAGATGAAAAAAGGCTTCTGTGCTGTTTGCAGCATGACCCTCTTACTAGAAACATTAACATGATCAAAGCCCTGAGAAGTCTTGCAATAAATACCTAAGCTCATTTAATTTATTTTACTTTTAAATTAAAAGTTAATCAGTGCTTTTAGCATCCTCCTCAAGAAATCTTTACATACCCCAAGATTGCAAAAATATTTTTCTTCTTTTTCCCTAATTTTCAGGTTCTGAGTTTTAAATTTAGATCTATGATCTATACCTATTTAATATTTGTGTATGGAACAAGAAAGATGTAGAGGTTCATTTTTTTCCTCATAAGAAAATCCACTAGATCTAGCAACATGTTTAAAAAGACTTTTTTTCCCATTGAATTTACTTGCCACCTTGATCAAAAATCAATTGACCTTATATATGTGACCTATTTCTGGATGCACTACTTTGTCCCACTGATATTATTAATCTATCCTTAGGGCAATACTTGATTAATTGTAACTTTAAAGGTCTTGAAATAACATAAATCTCCCACCAGTCAAATTCACAGAAACAGAAAGTAGGATGGTGGTTGCCAAGAACTTGGGGAAGAGGAAAATGGAGAGTTGTTATTTAATGGGTATTGAGTTTCAGTTTTGCAAAAAAAAAAAAAAAAAACACCTATGCTGAAACCATTTTTAAGCTATCAGACTGGCAAAAATCCAAAAGTCTGATAGCACTCTCTTATATGTTCATTGCTGGGGGAATACAATTTTGTACAGTCCCTATGGAATGCAATTAGGCAATATCTATGACACCTTTTGATCTAGCAATTTCACTCTGGTGAATTAAATCATAGAGATGTATTATATGAGTGTATGATATGATACATACAAGACTGTGCATGTCAGCACTGTTTACAACAGGAAGATACTGAAAACAACCAAAACGCCCATTACTGGATGACTAGTTAAATAAATTATAGTACATCTCTACAATGGAATACTATGCAGCTATTTAAAAATGAGAATGCTCACCATTACTTATATGGAAAGAGATTCAACATATAAGTGAAAAAAATGAACAGTATATATAAGAGTATGTGTAAAAAGGAGGAAAGTAAGAATCTGTTTATACTTTATAATTCCTTGATATATAGGGAAACTTTGGATACATGAAAAAGATTCACAAAGAAATAATTGTGATATCAGTGCCCTGAATGGGAACTAAATGGATAGGGGACTAGGGTGGGAAGACTTTTTAAAATATACTTTTTTATGTTATGGTCTTGGAACTATGTGAACATATCACTATTCAAAAAATTCGATTAAAATTCCTATGCTTAGAAATAAACTTTAATGGTACCAATTGACATTAAATTATTCATAAAACAAATGTTTACAAGGTATCTACTATGTGTCAAGTAGGCACTATTTTGGGCACTGGCAATATAGCGCTGAACAAGATGGAGTTCTCAACTCATAAAACTTATATTCTAGTGGAAAAGACTATATACATTTTTTTGAATAAAATAAATAATACCAGGAAGCTATTTCAGAAAAGTAAATTAGGGTAAAGGAGAAAGGAGCTATGTAGTGGAAGTGAGATGGTGGTGCCTCGGAGGAGGAGGCATTTAAGCAGAGATCTGAATGGAGGGAAAGAAGAAACAATGTAGGGGAAAGCTTTCCAGGCAACAAAAGCCCTGAGGCAGAAACAAGCTTGATGTGTCCCAGGAACAGCAAAAACACTGACTTAGCTGGAGCAAACTGTGAGGAAAACAATGGTAGGCAATGATGTTAAACAGATGGTGAGAAGGCACATCATATGGGTTTTGTGGGGCATGTGGAAGGGTTTGGATGTTAGAGACAGCTATTGGAGGTTTTAAAAAAATCCGAAAGGGTCTTGGTTAAGATTCAGTCAGTGCACACCTGTATGGCCTTCCCTTGTTAAAAGACTGAAATATTTCAAATATGGTTAGGAAAAAACCTGCCTCCCTGGTAATAGTGTCACCTGCCATGTTGGCTCCTCTCCCAGGATACCCAACCCCCTCTCCTGCCATAAACTGATAATTAAATAAGTAACCTGGCCCAGCAGTGACTACTGAGTTGGGGGAGTTAATTAGCTCAAGAACCCAGAATCATTGTAGTTCAGTAATCTAAAGAATGGCCAAGGCTTCACTTTATTACAGTCCTAGAGCCTGCTTAGGACAGGTTATCTTGGGCTTCCATCCCACCAAGGGTCAGCTGGGGCCCAGTACCATCATCTGGGTTCCCACTCAGTCCAGACGATTAAGGGGCAGGCTAAAGAAACAGACTGAAGGTCTCTGAGGTCTGAGAGGAAGCTGGAAGAAAGGGGAAACCCAGTGTACTTCCACATAAACGATCTGTCTCCTCAGCGCTCCCTGAGCGATTGTAAAGGCTACTGGCCCACAGCCAGCCTTTACAACTTTTATATATTAACCACATCAAACTTAATTTCTATGTTCAAAGTCATACAACTGTTAAGTACCAGGATTAAAACAAACAAACAAACAAACAACAACAACATTATGGTACAAGAGAAATGGAAAATGTCAGCCTCTCTAACACCAAATGCAATCTTAACACTCTCATAGCTGCACTCAATAAAGTCAATGTTTGCTTAACAATGTGTAGTTCCTGGAATCCAAATATCAACATAAAACTACAGCAGCTGAAATACAGCAATTCTAATTTCATATATGAAATTTATTTTGCACACTATAGTACTGAGAATTTAGTCTGGAAAATTAGTACACAAGTCAAAATCTTAAAAACAGATTTCTCTGAAGTTGCATGAAATTTCCAAGGTTGCTTGCCTTTTCCATCCATTTCACAAAGTTCCTCCTCTTTGAAAATACATTCTGTGGCTCTTGAATCTAAGATCCCAACATCTGATTATATCATATTAGATCTACTTGGTTCTCATTCATTTGATTCCTTTGAACATCAAAATCTCCAGTTTAATTACTAGAGAGATTGCTAAATATTTGCTAACATAAACTTGTAACGTGAACCTAAACTAAAGGAAAAGCAACTGGAAAGAATATCACAGAGACATCTACGCACCACTTAGAAATAATCAACCTCTGGGAACTAGATATATATTCAATCACTTTCACTTTCTGACCATGAGCACCCTAACTAAACCAAGAAGACATTAAGTCATCACATGTAAGCCAGAGGACCTATGTTAGTAGAACCCTTGCTGAAAAACATTATGACTTTCCTTTTCATTTTAAAAAATAAAACTACTTGTGAAATGCTGAAACTTCCTGAAAAGTAGGTCTAGCACACAAGATTTAGGACCAGGTAGGACCTTAATTTAATCTTAGATGGAAATTTTTCCTATCATGTTTTCATATCCAAGTATCAAAATATTAAAAAACAAACAAACCAACCTACTTACACCACAGCAACCTGAAGTCTGCAGAGACAGCATGAAACTACGAGCAGCCGCCTATTTCCTCACAGACTAAACTTTGTTCCCTTCCTGGCTGGTTCTGGATCTGGTTTACACTGATACACATTTACCAAGGCCTTGGAAGCTACCACCCAACAAGGTGGGAGGGTTTGTTAATTTAACTCCTGCTAGATAACCACAGCAGCAACTTCTTAAAGGTTGAACATGTTTAAAGAGACAAATGTAAGGAAGATTATAGAGAAAACCTGACAAATCTCCTAATCTCTGGTGGCTGGGTTTTGATTTCAGAGGGGATTTCCTCCCCATATGTTCCTGGGAAAAAAACAAAGGAACCAATACAGTAGTCCTCTGAGCTTCAAAAATCTTGCGTTCTTACTTGGATAAAAGTTTTCTCTCCTCAGAACACAGATACTGTGCAATCACAGCAGAAAGAGGCCAAAAAGTTGCTTCTCTACTACGGTCCCCATCGCCTCCATTCTCCTCAACCCTTTCACTAGTTAGGGAAATATAATACAGAATTCTTACAAAACTTAGTGCTTTCTGACACTGAAACCACTTGCTGATCCAATGTAAAGTGAGAATCTGGATCCCATATTCTGTTCTTCACAAAATAAAATGTTATGCTGCTTCATCCCCTCCCATATCCTTAAGCTTCTTTCCCTCTGAGCTACTATATTTCTGCAATTTGCAGCATTAGCCTTTGAAGCAGAAACCATTTATTACGTACTTACTGCACTAAGCACTTTATAAACATTATCTCATTCTTTCATAAGCAATATATTTGGGGATCATCTTCAATTCTTCTTAGTCTGATTCTTTATAACCAGTTTAGCCCCTTCTCTATCCTAATGACCCTATGCAATAAGCACTGTGGTAGAGAGAATGATGCCCTCCTCCAAAGATGGCCATGTCCTAATCATCAGAATCTGTGAAAAATGTTACTTTACATGGCAAAGGGACTTTGTAGGTGCAACTGAGGTTAAGAACTTTGAGATGGGGAAATGATCCAGATGCGTCCAATCTTTCCCAGCTGTGGTTAAGAGGGAGGTAGGGTAAGGACTTGCTCTTGCTGGCTCTGAGGATGGAAGAAGGGGGTTGAGAGAAGTTGGAAAGGCAAGGAAACACATTCTCCTCTAGAGCCTCCAGAAAGGCCTGATAGCACCTTGGTGCTAGTGGGATCCATATTGGATTTCTGACCTAGAGAACTATAAGATAATAGGTTTGTGATAATTTTTTACGGCAGCAATAGTAAAATGATACAGGTACTTTAATTTCAAAATGCCCCTTTGAAAGCATAATACCCAGAGTATTACAGAGTACCCAAATGAGGTCTGATGAAGAAAAAAAATAATTGTTGAACTATTAAGATCTGGATGCTATAACTTTATAGACATAATTCAAGATTGTTTTAGATTTTTAATGCATTATACTCTTAAAGTAGTGGACTTGAGTTTTTGTCACATGAACTATATCAAATCAAGTGTTTCATTCACTTTTTACACTAATTTTGGAGATTAAACCCAGAGCTTTATATTCTTTTAAATTGCACCTTATTAGTTTTAGTCCATCCTTCTAATATTAAGATAATTTTGAATCATGACTCTGTACTCTGTCATTGGAAATACCTTTTAGGCCTAACTGCATTGACTTAATTCCCATGGATTCACTAGGTTATTAGTAAATAAACGCTGAGCAGCCAAGATCAAGAACAGAGTTCTGGGGGAGTTCCCATCGTGGCACTACGGAAATAAATCCAACTAGGAACCATGAGGTTTTGCGTTTGATCCCTAGCCTTGTTCAGTGGGTTAAGGATCCGGCGTTGCCATGAGCTGTGGTGTAGGCCAGCAGCTACAGCTCTGATTCGACTCCTAGCCTGGGAACCTCCATATGCCACAGGTGCAGCCCCCAAAAGACAAAAAAAAAAAAAAAAAAAAAAAGAACAGAGTTCTGAAAGGGAGAACAGAGTCCTATTACCAGAGACCTTCAGTTTGACACTGGTCCAATACTCTCTGGGTACACAAGTTTGATCAGCTACAAAGATACCTACTCTCAGGTAGCTTATACTTTTTTTTTTTTAACTTCTCAAAGAACCAGGAAAATAAAATGCCTTTATAAATAAAGACATGTCTACAGCATACCAATCCACTAGAACTCTACTGGAAATGGAGATGTGGTTAGTTTGATGTGAACAGTATTTTTGTTTTGTTTTGTTTGGAATTCAGTGCTGTTTCTTAGTGATGAGCATTTTCTTTTTTAAGAGTTTACAAACTTTCAGTTAATTATTCTTTTTAGAAGTCTACTTGATGGAAAGGAAGAAGTAAAACTATCCCTATTTGCAGATGACATGATACTATACCTAGAGAATCCTAAAGACTCTACCAGAAAACTGTTAGATCTCATCCACGAATTTGGCAAAGTCGCAGGATACAAAATCAATACACAGAAATCGACAGCATTTCTATACACTAACAATGAAAGAGCAGAAAAGGAAATTAAGGAAGCAATCCCGTTTACCATCACATCCAAAAGAATAAAATACCTAGGAGTGGGGTTCCCGTCGTGGCGCAGTGGTTAATGAATCTGACTAGGAACCATGAGCTGGCAGGTTCCATCCCTAGCTTTGCTCAGTGGGTTAACGATCTGGCGTTGCCATGAGCTGTGGTGTAGGTTGCAGATGCGGCTCGGATCCCGCGTTGCTGTGGCTCTGGCGTAGGCTGGCAGCTACAGCTCCAATTAGACCCCTAGCCTGGGAACCTCCATATGCCACGGGAGCGGCCCAAGAAATGGCAAAAAGACAAAAAACAAAACAAAACAAAAACAAAAACCTAGGAGTAAACCTACCTAAAGAGACAAAAGACCTATACTCTGAAAACTATATGCCACTGATGAAAGAAATCAAAGATGACACAAATAGATGGAAAGATATACCATGCTCGTGGATTGGAAGAGTTAATATTATCAAAATGGCTATACTACCTAAGGCAATCTACAGATTCAATGCAATCCCTATCAAATTACCAAGGACACTTTCCACAGAACTCGAACAAAATATTTTAAAGTTTGTTTGGAAGCACAAAAGACCCAGAATAGCCAAAGACATCCTGAAAAAGAAAAATGGAGCTGGAGAAATCAGGCTCCCTGGCTTCAGACTATACTACAAAGCAACAGTCGTCAAAACCACATGGTACTGGCACAGACAGAAATAGAGATCTGTGGAACAGGATAGAAAGCCCAGAATTCAACCCACGCACCTATAGCCAACTCATCTATGACAAAGGAGACGATATACAATGGAGAAAGGACAGCTTGTTCAATAAGTGGTGCTGGGAAAACTGGACAGCCACATGGAAAAGAATGAAATTAGAACACTCCTTAACACCATACACAAAAATAAACTCCAAATAGATTAAAGACCTAGATATAAGACCAGACACTATAAAACTCCTAGAGGAAAACATAGGCCAAACACTCTCTGACATAAACGACAGCAACATCTTCTCAGATCCACCTATCAGAGTATTGACAACAAAAACAAAAATAAACAAATGGGACCTACTCAAACTTCAAAGTTTCTGCACAGCAAAGGAAACCCTAAACAACACAAAAAGACAACCCACAGAATGGCAGAAAATCTTTGCAAGTGAATCGACTGACAAGGGATTCATCTCCAAAATTTATAAACAACTTCTGCAGCTCCATAACAAAAAAACAAACAACCCCATCAAAAAAATGGGCAGTCGGAGTTCCCGTCGTGGCGCAGTGGTTAACGAATCCGACTAGGAACCATGAGGTTGCGGGTTCGGTCCCTGCCCTTGCTCAGTGGGTTAACGATCCGGCGTTGCCGTGAGCTGTGGTGTAGGTTGCAGACACGGCTCAGATCCCGCATTGCTGTGGCTCTGGCGTAGGCCGGTGGCTACAGCTCCGATTCAACCCCTAGCCTGGGAACCTCCATATGCCGCGGGAGCGGCCCAAGAAATAGCAACAACAACAACAACAAAAAAAAAAGAGACAAAAAAAAAATGGGCAGAAGATCTAAACAGACAGTTCTCCAAAGAAGACATACAGATGGCTGAGAAACACATGAAAAGATGTTCAACATTACTCATTATTAGAGAGATGCAAATCAAAACCACTCTGAGGTACCACCTTACACCAGCCAGAATGGCCATCATCAAAAAGTCCTCAAACAATAAGTGCTTGAGAGGGTGTGGAGAAAAAAAAACCCTGTACACTGTTGGTGGGATTGTAAATTGGTGCAACCACTGTGGAAAGCAGTATGGAGATGCCTCAGAAAGCTAAACATAGAACTACCATTTGATCCTGCAATCCCACTCCTGGACATCTATCCAGAGAAAACCACGACTCACAAAGACACATGTACTCCAGTGTTCACTGCAACACTATTTACAATAGCCAACACATGGAAACAGCCTAAATGTCCATCGACAGAGGAGTGGATCAAGAAGATGTGGTACATATACACAATGGAATATTACTCAGCCATTAAAAAGAACGAAATACCAGCATTTTTTGCAACATGGATGGACCTAGAAACTATCATGCTGAGTGAAGTCAGCCATACAATGAGACACCAACATCCAATGCTTTCACTGACATGTGGAATCTGAAAAAAGGACAGACTGAACTTCTTTGCAGAACAGATGCTGACTCACAGACATCAAAAAACTTATGGTCTCCGGAGGAGACAGTTTGGGGGGTGGGGGGATGTGCTTGGGCTGTGGGATGGAAATCCTGTGAAATCAGATTGTTGTGAAACCATAACATAATACAACTACAGATGTGATAAATTCATTTGAGTAATAAAAAATAAATAAATAAATAAAACAGAAACACACTCACAGATTTCAAAACCAGCCTTATGGCCACCAAAAGGGAAATTATGGAGGGGAGAGATAAACTGAGGTAACAGGACTGGCATATACATGCTATTACATATAGAATACATAATGGGCAAGCAACTGCTATATAGCACAGGGACACCTACTCAATATGCTACAACAACCTATCTGGGAAAAAAGAACATATAAATATGATTGATTCACTTTACTCCTGAAACTAATACAACATTGTACATCAACTATACTCCAATAAAGAAAAAATTTTTTAAGTTAAAAAAAAAAAAAAGTCTACTTGAAATTAAAAGGAAGCTTCCCCAATTGTAGGAAGTGATTGGCAAACTGTCTCACAAGAGGAGATATAGTGGAGGGAGGAAACGGGGAAACACTATGAAAGAAGGCATGGTAGGAGTGAGCACCGTGTGCCCTTTGGAGCAGCAGCGGTCATTGGAAAGGAGTATAAAACAAGTGGTGAAACATATGATGCAAAGTCTTGAAAAGGAAATAGGATTTCAACTTAATACATCAGAAAATAGGTAAAATTGCAAGATTTTAAAGAAAACAAAATAATGAGTACATTAATAACAATTGAAAAATGTGCAAAAGTTATGAACAGTTCATAGAATAGAAATGGTTCTTAAATACATGAAAAAAACTGTCTGCCTCACTAATTGTAAGAGAAACACAAATTCTAAAAGTACAATGACATCATTTTAACCTGAATTTTAACCATTCAAATTGGCAAATTTCAAAAAATCACATAAGATATGATGTCAGTGAGGTTATGGGAAAATAACGCAATAAATTGGTAGAATCTCTGAAGAGCAAATTGGCAATCAAATATGAGTACATATACCCTTATACCCAGCAATAACTAAAAACCTACTATATTAAATGATATATGCACATGAATATTCATTGCAGCATTGCTTGCAAAAGTTAAAGATGTCAATCAACAGGGAACTGGTAAATTAAATTATAGTGCAGATATCCAATGGGATACTGGAATAAGAAAATAAGGCAAATTTGGTCACTGATAAAGAATGATCAAGCTATATTAAGTTTAAAAAGGTAAAGTAGAGATTCCCTGATGGCCTAGCCGTTAAGGATCCAGTGTTGTGTCTCACTACTGTGGTTCAGGCATTGCTGCAGCACAGATTCAATCCCTGGTCTGGGAAGTTCTGCGGAGACTCGGGCATAGCCAACAACAAAAAGGTAAAGTACAGAGCACTATATTTAGAATGCAACTACTTGTGTGTGTATGTTTGAAAGAGAGATAAAGAGAGCAAAGGAGGGAGGGAAGAAGGGAGGGAGGAAGAGAAAAAGTACACACAGAAAATCTCCCTGGAAGAATATCTAAGAATCCAGAAACAGTCGGTTGTCTCTAGGGAAGGGACTGGATAGCTATGGTCCAGAGGTAGGAAGGAGACTTATGTACACTTTTGTCCTTTCTGAATTTTTACCCAGGCTGGTGTTACTTATTTAAAAATAAATAGATATGCTAAATAGCAATATGGCATCCAGGAAGAGAGAAAGGGCAGTAGTGAAAAATCTGGCAAAAACCAAATTAAGGCTAGATTTTATTTTTATTTTTTAATTTAATTTAATTTTTTTTGTCTTTTTGCTATTTCTTTGGGCCACTCCCACGGCACATGGAGGTTCCCAGGCTAGGGGTCGAATCGGAGCCGTAGCCACCAGCCTACACCAGAGCCACAGCAACGCGGGATCCGAGCCACGTCTGCGGCCTACACCATAGCTCACAGCAACGCCGGATTGTCAACCCACTGAGCAAGGGCAGGGATCGAACCTACAACCTCATGGTTCCTAGTCGGATTCGTTACCCACTGCGCCACAATGGGAACTCCTAAGGCTAGATTTTAGTTAATAGTCATGATTATTAATTTTTAATTATTAATTTCTTGAACAATGAGGTAAGATGTTAACATTGGGAGAAACTGGGTGAAGTTACTATATTTGCAACTTTTTTGTAAATCTAAAATTATTGCCAAAGTAAAATGTTTATTAAAACAAGAAACAAACATTTAAAAAGTTATTAGGGCAGCTAAGGAGGAAATGGCTAAGATGGATTAGAACCAACAAGGCCAGATGAGAAACTGTGGCAGTAACCCTGGCATGAGGTGATGAAGACCTGCTTTAGGGTAAAAGTCATGAAAATACAATGAAAAGAACTCAGACATAAGATACATTTCAAAAGAAAAAAATCAAGAGTGCCCGCTGTGGTACAGTGGGTTAAGGATCCAGCATGGCCTCTGCAGTGGCTCAGCTCACTTCTGAGGCATGAGTTCTATTCTCAGCCTGGCACAGTGGGTTAAGAATCCAGTGCTGCCGCAGCTGTGGTGTAAGTCACAGCTGTGGTTCAGATTTGATCCCTGGCCCAGGAACTTTCATATGCTGCAGATGCAGCCAAAAAAAGAAAAAAATTCAATAAAATATTTCCAATAGTGAGAGAGATAAGAATAGTGAAACCAATGACAAAAGATGAAAATTAGAAAAGGAAGCTGGTTTGAAGGGGAATGAGATTCATTTAATTCATTTATTCAACAATATCTGTTGGTACCTACTATGCCAGGCACTATGTGAGGCACTGAGGATGTGAGAGTGACCCTAAAATATCCTGGTTCAACTGTCCAATGGCCTCCAGATGTTAGAGGATGAGAGTTTGGGTGAGAGGTCAGGACTGTGATAGAAAAAAGGTGATAGAGAGTGAGGAAGCAGAAGCCAAAACTAAGTCGAGGAACAGAAGACACAATTAGGAGGGAGAGAGTAGTAGCAAAGAAGACAGAAGGAATGGGCAGAGGATTTTGAAAAGAAGCAGAATAGGGTAGTTTCCTGGAAACCAAGCTAAAGGATCAAAGACGAAGTGTTCCATCAAATGTACTGTCCAAGAAATGAGGCTGCACAAAAGACCACAAGACAGCTAGCTGGTTAAAAAGGGAGAGAGATAATTGATGGTGAAGGAGGTCATTCAAGAGATCTTTTTCACTTTCAGTGAAGCTTAAATGGAACCCAGATCACAGAAATCAAAATTTTCTTACAAGCACTTCTGAGTCAAAAGCCTTTGGGAAATGGGATTTCATTTATAATCATGCTTCTCAAGTGGTGGTATTCAAAGCCACAACACAGATTTTTATGTAGCCTCAACTTTATTTAGAGGAAAATATACTGAAAGAGAAGAATGGAATATTTGCATGAATTTCTAAGGCAAATCCTATGATTTTAAGCATAGAAGGCCACCATCTTACTTACAAGGTGACAAATAGTTGACTCTCCACTTCCATAAATGGGGTACTTGGGTAGAAATTTGAGAAGCACTGATATAATGGCCAACTAAGCTGATATGTGGGCTTGCTATTAAAACTCAAGATAATGATAGTTAATGAAAATAACTTGATGAACTATGGTCTTAATGGCAAACTACAATAAATATTTCACATTCAAATAAGAAAAATAATAAACAAAATATTGAATTTATCAAATATGCCACTATTTGCTATTTTTTTATTTATGTAACCATATATTATTTATCCTTTATGTCTATAGCCAGAGCTTGGCTACACACTTAGAGGGAAGTCACAGTGTCAACTAAATTCAGATGCCCTATCAGTGCTATTTAAGAATGATGAAAACATACCAAGTACCAACAATACTATACACATACACATATAATTTATATATACACATGGCATAAATATGTATGTCTGCGTGGTGTGCATGCATATACATATGCATAAGTGATAGATGCACACACATACATACATGTACTATAAACACAGGTGTTAATGCAAGAATTGGTGACTATGCTTTAAATTCTAACTTATTAAAAAAAAAAAAAAAAGAGTTCCTGTCGTGGCTCAGTGGTTAACGAACCCAACTAGTATCCACGGGGATGGAGGTTCAATCCCTGGCCTCATTCAGTGGGTTAAGGATCCGGCGTTGCCGTGAGCTGTGGTGTAGGTCGCAGAGGCGGCTTGCATCTGATATTGCTGTGGCTGTGCTGTAGGCCAGCAGCTACAGTTCTGATTTGACTCTCAGCCTGGGAACTTCCACGTACCATGGATGTGGCCCTAAAAAGCAAAATAATAATAATAATAATAATTAAAAATTCTAATTTATATAAAAACAACTGAAACCCTGGCTATGTGTAGTGTACAGGAGACTCGTAAAATGGAAGTGTAGTTTTCATATGCAATTCTCTGCTAAGTAAATTAAAATACTACTTTGGCATAAGGTCTTCACAGCCCAGACTAAGTATATATTTGAAAGCTTTCCTTCGATATTTTCTGCATAAACAGCCTTGGTCTATAAGCTACAAGGCAATACTCCCACCAAGTAAAACTTCCTTTTAAATCTTTTGTATGAGAAAGTCTTTAGAGCAATAACAGTGTAGGTAATATACAGCAGTTTTTTTTTTAAATGTCATGGGAAAACATGTAGGGTTAATAATTTTTAAAAAATCAACTATCTAGTCTAATGTCATCTGGAGAAATTACTATCAGCATCATTTATTACTCTAACGTAATTCTGATACTTAGAGATTTTTTACTGTTTGAAAGAAAACCAATTTTAAAGATAGTTAAACTAGCTTTTTTCCTAAATGTGTGGGTTTCTAAACTAAAGTTACTTCCATAGCAAATGGCTTTCATTACTCCATCTTGTATACCTTGTCTGAAAGTATCTTTTGAGGCTAAGAAACAAAAAGCTAATGCAACACTAAACCTGAAAGACAAAATTACAGCTTTCACAGGTATTTCATTCAGTGTAGGCCGATACCTTTCACAGTCAATAATAACTACGGGAGAATGTTGTCATTTCTTGACATTATCTACTGCCTGTAACTCTCTGCTGTCACATTTAAAGGGATGTTGACATTATCATGTTTGGAGAAAGCAAATCTGAATTGATATCCTAGGGAATAATACATTATTTTCCTACATGACCTTCACAATCATGAGAATGGTAGAATTCTCCATGATTCGCTTTCTGTCTTAAATATATATTTAGGGAATGAGAACTGATACAAGCACTTGAAATGTCAGTTAAATAAAATTATTAGCCACCATGCAATTTGGTATTACCTGGAAAAGATGAAGAAGCATGTTTGTAGAACCAGAAATTTAACTCCCAGGCACATACCCTAGCACAGATTTCTAAGAGCCCTGCCATGGTAACCTAGTGTGCAACAAATGTGTGAGGGGTGTGCCCAAATATGGTTCTCCTCAACCCTCCAGCCAAACAAGAGCCCCCTGGCCAGAGACATAGCTTCATTCCTTTGATGGAAAGTTTTGTACAAATATGATCTATCATTTCCTATGTGTGCTGTAGCATGAAAAAGGCTGGGAAACATTGATAGAGAAGTCCTTGCATATGTGTGGCAGATAAATACACAGGAATATGTGTGTGTGTCTGTGTGTGTGTATATATATATATAGGAGCAATGTTTGTAATAACTAAAAACTGGAATATCTCAAATGTTTATCAATTCATCTGCTAATAAATTCTAGAATACTCACACAATGTACTATTATACGCAGTGAAAACTAATGAACAATAGATATATGCATTGACATGGATAAGTCTAAGACTATATATGCTGAGTAAAAAATGGTAAGTCCCAGAAAAATGCATACAATATTGTTAATTCTTTTATAAAACTCAAAAACAGGTAAAACTAACCAACATACTGTTTAAGCATATACAGATATGTGATAAAACCATTGAAGGAGGATGAAAAGTTTGGGATCGGAAAGGAGCACACAGGAGATATTAGAGATAATGGTAATATCTCTTTCTTAAAGCTGGGCTGCAGGTACACATGTGTTCTCTATACAGTTATTCCATAAGCCTTATAAATAGTTTATAAATATTTGCCATCTACTCAGTGTTTAATGCCTACCTTTTATCAAAGCCCTACTTTATCCAAAGGCAGATAGCCAGTGCATCTATGATCTCTGCAACAGAATGAGGTACATGGAACAGGAGGGACAGAAAGCACCCGACTACACAGAACACTACAGCTCAGATACGGAACCTTTCACAAGAGCCCTCCAAACTCATACACAACTGCAACAAGAAAAGACTCATAAGCTACACAGTAATTAAGATTAAATTAAATACGCTACCATTTTACGAGGTACCACGTATGAAAATATTAGCATTAAATAAAACACAGATTTAAAGAATCAGGACTGAATAAACTGCCAGCCTATGGATGAATAACTCTTGTTGCTATTTTCAAAACAATCAACATTTCATTGTGTATTTAGACCACACAAAAGACATTTACAGACTGACAATACTTTAATTCATCATGTATATCCAGCCATGTTTGCTTAGTCAAATGCCTATCTGTTTGTCAATGTCATTTAAGGGCAGGTTTATAAAGCTTCAAGAGCAAGAACTAGATCTGTTTCATCTGATATAACTACCAAGGAAAAACACAACGAAAATGGTTTCAGAATCCTTGCCTCTACTCTTTGTTTTAAGGGCTAGACAAAGGGAAGCCGTTTTTCTAAGCATTAGATATTTTGTAAACGCAGAAGAGCCATAATAGACCACAAAGATATAAACTTAACTTCTAAATTAATTTATTATTTTTGATTTGGAATATAAAAGAAGCCCAGCTTGAGCTTTCCCTTTAACATTAAAAAAGAGAGAGAGAGAGCCACTTAAAACAGATAAGTTAATGTTTATACCAAAGCAAATTTTTTCCCTTTCTTCTTTTTTTTTTTTTCTTTAAAGTTTGAATAGGTGAGTGACCTTACTGGAATTCCCCTGTTAGCTCTGGAGTATCTATTTGGAAGTTTCAAACAGAAACTACTTTCACATGATACATTAGAATGTTAAGCCAAGTGGTATCTATCTCTGCACCTTGAACTCAGATGTTATAACATGGATGAATAAATAAACTTTACACAAAATGAAAAGCATTTTTTCCCTTAGGCCATTTAAGAAAATATCAAATTTAATTATATTTATAGGGTCATTATATACAGAAAAACTTCACATACTTACCCAAACTCAAGAAATTCAACCTTGATACAGCTTCAAGCTATCAAAAATAGGCCAGTTTTTAAGAATGTCAAACAATGAATATATCATGCTGAAGTGAGCATCTGAGTCCATATTTAATTCGTTACATTAGTACAATTGCCTCAAAATCCACACAATAATAAAGCATATGCTTCTCCTTTATTTCATATTTTCTAAAATACCTATTTCCACCAAAAGGAAGTTAGTTTCAGATTTACTGAGAAATGGCTTATAGCAACCCTGTCCTTTCCAGTGTGGGGCAGTCCCGAAACTAACCCTAAACCACTGAAAATCAATACAGAGTCATAAGCAACAGTAGGGATAATTTAGAATTGAAACAAAATATTTCCCCAAGCCAGGCCACACCCCTGAGTTTCACCCTTGGCACTTCTCTCCCTCCTTTTCAGAAGGTGAAAGCACAAAAAGCACACCCTGGAATTTTAGTCCAGTCATTTTTTTTGCTCTCAAAAGCTGTTTACAGGACAGAAAAAAAAAAAAAGAAACACAGCTAACCATTTCATAATCTGAGTTACAACAGGATATGTTAGTTTCAGAAGTTGAGATGAATTGGTACACAAGAGTGAAGGGGGAATAAGTTTCAGGGAAAGTTCAGCAGAGGGAGCACGACTCTTTAATATTGTCCTATAATATCTCTGCACTATTTTATAATAGTGGCTGGAATCTTTCCAATAATATATAAAGAATATAAAATATTCTTTAAAGAAAATTTTTAAACCATTAACATGACATCACAATAATTACAGCTCACAATGTTTCCTGTCCCTACACCCTCCAGTTGACAAAGGCAGAGTAAATGGGATAATAATTCCATGTACAATTGCAAGCCTGATTCTTCACCTAAAACTGGAATTAAAATGTAATGGCTAGAGACAGAGGGGAAGAAAAAATTAGATAATCAAATTGCTTTCTCCCAAGGACTTTTCTATCTAGACCTCCCAACCTCCACCTAGTTAGCAAAAAGAAAAAACAAAACTTTTGACGATATTATTTGGAAATATTAGGATATTTAGCATTACCAATTTACAATTATGTCCTGACCTTTACTTTCCAAAATGCTTTCTTTAAAACCTATGTGATACAGAGAGATATCGTAAAGGATACTGGCATCTTGGGGGAAGGAGAAGAGTTCAAGAACTTCTTTTCTTTCTTTTTATATATTTTGGCTCAAATATATTTATAATCCCCAAAGCCCCTATAAAATTATTTTCTTTCTTTCTTTTTTGTCTTTTTAGGGCTGCACCTGCAGCATATGGAGGTTCACAGGCTAGGGGTCAAATTGGAGATGTAGCTGCTGGCCTATACCACAGACACAGAAACTTGAGATCTGAGCCTCGTCTGCAACCTACTCAGCTCAAGGCAAAGCCGGATCCTTAACACACTGAGTGAGGCCAGGGGATTGAACCTGCGTCCTCATGGTTACCAGTCAGATTGATTTCCACTGAGCCACGATGGGAACTTCTTTCTTTTCTTTTCTTATTTTGGTCTCTTTGTCTTTTTAAGGCCACACCCACGGCATACGGAGGTTCCCAGGCTAGGGGTCCAATAGGAGCTATAGCCACCAGCCTACGCCACAGCAACAGCAACGCTGGATCCGAGCCATGTCTGCAAACTACACCACAGCTCACAGCAATGCCAGATCCTCAACCCACTGAGGCAAGGCCAGGGATCAAACCCACAATCTCACGGATGCTAGTCGGGTTCACTAACTGCTGAGCCACGATGGGAACTCTGGAACTCCTTCCTTCCTTCCTCTCTCTCTCTCTTTATTTTTTTGTCTTTTTAGGGCCGCACTTATGGCATATGGAAGTTCCCAGGCTAGGGATAGAATAGGAGCTGCAGCTGCTGGCCTATACCACAGCCACAGCAACACCAGATCCAAGCCAGGTTTGTGACGTACACACAGCTTGCAGTAACCCTGAATCCCTAACCCATTGAGAAGGGCCAGGGATCGAACCCACATCCTAGGGTTTGTTACTGCTGAGCCACAATGGGAACTCCTAAAGTTATTTTCATTTTGGAAAATAAAAGCCATTCAACACAAAGATTTTCATGTGGTGTCATCACACAGTAAACTCTTAAATGCAAAAACAAGAGGTATTTTGGCTAAGATACAATTTCATTTTTACAAGTAAGGGAAAAACACATCATGTGCTTTTTTTGTTCATAGTTTTCTCGTATTGACTTATTTCCTACTGACTCCCACATTGGTATCTTCTGCTCAGACCTCTCTCTTTCTCTTTCTACTCTATGGTTTTGAAATTTCTTAACCAAAAGTATAAGAATAGATAATATATATTAAGCCAGATATTGTTCTAAACAATTAATTTAATCCTCACAACTGTGAGACATTTCCAGTTTAAAAATATACTGTTATCCCTACTTTAAAGAGTAGGATCAAAAAGCAGAGGTGTTAATATTCCATTTGCAATGAAGCACAGAAGCAAAAATTTTGTGTTATAATTAAATCATTTGCTTTGTTGTCGTGTTTGGATTTCTTTAGGAGGCATTTCCAAAGGACTGATATTTGGAAGAAAGGGATATGTGATTTTGTGATTTTCATTGTGTATCTCCACATTCTATATATATACATTTTTTTTTGCTTTTTTTTAGGGCTGCACCCCAGCATATGAAGGCTCCCAGGCTAGTGCTGGTCAAATTGGAGCTACAGCTGCCAGCCTACACCACAGCTGCTCACAGGATCCAAGCCGTATCTGTGACCTACATCACAGCTCACAGCAACACCAGATCCTTAATCCACTGAGTGAGGCCAGGGATCAAACCTGCAACCTCATGGTTCCTAGTTGGATATGTTTCTGCTGTGCCAAGACAGGAACTCCTATCTCCTTATTCTTTTCCCAGAATTTTTCTAAAGCAATTATTCTCAACTTAAGGTCTCTGGACCAGCAGCTTTAGCATCACCTGGAAACTTGTTAGAAATGTAAATTCTCAGACCCCAGCCAGACCTACTGAATTAGAAACTAGATAATGGCCTAGCAATCTGTGTTTTCTGTTCACGTACACACACAAACACATACAATATCTGCGTTTTGTTAAATTACTCCTTGAAGGTGATTCTGATGATTCATGTTAAAATTTGAAAACCATCCTTATAACACATAATATATCCATCAGTTATGAAAAAGAGCCCATTTGGTCACATATTTCATATATTGAGGTATAACTTCATTTTTACTAATTGTATTATATCTCTTAGAAGAAGGCACTCATTTGCATTCAATCCAAACATTTACTAGGCATCTACTATGTGCTTAAGAATGAGTGCTTGAAGAACTAACAGTCTAGTAGGACAGGCAGAAATTTAATAATAATTACAATGCCATAAAAATTTTACAATGATTCACTTATTATTGTATAGATTAGGCTACCTTGACGCAATCATACTGATTACACTAGGCTACCATAAAGCAATCATACGACTGCTTCTTCATTATCAATACATGAATTGTTATACTGTATAAATATTAATTTCTTTTCATTTTTTGATGTCCAGTGTTAGTAATACAGATAACATCTATCATGTTTTGTATCACGTAAGACAATATTGATGTAGGTACTGATAGATGATTCATCTTGTAAACAGAGGATGTAAACTTACAGTATGGATAAATACAGTGCAGTATATGACAGTGTTTTTCTTCCTTATGATTTTCTTAATAACAAACATTTTCTTGTCTCAAGCTTACTTTAAGAATACAGCATATAATATATATAATATACAAAATCTGTGTTAACTGACTGTTTATGTTACAGGTAAGGCTTCCTGTCAACAGTGGGAAATAGCCTAAAGTTCTATGAAAAGGTAAATGGGTGAGTGAACTTTGCTAGACTATTCATTCATTGTAATAAAATTCATCAGTGCATTGCAGAGCTGCTTGAATCACTTGGATCAATCTCATAAAACAATGTTGAATAAAGTAAGTTTCAAAGGCATCTGATACATTTTCATAAAAATGAAAAATACTACAGTTACCCCTGAACAACACAGGGGCTATGGATGCCGATCCCCATGCAGTCAAAAATCCACATATAACTTTTGACTCTCACCAAACTTAATAGCCCGCTGTTGACAGGAAGCCAGCAGCCAAATCCAACACTAAACACAAGGTAGCACCAGTTACTGGTGGAGAGTTTCCTGCACCTCCTCAAGGCACACAGCTTTTGCTTCTACCCCAGCCACTGAAGCAGTGAATATTTACCTCTGAAAATGGAAAGGTTGCCTGCCTCTCCCCTCAGTGACTTAAGATTTTTGCTTCATATGAGAGAACAGTTGGTAAGTGGGTGGTATTTTATAACTCTGTGTCCTAAGGATAGCTTTCACCAGTCTATTATCTTTCCCCCCGTCTTTTACAAGCACCAGTACAGGCTGTTGTGGGTGCAGCTGAATCCCTCCAAAAGATAAGTTGAGGTCCTAACCCTTTTTATCTGTGAATGAGACTTTATGTGGAAATGCACTCTTTTTTTTGGGGGGGGGGGGACATGCCCACAGAATGTGGAAGTTCCTGGGCCAGGGATTGAACCCGTGTCATAGCAGCGACCCAAGCCACTGCAGTAACAATGCTGGCTCCTTAACCCACTGCGCCACAAGAGAACTCCAATTTGAAAAGAGACTCTTTGCAGATGTAATCAAGTTAAGATGAAGTCATACTGGAATAGATTGGGCCCTAATCCAATATGACTGGAGTCCTCATAAGAAGAGAAAATATGGTGCTATAGGAAGACCTAGACCTCATTCCTCCAAAGAGGATCAGCAAGATGGCAGAATAGGAGGCCCCAGATCTAGTTCCCCTCCAGAGACACAGACTTAACAACTATATATGGTATAAAAAGCCTTATATAGGCAATCTCCAGAACCAATTAAGAAGTCATAGTACCCCAGGCAAGATCCAAAGCCACATTGAAATGGGTAAGAAAGCCATTTCATTTCACCTGTGATAGCCCTTCAACCAAGCTGGCACAGTTCGGTGTGATCAGGACTAAATGCCCAACTCACAGCATTTCTATCAGGTGAGAAAGAGAAGAACAGAATGTATGTTCAATGTCCCAGTTTTGAGGGGATGCCTGAGGGATTAGTTTCTGTCTCACCTGACTTGGAGTGCTGAGGAAACTGGCAGACTTTGGATGCCTCGGGGCCACAGAGAACAAGGGGAAAGCACCTAGACTAGTTGCCGCAATATAAAACATGCAATACCACAGACCAACACCAGAGGGAGAAAAGATTACAAACTACCGAAAAAAAACAAACTGGTGAATCTGTCCAGCAGGAAAGGTATATATACAGAACAGCTATATCTTCATACAAGGTTTGAGAAGCTCCCAGAATCTTTAGTAGAGCTGATTGGTGAAGGTCCTCCCCTTATGCAGCCAGTCCACAGAACTGGAAGAGGTATCAGTTTTTTTCAAATGTGCAAATCCCAGCAAACAAAGCGTATGAAGAAACAGGGAAACATGGCCCAATCAAAGAAAGAAAATAAAACTCCAGAAATTGATCCTAAAGAAATGGAGGTTTGGTATGGCATAAAGACATATAGACCAATGGAACAAAACGGAAAACCCAGAAATAAATGCTCACTTATCAAATCATTTCCAACAAGGGAGCCAAGGCTATACAATGAGTAAAGGATAGTCTCTTCAACAAATAGTATGGGGGAAATGGCTATCCACATGCAAAAGAATAAGGGTGGCCCTTCAATCATATACAAATATTAAATCAAAATGGATTAAAGACCTAAACATAAGATCTAAAACTATAAAACTTATGGGAGAAAACATGGGGGAAAAGTCATAACATTTGATTTGGCACTGATTTTATGGATAGGACACCAAAAGCACAGACAACAGAAGCAATCATAGACAAAATAGGACTAGATCAAACTTTAAAACTTCTGCAAAGGAAACAACCAGCAGAGTAAAAACGCAACCTAAAGAATGGTAGAAAATATTTGTAAACCACCTATCTAATAAGGAGTTAATAATACAGAATTCTATGTAAAGAATTCCTACAACAACAAAATAATCTGATTTTAAAAGTGGGGAAAGGATTTGAATAGACGTTTCTCCAAAGAGGATATACAAATGGCCAAGGAGCACATGAAAGATACTCAAATTTACTAATTATCAGTGAAATACAAATCATAACCATGAGGTTGTACCTCACATCCAATCAGATGTACCCTATCCTCCTCCAAAAAAGCCCCTAAAAAACAAAACCAAAAAACCCCCAAAACAAAAAATAACATGTATTAGGGAGTATGTGGAGAAATTGGAACTCTGGTGCACTATTGGTGGGAGGGATATAAAATAGTGCAGCCACTCTGGAAAATAGTATGCTTCCATACTGAAGCACCTCCAAAAATTAAATATAAAACTATCACATGATCCAGCAATCCCACTTCTGGGTATACAGCCAAAAGAATTTAAAAAGCAGTTCCCTGGTGGCTCAGCAGGCTAAGGATCTCAAATTGTCACTGCTGTGGCTGAGATCGCTGCTGTGTGTGGGTTTGATCCCTGGTCCGAATGCCACAGGTGTGGCCAAGAAAAGTCCCCAGAATCTAAGAGACATTTGCATTTCCATGTTCATTGTAACATTATTCACATTAGAGGAGAAAGCAAGCTAAATGTCCATGATGAGTAAATGAGTGGATTAAAAAATATAGTTCATACATACAATGGAATGTTATCCAGCCTTAAAAAGAAGGAAATCCTGTCATATGCTACAACTTGGATAAATCTGGAGGGCATTATACTAGCGAAATAAGCCAGTCGCCAAAAGAACATACAGCACGATTTCACTTATTTAGAATTGTGAAACTCTTAGAAAACATAAAGCAGGATGGTGGTTGCCAGGCTCAGGGGGAAGAAGAAAAGAGGAGTTGTTCAACGGGCAGTGTCTTTTTGAAAATGAAGATGTTCTGGAGCTGTGCCTCACAATGTGCACACAGGTAAGTAGCACTACTGTACACTTAACTGGTGAAGATGTTGGGGGATGCTGCGGAACAGACACAGATACACACACCTAAGGAAGACAGCCACGTGAAGACAGAGGCAGAGACTAGAGCTATCCTGCCATAAAGCAAGCAACACCAAGGGTTGCAAGCAAATACCAGAAGTTACGGGAAAGGCATGGAGCAGATTCCTCCCGAGGTCCTTCAGAGAGAGAGCATAGCCCTGCCACTCCTTGATTTTGGACTTCTAGATCTGGAACTGTTAAACTATCAAACTATCTCTAAACAACATGATTTCACAAATTTTCTTTATCTTGGTATTTGTTTCCATTTTTGTCTTCATTCTAAATATGAATGTGCAGGAGTTCACGTTGTGGCACAGTGGTTAATGAATCCGACTAGGAACCATGAGGTTGTGCGTTCGATCCCTGGCCTTGCTCAGTGGGTTAAGGATCCAGCGTTGCTGTGAGCTGTGGTGTAGGTTGCAGACGTGGCTCAGATCCCGCGTTGCTGTGGCTCTGGTGTAGGCCGGTGGCTACAGCTCCGATTCTACCCCTAGCCTGGGAACCTCCATATGCTGTGGGAAGTGGCCCTAGAAAAAAGGCAAAAAGACAAAAAAAAAAAAAAAGAATGTGCAATACAAATACCAGTAGTGCTTTTTCCTATGAATTGGATCCATGCCAATTTCTGAGTCATGGGTTAAGTATTTGTTTTTCAAAATAATCCTCTTAATACTGATGTATCTAATTTTGGTTTTCAGTCTTGCTGCTTATATTTTGATCTGTTTATACCAATACCACATGGTTATAAGGGAAGTTGCATTATAGCAGATAAACATTTAGAAGTCAATCACTTATTCTCTTGTGCTTTCCTTAATGATTTTTCTATTTATATGTGTTCTCTTATTTTCCCCAATGAAATTACCTACCATTTCACATACATCTATTTTTACATGTTATGATAAGTTCAGGAAAAGATGCTACCACTATATTGACTATATTCACCTTACCCATTCGAGAGCAATTTACTTAATTTTAACCTATTGAAAGCATTGTTTTTCATTGCACATTGACAGAATACCTGAAAATATCCAGAGTTCATTAAATAGTAATTGACTAAATGTGTATAGATACACATTGATATTTTGAGAAATTCTCAGCTTAACCTGGATTTTTCCCCATTATATTGAAACTACCTTGACTTTTGTATAAATGAAAACTTTAATTATTATATATTCAGCCACATTAAGACAACTAAACTACATTACATTTGGCTAATTAAGGCAGTTAAGCAATTCCATACATGATTCATTCATTCATTCAACGAATACTTAGTATCGTCTATGAGCCAAGTTCTGTTCTAGTTACTAGGATTGCAGCAGAGAACAAACAAAAAAGACAAAACAAATCACTCTGCTCTCATGCAGCTTACATTCTAGAGCTGGAAGAAAAAAAATAGACCAGATAAATAAGAAAAATACATGAAATGTTATACAGTGAGAAGGAGGAAAAGAAAGCAAGAAAAGGGATTAAGAAGTTTGTGTGTGCTTGCGGGGGAAAGGAGGGCTGGGAGTTAGGTAATGCAGCTAATGAAGACCTCACTGAGGAAGTGACCTCTGAGTCAAATCCTGAAGGAGGTGAGGGAAAGTACCATATAGTACCTAGAAGAACATTCCAAGCACAGGGAAAGCATCAGCAAAAACCCTAAAACAGAGAGAAGGCTGAAACAAGTGAATCTGGTGAAGACTGGTAGCAGATCAGGTCAAAGAGGTAAAGGATTTTTATTAGTAAAAGAGAAAGCTACTGGACTTTTGAGCAGAGAGACCTGATGTTACCTCTATCTCAACAGGATCACTTCGGCAGCTGTGTTAATAGTTTGAAAAGGGCAAGGAAGAAAAAAGGGCATAAGAAGAAAAAAGATAAGTTAGGAGGTAACAGTAGAGGTGACTGGACTCTGCTTATATGTTCAGGTAGAGTCAACAGGACTTTCTAAAGGATCAGATTGTAGGTATGAGAGAAAGAGGAGTCAAGGGTAACTCCAAGGTTGTGCAACAGAAACGATGGAACTGTCTATTACTGAGATAAAAACTAAAAAAGAAGTTTGATGGGAGAGAAGATAGGTGTTCAGTTTTGAACATGTTAACTTTGAGATAAATATTAAGACATAAAAATGGAAATGCTAAGTTGGCAGATGTATATATAAGTCCGTAGTTCAGAGAGGTCCATGCTGGAGATAAACATTTTCTAGTAAATATGGTATTAAGGCCTTGACAGTAGATAAAATTGTCAGAGAAATGAGTCTAGGTGGAAAGGAGATAAGGTCCTAGGATTGAGCTCTAGGGCACTCTAGTATTTAGAGATCAAGAAAATAAGGAGAAACCAACAGAGGAGACTAGAAGAGAAAGAATAGTCAGAGAAGTAGGAGGAAAGCCTAAAGGATGTGATATAATGGAGGCTCAGTAAAGAAAATGTGTCCGAGCAAGTGGTGCTGGAAGACTGGACAGCTGCATGTAAATCAATGAAACTGGAACACACCCTCACACCAGGCACAGTAATAAACTCAAAATGGCTTAAAGACTTAAACGTAAGAAAGACACCATCAAACTCCTAGAAGAGAAATTAGGCAAAACATTCTCTGACATTCAACCTTACAAATGTTTTCTTAGGTAAAAGTCTCCCAAGGCAACAGAAATTAAAGCAAAAATAAACCAACGGGACCTAATCAAACTGACAAGCTTTTGCAGAGCAAAGGAAACCATTAAAAAAAAAAAAAAAAAAAAAGAAGACGACAACCTACAGAATGAGAGAAAATAGTTTCAAACAATGCAACTGACAAGGACTTAATATCTAAAATATGCAAACAACTGATACAACTCAATAGCCAAAAAACCAACAACCCAATTGAAAAATGGGAAAAAGACCTGGATAGACATTTCTCCAAAGAAGATATACAGATGGTCAACAGGCATAAGAAAAAATGCTCAACATCACTGATTACTAGAGAAATGCAAATCAAAACTACTTGAAGTACCACCTCACACCTGTCAGAATGACCATCATTAACAAGTCAACAAATAACAAATGCCGGAGGGGGTATGGAGAAAAGGGAACCCTCCTGCACTGTTGGTGGGAATATAAATTGGTAAACCACTATGGAAAACAGTACGGAGGTACCTCAGAAAACTAAATATAGAACTACCATATGACCCAGCAATCCCATTCTTGGGCATATATCCAGACAAAACTTTCAGTGAAGAAGATACATGCACCCCTATGTTCATTGCAGCACTATTCACAATACCCAAGACATGGAAACAACCTAAATGTCCATCCACAGACGAATAGATTAAGAAGATATCCTATATACATACAATGGAATACTACTGAGCCATAGAAAGAACAAAATAATGCCATTTGCAGCAACATGGATGGAACTAGAGACTCTCGTACTAAGTGAAATAAGTCAAAAGAGAAAGACAAATACCATATCACATATCTGGAATTTAATATACAGCAAAAAATGAAACTTTCCACAGAAAAGAAACTCATGGACATAGCGAACAGACTTGTGGTTTCCAAGTGGCGGGGAGAGCAGGAAGGACTGGGAGTCTGGGATTAATAGATGCAAACTATTGCCTTTGTAGTGGATGAGCAATGAGACTCTACTGTATAGCACAGAGAACTATATCTAGTCAACATGATGGAGGATAATGTGAGAAAAAGAATGTATATATGTGTGTGACTGGGTCACTTTGCTGTAGAGCAGAAATTGACAGAACACTGTAAACCAACTATAATGGAAAAAACAAAAATCATAAAAAAAAGAAAGTGTGTCCAGGAAAAGATAAGTGATTATCTACATCATGCTGTACAAATTACTTAGTGACCACACATTCAATTTAATACATAAGTATAAATTTTGGAATAATTTTAATATTTTAACATCTATACTCATTAAGGATGCTGGATGAAAATTTTATTAACAATTAGGATTTATTGGAGTTCCCATCGTGGCACAGAGGAAACGAATCCAAATAGGAACCATGAGGTTGTGGGTTGAATCTCTGGCCTTGCTCAGTGGGTTAAGGATCCGGCGTTGCTGTGGCTGTGGCGTAGGCTGGTAGCAACAGCTCCGATTAGACCCCTAGCCTGGGAACCTCCACATGCCACGGATGTGGCCCCAAAAGGACAAAAGACAAAAAAAAAAAGGATTTATTTACTTGAGTATATCCAATGTTGTAGAAAATATTAGTATACATGTATAAATGTACATATTTTTAAAATTTATTTTTCAATCAAAAACAGTATTTCCTGAAACTCTATTCCAAAGGTTACTAAGATTTTATGAGCCAAAAAGGGTTCTGGGCACTCTTCAGTCTGAAAAATGCTAATTTGCATTATAAATTTCCAAAATAGAGTACAACATTTTCCAAACTTCTGTCATTATAGAACCTCTTTGCTTTATAGATTCTCTTTTATCCCCTGTATATAGGCATTCTGAGTAACACAGTTGGAGAAATATCAAGTTAAAAGCCTGGACTTTCTTTTCTTTTCTTTTTTGTCCTCTCTAGCAAAATTTGTGTCAGCAAATAAGTTGGGGTATATTTTCTTTCTGCCGCTTCAACACTTTTACTGAAAACAAGATCTCTCCGCTTCTACATCACTTATGCTAGAAGATATGATGACCTCTGCATTATTTTTACACTGATAGCTCTGTCTGTTCTCAGGTTTTCTACTGTTACTCATCAAATGCCAAAATGAAGATGCTTAATTTCTTTAAAAAGGAACATAAAGTTCCATCAAATAAACCAAATACGTAAAGCACATTTAATTAAAGCATTTTAACTTAGAATAATGTACATGTATACTTACAGATTAAATATAACCCAATATGAACATTTAATCAACAATATGTTACATATAAAGTTTCTGGTAAAATTACTTTCCCTTTATGCAAACATTCCACCTTAATGGCTCTATGGTGTTCTTATTATGTCTCCTTATATTCTTTCTTTGAAATAAGTGGAACATAAATGATTTTTAAAAAATCATATTTTCATTACTTCCCTAAAAGTCTAATGTTCATTTAGTTCCCTTCTTTCAACCTGAAAAATGGAGCAGGACAGAAGATTTGACTTCCAAAAGTACTCTTTACCTCCAGGGTCTAAGATAGAAGGGAGAAAGATAAAAAGGAAGAAAAAAGTCAAATAAAAGCACATTTTGCCAGTGGAACACCACTTAGCTAAATATTCTCTACTTTTGCCTCAAAATGCCAGCTTTGTTTAAGTACTGCGAAGTTTACAGGAAGGTCTGCAGTCCACTCCCACTCGCATCCCCTGCTTTATCGCTGGCCTACAGGCATCTCCATAATTCTTAGTTTTGTTTTCATTCATTTCATTTATTTGTTTTAAATGACAAAAAAAAAAAATAGAATTCAGAAAGTATACATCTCATAAACAAAAAGATATGGACCACTGTATAATGTCCCATTTAACTTCACATGTACACAAGGCAGCTCTGATTTTGGTTACTAAAAATCACTTTGGTGATTTTCGTAATTTCTTGAATTAGACTTTCGTGAAGTCTAATTCACCTGCTTAACTCCCAACCCTCCACCCCAGTTCAGTTGTTCATTGTATAAAAACTTATTTTCCCCTACTTTTATGGATTATATAACCTTACATTAGTTTAAGGTATACAATACAATAATTTGATATATGCATATATTGCAAAATGAAAAACCTATTTCTAAGCCTCCAATTCTGTATTAAAAGGAAGCCACAATCACTGGAATCTCATACTACTCCACAAGTAGGAGAAATTAGAGTAACTGATGTCCTTGTTGGTATCTTTGACAGCGGACTTCTAAAAATATCCAATTACTACATTTGAATTAACCTTGGAAATGTCCTAAATGCAGCAGAAGCAGAGGCTGATAGCAATGACTGTCATGTCTGAGACATAGCAGAAGCTTCATTATGGATGGATTTTTATATGTTTTATACCAAGAGGGCATTTCCTAATAACAAAACCAAGTTTTTTCTATAAGAGTAATTTTACAAGTTGTTACAGTTAAGACAAACAGGTTTTCTGGGTTTCTATGACTCAAATGTCAGTGACCCGTGCCACAGAACAGTTAATGATTCAAGTCCAATTATCATTTCTGAGCAAGCTAACTCTTTAACGAGTCAAATTTATAATCTGCCTTTGGATTGGAGGAACTTCTATATATTAAATTTATCTATTTTAATGTTACAATGACATTTTCTTTGTTTTGTTCTCTTTATATGTTTTCATCCCATTGTACTATATGCATTTTTAGAAGCCACTTCAAATATTTAGAACAAAGCAAGCTTTAAATATATTTAACTCATTTTAAATATACTTAACTCATATTAACTTACAAATATTAAGTCCCCATAATTTGGTTTATAGGACTCATTGTCCCAAATGTGCACCTCTGAGAATACAAGTTAAATTCATTCACTTAATAAATATGTTCTAAGCACCTACCACGTGTCAGGCACTGTTCCAGTGGTGGGAAGAACACTGGTGAATAGAATGTCAGTCAAGAGCTAAGTACCATGAGGAGTTCCTATCCTGGCTCAGTGATTAACAAATCCTATTAGGAACCATGAGGTTGTGGGTTCAATCTCTGGCCTTGCTCAGTGGGTTAAGGATCCAGTGTTGCTGTGGCTGTGGTGTAGGCCGGCAGCTACGGCTTCGATTAGACCCCTAGCCTGGGAACCTCCATATGCCGTGGGTTTGGCCCTAAAAAGACAAAAAAAAAAAAAAGAGAGAGAGAGAGAGATAAGTACTATGGAGAAAAATAAAGCGGGGGCAGGGAATAGGAGTGCCATGGGATGGTGGTGGTGGTGGCATCATTTTAAATAAGATGTCCAAGAGAGCCTTACTCACTGAAGGATCTGAAGTCGAGGGATTAAACCACATAGATATCTAAGGCAAGAGCATTCCAGGCACAGAGAATACCAAGTACAAAGTTGCTGAAGTAGAAGAAAGCTTAGCATTCTGAGGATCAGCTAGGAGACCAGAGTGGCTGGAGCTGACTATTGGGAGATGACAGAGAAATAACTAAAACAATATTTGCTCTTACCATGTGGAATGCATTGTGAAAACTTTCTGTTCTATGTACTTTCATTTCAAAAGCAACGCTGGTCACAATTTAGTAAAACACTAAAGAATTAGTTCCTCACCAATAAATTACAATGCACAACCAATGTAAGAAGAAGCCATTACCCACTGCTCAAGAATACTATAAAAGTCACCTATTCCTAACTAATGCTATCACCAAAATGGTGGATATCTGTTTTTAGGAAAATAATTGTTTAAGTTAATGTCAGTAGCTTATCTTAAATCATTAAAGATAAATTTAGGTACTCAGAGAAAAAAATTGGCATTTTTCTCTTCTAGAGACCATCAAACTTCCAGTCACGCTAACTATATTCTCTACAGCCTATCTCTACTCAGTCCTCAGACAATGCTAAACCAAGTAGGAGTTGTTTTTCATTAGGCCAGAAAGATAAAAGTTTAAAAAAAATTAAAGGAAAAATATATTTAACAAAACCTTTTTACCAGTACCTCGTCAAACCAACCTTAAATGCTATAATATAATAAATATCCTGGGTATGAGAGTAGACGATATCAGAATTTTAAATAAAATACCCATAGGGCCCATAGGTTTTCTCTGTGTTATGTGTTAAATATCTGATTAATTAGACCAAAAGTCAAACTGATATTAACTGTTAATTCCTTTGTCACAAGTAGTGGTATAAAGTGAAAAGAAACACCAAATCTCCTAAGAATCCAAATGCACAGAAAGCAAGTGGTACTAAAATGATACTGCTAGATCAGCAACTGCTACTCACAGGGAAAAATGTTTTTTATTTAATGACCAAATACACTAATATAAACACACACATTCACAGATACTTATAAGTAAAACAATATTTACTCTTACCACATGGGGTGCATTGTGAAATTTTCTATTTATTTTCATTTAAAAGAAAATGCTGGTCACAGCTTAGCAAACAAATCTTGCACACCATGTATATGTCACAACACAGTAACTGCTCTAGAGCATTATCAATACTAACACAATTTTAGGGAAATATATAGTCCTCCTCCTCAGAATTAGCCCACTACTGTATTCTATGTACTCAAGGGAAAAAAAATTAGCATTATGTTATTACCACGTAGCCAACCTAGACAGGCACATACTTTATAAGGTGCACTTAAATCATCCACCCTCCCAGGCCCAAGAGCTGAGCCCGTGGTTTGCAACTGTGTGACAGGATCCTACACATTTTATATAAAAGTCTTTTTTAATATACATTATTTCATTTGAAACTCACAACAGTCTGCTAGGGAAAGTATTATCAGATTTACTTTACAGATGATTAAGTTAAGGCTCAGAGAGGTTACCCGACTGTCTCAGTTATCAAATATCTAGTAAGAGGCTAGAGAATAAGAACTATTAACTTTTAGATTGAAGGCTCTATTCTCTAAATCATGTACCCTCTGAGAGCATAATCTGACCTCAAATATTTTTACCACTTCGTCCTCATTTTCTTAGTGTGAACTCATGTTTTTACAAGATACAACAAAAGACCTGATTCAAAACTTATCAAGCCAAGTTTATGCTTCTCTAACGATGAAAACTTACAGCCGTAGGACATGTATCCTTTTGGAAAGCACTGATTCTTCGGCTGTAGTCTAAAGGAATGCAAGCAATACGAAAGACCCTAAAGGCCAAGGAAACTGAAGAGAGATCAGAGGAAAGGACATAAAATGGAATGTAGTCATGGATTTTAGTCCCTTTAAGCCTTTATTTTTGTGAGAGGGTTCAATGGAGTGCTTTAATATGGATGAGACTTGAGGCTTTTGACAAGGATCTAACTCTTGATGAAGTTATTCAAACTCAAATCATGTATGCATAATGATGGTAGGCCCCAGGGTCTTCAAAACTTGTACTTAATGCTTTAAACATAAAACAAAAAAAAAATTTACTAGCAAGTCTAAAAAACTTGTGAAGAGTTTTGAAAAGCTATAACTCTTTGACCAGTAAATAACCAGATCGATAGATATTATGCTGAAGAACACAGCAAGAATTCCCATCGTGGCTCAGTGGAAACAAATCTGACCAGCATCCATGAGGACACAGGTTCAATCCTTGGCCTCGCTCAGTGGGTTAAGGATCCAGCGCTGTGAGCTGTGGTGTAGGTCGAAGACGTGGCTTGGATCCCGCATTGCTGTGATTGTGGTGTAGGCAAGCAGCTACAGCTCCAATTTGACCCCTAGCCTGGGAACCTCCATATGCCGTGGGTGTGGCCCTAAAAAAAAGACAAAAAAAAAAACCCAAAAACCCAAAAGAACACAACAGGAAAACTAAAAGAAAAAAAGGAAAGAAAAAGATTTTTAAAAGATATAGATAGCATACACACTGGCTAAATATGTTCACTGCTTTATTTTTTAATATTCTTCACTTCAAGTTGCAACTGATTTTAAAAGTTCTTATGAAACCAGCTGGGACTGTAGTCAGATATACGGATTTAATGATAATTTCCTGAATCTCTTTCATTGTTATTCAGGATATCTGATTGTCTAAAAGGGCTTTTGATCTTTGAAAGCATTGCCAAAATATTTGTTGGATGAGATAGCATAAAATCAAGTCGATTTTGTGGGGTAGAGAAAGAAGCCGAACTAGGAGCAAACCACAGGTTTGAAAATATTTAAACAAGGATAAAAATTAACAAAGCCTTAGAATGGAAAAATTCAGACCACTTTGCATGTTCAAATGAAAAACATATAAACAGTAAATCTTAATGACTACTTTTGTGCTCATTCCAACTTGTTTCTTTTATCTGCTCCAGTAAATAAATCTGTTTTTTGTTTTCTAAGAAAATATTAAGCTTTTAAAAATTAACAATAATGGAGTTCCCGCTGTGGCTCAGCAGAAACGAATCTGACTAGTATCCATAAGGACTCAGGTTGGATCCCTGGCCTCGTTCAGTGGATTCAGGCGGCGTTGCCGTGAGCTGTGGTGTAGGTCACAGATGTGGCTCAGATCTGGTATTGTTATGGCTGTGGCGTAGGCCAGCAGCTACAGCTCTGATTAGATGCCTAGCCTAGGAACCTCCATATGTCATGAGTGAGGCCCTAAAAAGACAAAAAAATAAAATAAAATAAAAATTAACAATAATAATAGCAACTTATATTTATTGAGTCTATACTTTGTGCCAAGCACTGCTATAAGCACTTCAAGTAGATTAATTCATTCACTCCTCATAACAACTCCATAAATTAGATATTACTCTTATCCCCTATTTACACATGAAAAAACTAAGGCACAGAGAAGTTAAGAAATTCAGGTAGTTTACCTAGCTAGCAAATAGTGGAGTCAGGATTCAAACTCAGGTCCTCCAGTTCCAAACCCACTACTCCACAAAACTGGCTTCAACATAACAAAATTTACCAGGGCTAGGGCTGCCTTTAAATCAGCATTGTGCCATATCACAATCTTTCTTTATATTCTGATTAGGAAGTATAGTGACTAATTTATATTTCCTAACAGGAGTCATACAGAGTCAGGTTCAGAAGTCATTACACACAAGTGACATCCTATAGAAGTGTCAAAGCAGTTTAAAAACAAAGCATGCCACTAAAATATTAACCATGGTAGAGGATTACAGGTGACTTTATTCCTTTTTTGAGGATATACATTTTTTTCCCTATATCCTAATTTTTATGAAGTGGACATGGATTACTTATATTTTTTAAAAAGGTTTTTAAAAGATGCCATTACCATTATTAGCATTAACATATACTAACTCACAATAAAATTATTAACGTTTGTTCTTGCTCTACTTGAAGAGAAAAAAATTCAAGACAGAGTAGGCTCTATGGTAATAATGAAATAATAATAGCTATTATTTACTTAATACCTAATATAGGCAAATCTTTTACATACATTTACTCTTCAGTAAATTCCTGTTCTATAGATGAAGACTGATCTTTAGAATGAATAATAAAATCAATTAATAGAACAGCTAGTAGATATTGGAGCCCAGATTCAAATCTGTCTTTACCACTCTTAAGAGTCCTTGCTCTTTCCACTGTACAAGGCATTTAGTCAAAAGAGCCCAGATCGCTACAATTGTAAAATAAGTCGGTCCACTTTCTGACATTCTTTTTTTTTTTTTATTTTTATTAGAGTATAGTTGATTTACACTGTGTCAATTTCTGCTGTATAGGTAGTTGGTTGTATGGGTAGTGACCCAGCCACATATACACACACACACACACATATATACATATTCTTCTTCTCATACAATCTTCCTCCATGGTCTAGCCCAAGAGATGGGATACAGTTCCTTACAGTAGGACCTCTTCTTGTCCACCCTTGTCTATGTGCCTGCCTCTAATTGGAGTACTTGAACCACTCAGAATTTGTTGCTTCTAAATACACTGTGGAGTTAGATAACAGTTAATTAACCTGTTAGAACTGTATCTAAATGTAAATACACTGAGTGAGAACCCAAGAAAAGCACATAGATTTTGTGTCTTATTATTTGGGAGCTCAGGCAGTTTTATTTCCTATTCATAAGTTGAAGTTGGTAGATAAATGACCAGTGGATAAGTTAGCTCTCAGTATTTAAATACAGGGATAACAGAATGTATACATTACATCATAATAAATCACCTTATTGCACGATAAAGTTTTTTTGGGATTTGAAAGGTAGATATCTGGTAGAATCTTCCATACAACAAGCAATCCCCTCTACAACATTCCCAGTGTTCAAACTCGGCTTAACTAACCCTCGTGACTTAAGTTCACTGCCTCTTGACACAACCTGCCCCACTGTTGGTTAGTTTTATCTGTACCTTCTCTTCCTTATAACTAAATTTGGCCTCAAATAACAGAGTACAAGTGTACTTCCAAGGAGTTTCTCCAACTCTTCCAAAGTAGAAGAAAATAGTCCTAATCCCCTTAACCTAGATCATCACAACTGTCCCTCCATGTAACCACAAACTGATTAAAAACAATTTTCTTATTCTTCAAGGTATATCCAATAATTAATATACAAAAACTGATTCTCTGTAGGTAACAGGACTAGTTAATCCGTCTTGCTCATACACAATAGGAATGCTAGGAAAGGCTTATGGATCTAACTCAATGTAAATTGAACAGCAATACACTCTTCAGTTTTTCCTTCTTTTTTCCCCCCACCCAAAACAATGCCGCAGAAGAGAATCATAAGATACCATTAACCATAATCTTGCATATAACTAGATTTTAACTTTCTCATTCTCAGAGCTTTGTCTACCTTTGCATCACTTGGATCCTGTGAATGAGCTTAAAACTTCCAAAATTCTTCAAACTGTCCTTACAGTTAAGACATTAGCCTAGAACAGGCCAAGTTTTGAGACCTTAAAATTCTGACTTTTTTTTTCTTGGAAGATTGGATATCTTCCTATGTAAAATTTGTGATTTTCACATAAAATACATGTGAAGAAATATATATATATTTGAGATAATAGATATACACATTTTAATATATAATGTATCTATATATTATATACACACACACACACATACCTCCCCAGTTCTATGTTCTCTATATAACATTTACATTCATATTTATCTCCTTTCTTTTAATAGTCACTTTTACCATATTTATCTTGACTCAGGAAAACACACTCTACCTTTGGATTCAATTCATTGCTATCCATTCTCTTTGCAAGAATAAGGAGTCCCACCCTAGGCAGCCTGCCTAATGATTTCCCCCCTGTGGCCAACAGTGATTAATCCCAAGGATCTCAAGAAGCAAAGCATCATCTAACAGAAATGATCATTTGCAAAACAAAGTGTAGTATAAAACACCTGACATACCATGACCTGTTCTAGTCCATTAATCGTGACTCAGCCGCTAGATTAGTGGCCTCCATTTTGATTTTAACAAGACAGACAAACATTTATTTTATATAATAGTTGTATCAGTTAGGTATGTATCTTATACAGCCTATTCTCAAGCAAGTTTCAAATAAAATCCCTCTACTAATAAAATGAAGATTATAATATCTTTAAATTTCTTGTATAACTCATTTTACTGACCCACTGCTATTATTCCAAAGTTGCCCCAATGAAAGTGTGGAGGGAAAGATGGCTAGAGAAGTAAAAGTCACCAGAAATTTTTGCTAAGTTCCAAGGCAGATAATCAGCCAATTTAAAGCAATAGTCTCAATATGGAATGCGATTATCCAAATATATCTAAATGATCTTTCAGGTTTCCTGGTTTATAACAGAGAGAACATTCTTTGGAATGCCTTAAGGCCAAACATCGAGAACAAAGTGAAATAATAACGGTAAAATTTATTTAAACAGTAGAGTCCTTAAATGGTAATTCAAATCAAATAAACTCCATCACATTCCGCATTAACGGAGAGGCTCAGAAGAACCATGCTGGTACAACAGGAACCTACGTTGTAAACAAAGGTCACAATATCTGTAACACCTGGGGAGGTCAGACACATGCTATAAATTGCATAGGAGCATTGATTTCAGCAGCACTAAGCACCTAATTTATCCACAAATCCTTATTAAAAACCTATCAAAATATCACCAAACTCTCCATGCAGCTTTATGATAAACTTAATTCATTGTGTAACCGCATTCCTCCTGAAGAGTGCAAGTAATCATAAGGACAAAAGTCATAAGGAACAGCAGCGGGCTCCTACAACTTACTGAATTAGGCTGCAGCTGTGCTGTTTGTTTCTTAGTATCATAAAACTAAAAACATGCTAATGGTAAAAAAAAAAAAAAAAAAAAGAAAAGAAAATAAAAGAAAAAGAAAGAGAGAGATTACAGAAAGAGATTACAGAAAAAAATGTCTTCTTCCTACTCTAGACTTACAGTCTCATTCCCTAAGGGTACCTCTGTCAATAGCTGCTTACATAGATTTGAAAAAGTTTTAGCAGTATATACAGAAATACATGCTTTTAAAAACACAAATGAAAACACACTATACATACAGTTCTATATGGTTTTTCTGACTTAATGTATCTTAGAGATTTTTCTTTATCTCCACCTATGGATCTACTTCATTCTAAGAGCAGGGAAGTACTACATTGTATGAAGCCATTTATTTAACCAGACCTCTGTTGAAGGATGTTTAGGTTACTTCTAGTTGTTCGGGTTTTTTTAATTTCAAATAATATAGTGATGAATATTTTTATATACAAATTTTTATGTGCAAGTGCAAGTATGTCTGAAAGATGAATTCCTAGAAGTACAGCCTATTTTTAGAACTGAATAAATTCTAAACAAGAGGTCATTTTTATCTACAGAGAAGACCAAGAAAAACTACAAGTTTAATAAGTAATGACTAAAAGGTGCCTAATATTATCACAAAGTTAGAAGTTTAGGTTTTGGAAATTGGAAACTCCCAGGCCTGGAAAGGTAAAATAGAAAAGAAAAAAAAAAAAAAGAGAGAGAGAGAGAGGAAGAGAGAGAGAAACTTTACCTCTGGGACAGAAAGATAAAAAGCCCTGGAGAATGAATCATCTAAGATACTTTTTTTTTTTTTTTTAAAGAACAAACAAGAAAAAAGAAAAAAAGAAAGTAACATAAATAAATCAGGGTTTAAAAAAAAAAAAGACTTTTTTGATCTCTTTTCTTGCTTCAACCTAAGGCATAAAATAAAACTGGCTAGAAGATTTGGGACATATACTATTACAGAGCCAATCTTGGATGTGAGATGATATAAATGACTGTTTGAGGCCCCATATCTACAGGACCAATACATTCTACCAGGCTCTAAAGTGTTAAAAGGAGAGCTCCCAGAAAAAATGAAAGTAAAGCAATAATCTTCCAGGAATAATATATCTTGTCAATCTCTTTAATTTCTGATCAGTTTTACAGAGAAATAGTAACAACTGCCTCATATATACTGATATCAAAACTCTTTTTGGAAGGTCCAGATTAAAATATAATTTAAAGAAATTCAGCCTGTATTTTTCAAACACAGTCCTACAGTTTTCTACGCCACTTCAGGGCTATTCTACTTCTCACCTAACATAAAATAGTTAACAACTTACCTTTCCCAAAGTGCTAGGATTTGAATGCCTTAATAAAATTTGATTCATGTTTTTGTCCATTAATGGTCCTTGGATTTCTTTAAATGAAGTCCATATTAGAGTCCACAGATAGCAGCGTTCTGAAAAACTGAAAACCTCAAGAATGTCAATGCATATACCTAAGTTAACACTTTGATACCAATTTACTATGAATAACACTATGAATCATTATTATGAATATAGGCATTTAGATACCCAAACTTAGTGGACATGACATTAAAAAGCAGACCGATAGCAAAATTAGACTTTAAGTAAGACATTAATATTAACATAAATCTAAAGGATCTCAAAATATTACTTTGCACCAAGTTCATATGTATCCTAAAAGGGCACCATAGTAAGAGCACTCAAAGTGGGGATGATTTGGATACTAACAATTTCCAGAAAGTGGGAAAAGAAGCTTTAAAGGCAGGCAACTTTTAAAAATTAGATGACTTCAATAATGTATTCACATTTCTACTTTCAGGTTTTTTCCAATCTATTTCTAATAACATCTTAAATTTCTTTAAATCTAAAAATGTTTACTAGCTTATTATTTATTAAAAAAAAAAAACAAAGCCATTAAGTCAGGTTTTCCTACTCCATTATGAGATTCTAGGACCACTTAGGAACTACTATCTCATTAGACAGAATGAAACCCATACATACAATCACCTCCCTAGATCTAAATCAATCACTGCATCTAGACAGTGATTCATGCCCAGATCTCTCTACACAGCCTGATGTGTCACTTGCACTTTTCTCCATCTGAGGGCTGAAAACAATCTGGTTATACTACTTGTTCTTTAGATCCAGTCCACTCTTCATCACATTCAAGACATCTAAACAAATACTTTACAAAGGAAACAATTTAACCTTTAGGGATTCATTCTTTTGGAAGCCTCCTATCACTCTTTGGAAGGAGTCAGTGTTGCCAAATTTGGCCTCTGTCTGCTGGTGCCAACTGAAACACAGAGTTTGGGGTAAAGGAGAAAAAACAGCTTTATTGCTTTGCCAGGCAAAGGAGGGTCACAGCAGGCTAATACCCTAAAAACTGTACTCCCCCGCCCCCCTCAGTGGAAAGAATTGCAAGGAGTTTTATAGTAAAAAGGAGAAAAACAGGTTTTCAGATAGGAATCGGGATTGGGACAAACATGCATTCTTCTTTCTATGGGGGAATCTTAGTCATCCAAAGCTGGAGTCAGAAGATCTCGGTATGATCATGATGGTGATCTTCTGGTTTACTGCCTAGAATAATAGTATTTACGAAAAGGGCATATTGATCAGAGATTAGAACAAACTAGGAAAGTTCTTGAGAAACATCATGTGCTAATAATCTTTAACCCACAGGCAATTATGGTCAGGGTGCCTATCTTTAGCTTACAGATTATTGTGTTCAGTGTGCATTTAAGCCAGGGAGAAGGACAAGGAAGGACCCTAAGCTGTTCAGTTTTAAAGTATTCATTTCTAAAAAAAGCATAAGGAATATAACTTTTCTCTGAGGTGTATAAAATGCCTATTTTATTATGTATATCTCTTAAGAGGGAAGACTGTCCTATTGTTGCTTGACTATTCTTCCCTTGTCTTTGCAACCCCTTCCTTCCCTGATCAGCAACTGTCTGCACCTGTCCCTTGGAACTCAAGGAAGGTTATGGAAGCTGAATGAGGCCTATTTCCTAAGAACAAGCAATGGGGAAAGGCATTTGTGCCCAGGAGCCCCACAGGGCCCCTCTGGGTTTCATTTATTAGCCTTATGTGTACACACCAGGAGAAAACTCTGACTGGATTTTTTTTCATCTTTGTTATGAAGCAATTCTCATTGACATATCAAATGTCAAAAGTACCCTAAGAAAACATTAAGAAAAAGGAAACTGAGTTCACACTGCAGAAAAGAAAGCACTTAGAATAGTAATCAGAAGCACAGCGCTACAACTGCAGCTTATCATTTGATGGCCAACTCCTGCCCAGTATCATTCACCTGAAGTTACTCGCAGAAAAGCAGAGGAAGCTGAAAGAAACCAAACTGATTGCCTTACCCTCTTTACCCACCCCAGAGAAAAATATTAAGACACTAACTTCCAATAACCACAAAACAAAAACAACAACGTCTGGAATCTCTACAGCACTGACATCCTCAAAACCCAAACTAAGCTAACATCACTTCTACATTCAGAGGTAAGGATGCTTAAGTTCCAGGGACATTCCCCCTGCTGAACCAGAACTGGGTTTCTGCCTTCATTAATTCATCCATTAGACAGCATCTAAAGAATGCCTAATAGTGGTGACAAGACACTGTCCTGGATTAAGAGATGAAAAGACAATGTCGCTATCCCTACTAGCAGAACAGGATAGGGGTCAGAGTAGGTGGGAAATGAACTCTAGGTGAGTTCATATCATTGCCCAGGTTCCATCTGTTCATCCCCAAGCGCAAATATTCATGAGCCTGTGATCCCAGTATTCTAGACTCCTACAATACTCAACCTGCGTTTCCTCAACGACCTCGGCCCTCACGACCCTGTTCCCAAAGTTCCCCGTATCCCTCTCTCTCTAGAGAGTCCCACACCAAGAAGCCTTTCCTCAGCCACCACCTCATGTGAGATCCAGGTTTCCCCACCCGAGCTTGAGGCTTCGACCCAGCTGAGAGCCCCCCAACCCCAACTTCCCCCCTTGCCCCTGTCCAGGTTCGGCCCGCAGGTTACCTGCCTGGGATCCAGGGTTCCAGGATGCCCACGGAAGCCCCGCCCCGCCCACCGCGACGCCCTCCACTACCAAGTACCGCCTCCGGGGCGTAACTTCCGGGCGTCAAGTCGGGCCAGAATGCCTCCGGGTCCCGCAGTCTGCCGAACGTCCAACACCGCTAGTGACGTCACTTCCGACCGGTTCCTCGGTTCCTTCGGGCTCCAAGCGCTTTACAGGTCTTGTTTACCCAGCGTTTCTCCATCTGCTTTCCTAAACTCCGGCTGCCTATGTTATTGCATTCTGGAGAGGTGTATTTTTTTTTTTCACACTTTGCCTGTTTTTGGAGCCTTCTCTCCTATGGTCACTTCCCCCTGCTCCTTCTGTACCTTCAACTCAGCTGTTCTCTGGCCGCGTCAGGCCCCTTGGAGAATCACAAGGATTTCTCAGTCTTGCTCGAATGAGGCTGCCTCTCGCTTGTAACGGTATTACCTAGGCAAGTTACTTACCGCTCTGCTCCCATTTCCTCAAGCGTGAAACAGATAATACTAGTACCTAGAAAGTAAGGTTGGTGTGTGTATTACTTGAGATAATACATGGAAAGCGCTGGCACAATGAAAGCGTCAATGAGTGTTAACTTACAAGCGGTCTCCGGTTCCCCGTTGGAACATACAGCTGGTAAAGGAGGCTGGAACCAATTTTTTCTTTTTATCCTCAGTTTTTAATTAAGTGGTTAACGATGTTTGGTACTTACTTTTCTGAACTGTGAGCGTCTCCAGACAAAGATGGAATTTTATGTAGGAAGCAATTTTCAATGCTACTTGAAAAAACCTGTTTGGTTATTGCGTTAGGTATTGGAAAGATGGATAAAACTAAGGCCCAGCCCTCAAAAATTTGGAGATGCTTAATAAGTTGCTATGGAAGGAATAAAGTCATCTCAGAGGAAAAAAGATGGGACCAGCTGAGCTGAGGATTTATCCTTAGAACAAAAAATTAACAGAATGTTGAATTTTGAAAAGAACTTTAGAGATAATTACTTCCTCAACCTCTTGATGTTACAAGTAAGGAAAATTGGATCCAGAGAAGCAACTGACTAAAAGTCGCATGATTAGTGTCAGGGCTAGACCAGAAGTGGAATCTAAAAATGCTCACTACCAAAAAAAAAATTTTTTTTTTTAATTTAAAAAATGGAGTTCCCGTCGTGGCGCAGTGGTTGACGAATCCGACTAGGAACCATGAGGTTGCGGGTTCGATCCCTGCCCTTGCTCAGTGGGTTAGCTATCTGGCGTTGCTGTGAGCTGTGGTGTAGGTCGCAGACGTGGCTCGGATCCCGCGTTGCTGTGGCTCTGGTGTAGGCCGGCAGCTACAGCTCCGATTGGACCCCTAGCCTGGGAACCTCCATATGCCGTGGGAGCGGCCCAAGAAATGGCAAAAAGACAAAAATAAATAAATAAAAATGCTCACTACCTCCTTTCATTCCCCAAATCTTCCTCAAGGTGTTGATAAGATAAAAGCAGATTCACTTGCAAGACCACATTTAAGTGAAAAAGACTAGGAAATGCTCAGTCCAGATGGAACCTAGCAGATGCCACATGAGTCTGGTGATCATTTGAATGTTCCGGTCTGGACACTGCTCAGTTCATTTGAAACACAGTAGCCCCCCCTCCCCTGGCAAACTTTTTATGTTTACCCAGAAATGAGGGGTTAAGTATCAGCTCCTGTGAGCTCTACCTTCAGTTTTAACTGGCTGGAAAGGAATAAGTAACTGATGCTAGCCATTCATAAAGGTTAACGTAAAGACTCTGAACACACTGTCAATGACATGACACAACTTTATTTGGACTTCTGTTTTGGAAGGAATTTCTCTTAAATATTTAGACTCTGTTTTAGAACTATGACAAAGCTAGCATAGGTATTATTGAAATGTTGGTTATGAGTCTGTTCCAAAATAATAGGTAATCCCATAGACCCATTGAATAACATCATTGGATAGAGGAAATTTAAAGCTTCCATTAAAAAAAAAAAAGGAGTTCCCGTCGTGGCGCAGTGGTTAACGAATCCGACTAGGAACCATGAGGTTGCGGGTTCGGTCCCTGCCCTTGCTCAGTGGGTTAATGATCCGGCGTTGCCATGAGCTGTGGTGTAGGTTGCAGATGTGGCTCGGATCCTGCATTGCTGTGGCTCTGGCGTAGGCCAGAGGCTACAGCTCTGATTCAACCCCTAGCCTGGGAACCTCCATATGCCGCGGGAGCGGCCCAAGAAATAGCAGCAACAACAACAACAACAACAACAACAAAACCAAAAAAAAAAAAAAGCCGTCACTTAAAAAGTTCAATGATATTTTTAATGAATCTATGGACTATAGGAACTAAATTTGCTGAAAGTCACAAAATTAGACAGTGGCAGTAAGTTGTGAAGACTAAGCCTCCTAGTTCTATTCATTTGTTTATTCATTCAAGAAAGACACCAGGGAGTTCCCATTGTGACTCAGATCTTTAAGAACCCAACATAGGAATTCCCCTCCTGGCTCAGTGGTTAACGAACCCAACTAGCATCCACGAGGACAAGGGTTCTATCCCTGACCTCACTCAGTGGGTTAAGGATCCGGCGTTGCCCTGAGCTGTGGTGTAGGTTGCAGACAAGGCTCGGATCCTGTGTTGCTGTGGCTGTGGCGTACGCCGGCAGCTACAGCTCTGATTGGACCCCTAGCCTGGTAACTTCCATATGCCATGGGTACAGCCCTAAAGAGACAAAAAGACAAAAAACAAAAAAGACGAAAAACAAAAAAAAAACCCAACATAGTATCTGTGAGGATGCAGGATCAATCTCTGGCCTCACTCAGTGGATTAAGGATCCCACATTGCCTCAAGCTTCGGCGTATGTCGTGAATGTGGCTCGGATCCGGCATTGCTGTAGCTGTGGTGTAGACTGTTAGCTGCAGCTCTGATTCTACCCCTATCCTGGGAATTTTCATGTGCTGCAGGTGTGTCTGTAAAAAGAAAAAGAAAAAAAGAAAGAAAAATAGATACACTTTGAAAACACCAAGCCTATAGACCTGAAGGGGAAATTTTGAGTGTATATTGCAATAATAAAATGAAGTTTTAAGATAACAGCATCCTTCAGTTACAGCCACAGCACAAAAGAGATAGGAAATTGAGCAGAGAAGTATTTCTACAGTTGTGCCCTGATCCCAGACTCTCCAGTGGATATGCTTAGTTTGGCCCTAGGCTGGTCTGGATGAGCACTATGGGTGGCTCCTGAGATGCCCATTAGCAGTCAATGAAGTTCTTCATAGTCCCTGGATACTAGGATTATGTCAATTGGCTAAAATTACTGCACACTATTAAGCTTTTGTCTTCTTCCCCCCCCCCTTTTTTTTTTTTAATTTCTCTTCTCCTTTCAATCTCTGGCCCAAGTCAAAGTTTCCAGGAGCGGCAGCTGTCCTTGATACAGTAGCTGCCATAATGCTCTGCTCTTGGACCTCCCAGAGGCTATATCTCTATGTGACTGTGAAAAAGAAAAAGAGAGGGACACCAGACCAGGCATGAGGGATACAAAGATGAATAAAATAATTCCCTGCCTTTGAGGACCTTCCTGTCTGGTAAGGGAGGCAAATCTTTTAAAGAAAAAATAATTGCATGTTGTTATCATAGGTTCACTTAGTGCCTTTATTCAACCAATGTGCTTTTTCCCCTTTGCTACCAACATACTATAACTTGATAAAAATAAGTACAAATGTGTTTTAATCAAATTTTAAATCATTTGAACCTCATTTTTTTTTGTCTTTTGTCTTTTTTGTTGTTGTTGTTGTTGTTGTTGCTATTTCTTGGGCCGCTCCCGCGGCATATGGAGGTTCCCAGGCTAGGGGTTGAATCAGAGCTGTAGCCACTGGCCTACGCCAGAGCCACAGCAACTTGGGATCCGAGCCGAGTCTGCAACCTAACCACAGCTCATGGCAACGCCGGATCGTCAACCCACTGAGCAAGGGCAGGGACCGAACCCGCAACCTCATGGTTCCTAGTCGGATTCGTTAACCACTGCGCCACGACGGGAACTCCCTTGAACCTCATTTTTAAGAGTCAGACAATCACAGTTTACACCGGTCTTAGAGTCAGTTTGTTTGGATTCTATGCCTAGCCCTGCTAGTAACTAGCTCTGTGACCTTAAACAAATCACTTCACCTCTTAGCCTCGATTTCCTTGTGAATGTCCTACCTGGAGTTACCCTTGTCTTAGTCTGTCTAGTGGAAGAAACTCATGCTATCTCCCACTGTGATCACTAGATGGCTTCTTTGCTTTACTTTGCTTTGCTTCTCTCCCTCTCCCCTCTCTCACTCTCCCTTCCTTTCTCTCTTTCTTTCTTGTTTATCTGACCAAAGACATTATTATACCACCTAGCTGAACAACCATGTATACTGGTAAACTGAGTATCCTAAGACTTTGGGAGATGACAGGTCTAAAATGTTTGTTGAACTAATGAAAGAAAGAATGGAGCCTGGGATTACTTCTGCACCCTTCTATCCCTCACTACTACTGCCCTTTTCTCCTATTAAAATACTTCCACTTTTTAAAATGTGGCAATGGGAAGAGGAAGGAAAGATGATACAATAGGATAGGAGTTGGATTGGGAGGAGAATGGAGAAAAAGACATTGCTTTGCATCTCAAAACAAACATCAGAGCACTGTGGTATTTATGGAGGAAATAATGTCAGACTTATTTTTAAATAATATTTGAGGTCAGATGATAAAGATTGATCATAATTGATATTGTTGAAGTTGAGTATATTGGGTTTCATTATATTCTATTTGTGTGTGTGCACACATGCTCGAAAAGTTCCACATTGCAAAGTTAAAAGTAATGTAGACCGTGAGAGCATTTCCCTTCCTGTAGACAAGACCAAGTTCAAACTACCCCGCTGAATTTCAGTTAGGTTGCTTCTGCCTGATGTTACAGAAAAATTGTCACAGGCTGGGTTTTCCAGAGGTAGGCGCTGATATGGAGATAGGGAGAAAGATTTTCACTGGGAATGGACAAAAGCAGGATTGGTCAGAGAAAGATATTGAACTACTAATCAGGTCCAAGGAATTTTAGCCCACCTGGGTATCGCCCATCAGAGCATCTTGTGTCAGTACGAAATGGCCATCCTTTCCTAACGAATGTAGACTGCCCCAGGAAGGGTGTAATCTCAAGTGAGGTGGCTCTCTGCAGCTGAGGCAGACCCTGCAGAAGCTGACAGCTGGGGGCTGCATGCTGACCACACTCCAGGACCTCCACAGCAAGTCCTTTTTTGAAGCAGAATCTGGGCAGCACATCTTTGTGTCTTCCACAAAATGCAACAGAAACTTGCTTAAGCAGTAGGAAATGTATTTGACTTCTCTAAGTGGACTGTTATGACAGCATCAGGGCTGGCTGCTCCAGCAACTCAATGATATCACCCAGGACCCATGTTTCTTTCCCTCTTTGCTCTGCCTTCTGTAGTATCTCCTTCAGCTTAGGGCCACCTTCCCTCAAGGTGGCAAAATGGCCTTAGTATTTGTGTTCACATCTACACACTGTGCATGCACACTCTCTGAGGGGATGGACACATGTTTAGTAATTCCAGGGTATTTCTTAGGCTAGAAAAAGAGGAAAATATATGTTAGTTCCTGGACTGGGCAGTCTACTCTCTACAATTTTTATCTTTTTAACGTTAGTATAGATCTTTACATTAGTCATGATTAAATGTCATGCTGTCACAAACTCACCCTAGAATTCTGCATCAGTTAGGATAAACAGGATAATACTGCAGTAAATAAACCCCAAGCCTAAATGTCTGCAAACACCTTGATTAATTTCTTCCTCATGCTGCAAGATTACTGTGGGCTTGCAAAAAAAAGGCTCCGTTTATTATAGTCACTCAGGAATTGATTGAGCAACCACTATTTTGAACATTTCCAGTAGTCAAGCTGAAGGGAAAAAGAATCTGGTAAAGCAGGTGTTGACTTAATGCTTCCGTCACTTCTGCTCACATTTCATTGGCCACAGCCATATCACTCGACCTCACTTCACTGCATGGGGGAGTGCAATCCTACCATGGGTAAGAAGGGGAGAAAACTAGAATATTTATGAACAGCACCAACTCTATATTTTAGGTCTCAGTGACACAAACTCATCTAGAATTCAGTTGTAGCAATCTGTGAATAAAGTGAAAAGAGGCAAGAAAATTCCTTGACAGTTTCACTCATTTAATTCTATTATAATGTGTGAGCAATTACATACTATATATACATGAAATTGTTCTGATATTATTAGTTGCTCATCTTGAAAAAGAATATAGGGAGTTCCCGTCGTGGCTCAGTGGTTAACGAATCTGACTAGGAACCATGAGGTTGTGGGTTTGATCCCTGCCCTTGCTCAGTGGGTTAAGGATCCGGCATTGCCATGAGCTGTGGTGTAGGTTGCAGATGCGGCTCGGATCCCGAGTTGCTGTGGCTATGACGTAGGCCAGCGGCTACAGCTCCGATTTGACCCCTAGCCTGGGAACCCCCATATGCTGCAGGAAGCAGCCCAAGAAATGGCAAAAGACAAAAAAAAGAAAGAAAGAAAGAAAGAAAGAAAAGAAAGAAAGAAAGAAAGAAAGAAAGAAAGAAGAAAGAAAGAAAGAAAGAAAGAAAGAAAGAAAGAAAGAAAGAAAGAAAGAGAATATAATTCAAGGCAGAATCAAGTCAAGAACACCACAGTGGAGTTGCCAGTGGCAGGTTAAGGATCCCGTTATCACTGCTGTGGCTTGAGTTTGATCCCTGGCCCAAGAACCTTCATATGCTGTGGGTGCAGCAAAAACAAACAAAAAACACAACACTTTGGTGAACAGTGGGAAGCCCCAAAGCTTTCCTCATGAGTTTCTTAACCAAGGATGTGCATTAAAATTATCTGGAAAACTATTTTAAATTGCCGAGTCTACCCAGAATCAGAATCTCCCAGAGGGAGTGCCAGATGTGTCCATTTTCAAAATGCTTGCTTCTTTTTGTACCTCAGTTAAGATCATATCGTCCCATAATACTGCGAAGCAAGCAATATGAGGACAGGTACCATGTCTATTTTTGCTCACTTTATATTAACAGTACCTAGTACACATATCTGTGCAATAAAAATATGATTGGCTAAATGATTACTCATAAAACATAGGTATCAAATAACCCACATCATATTCACAAGGATTCCATTATCTAACCATGTTAAATCTCTCTAGCAATCTCAATACAATTCTCTGACCTCCCAATGTATTAATTCTCTCAAAAGCTGAGATGAAATTAATTTGGCATATCTTGTTCTTGGTGAACACAATGTATCTTTTTTTTTCCTTTGGCTGCCCCTGTGGCATTTGGAAGTTCCCAGGCCAGGGATCAAATCTGAGCCAGAGCTTCGACCTATGCCACAGCTGTAGGAACACCAGATCCTTAACCCACAGCACACCAGGGATCAAACCACCGCCTGCACAGAGACAAGCTGGATCATTAACCCACTGCACCACAGTGGGAACTTCAGCACAATGTATCTTTGATGATCACAATTTCCTTTTCATGAACCATCTCCTTAATTATCCTAAAAATTCATAAGGTATTGATTTAAAACTCACCAGTCAACATCTCTTACCATCTTTTTGCCTATTCAAAAATAAAAATGTTTCCCCATCCTTAGTCTTCTGGGCTCTTTCTTTTCCTTGGGATTTCTCAATGCTATAATCACATTAGCACAATCTCCAGGCTTAAAATCAAGGCATCTTGATGGGAAAATTTGGAAATAAATAATAGTTGCAAAATCCTTCAATGATTATATTAATGGAGGTATGAATTGTGCAAACCTGTTTTACTTTGACCTTAATGGTGCATAGTATATTACTTTGAATCCTGTTTGCTATTCAAAGCAGGAGGAAACATGATTCTAGAGGAAAAACACAATTCAACTTGACTCATTTCAAAGGAACATAATACTAATTATGTCTAATAATATGACTATTGTTACTGAGTAATATGACTATTGTTACTAGAATAAGCCAGGCAGGTTCTAAAAGTGTATTCACTAGAAAAGGGAGAAGACCCCGCTTGGTTACAAAGAAAGATACAAAAAACTAATATTTAAGAACAACTGGCCTAATAATAATAAAAAAAAATGGACAAGTACTGGCAAAGATTTGGAGAAATTGGAAACCTCACTGATGTTTGTAGCATATGCTAATGGTGCCAAACATTGGCAGTTTCTCAAAAACTTAAACATAGAATTACCAAATGACTGAACAATTCTACTTCCAGGTATATACCCCAGAGAATTAAAAGCATAATTTACATAAAATATGTACATGAAATGTTCATAGCAGCATTATTCATAATAGCCAAAAAGTGGAAACAACCCAAACATCCACCAGCTGATGAATGGAGAAACAAAATTGGATATTCAGCTATAAAAAGGAATGAAATACTGATATATGCCACAACATGGATGAATCTTAAAAACATTACGCTAGCTGAAAGAATCCAGACACAAAAGGCCACACATATTGTGAGTCCATTTATATGAAATGTCCAAAATCTGTAAACCCAAAGAGACAGATTAATGTCTTTGTTAAAGAAGATCTATGTTTGCTAGGGGATAAGGAGAAAGGGGAATGTTAAGTGACTGCTTAATGGGTACAGGGTTTCTTTTGTGGATGTTAAAATGTTCTGGAATTAGAGAGTGATGATGGTGTACAATCTTGTGATTATACTAATAATCACCAAATCGTCCATTTTAAAAGAGTGAATTGTAGGGTATGCAAAGTCTCTCTCAATACAAAATTATCCTTTAAAGAAAAGAGCACATCACTTGAAATTTAAAAGGAAAAGAAATCTTTATGGATTAAAAAAAAAAAAGAGCTAACATGAGTTAAAGAAACATGAATATCATGACAGGTGCAGAATACAGAGAATTGAAGCCATTGAGAAACATCATTAATTATTAGAGAAATGCAAATCAAAACTACTATAAGGTACCACCTTACACTAGCCAGAATGGCCATCCTCAAAAAGCATACAAACAATAAATGCTGGAGGGGATGCGGAGAAAAGGGAACTCTATTACACTGTTCATGGGAATGTAAAGTGGTGCAACCACTATGGAAAACAGTATGGAGGTTCCTCAAGAAACTAAAATTAGAACTACCATATGATGTAGTCATCTATCTGGAGAAGACTCAAAAAGATACACCTACCCCAGTGCTCACTGAAGCACTATATACAATAGCCAGGACGTGGAAGCAACCTAAATGTCCATTGACAGAGGAGTGAATAAGAAGAGATGGTACATATACACAAGGAAATAATACTCAGCCACAAAAAGAATGAAATAATGGCATTTGCAGCAACATGGATGGACTTAGAAATTATCATACTAAGTGAAGTTAGTGAGAGACAAACAACATATGAGATCGCTTATAAGTGGAAGCTAAAAAAAAGATACCGGGAGAGTTCCCATGGTGGCTAAGCTGTAACAAACCCGACTAGTATCCATGAGGATGTGGGTCCCATCCCTGGCCTTACTCAGTGGGTTAAGGATCCAGCATTGGCATGCGCTGTGGTGTAGGTTGTCTATGTTGCTGTGGCTGGTAGTGTAGGCTGGCAGCTACAGCTCCAATTCAACCCCTAGCCTGGGATAGTCCATATGCTGGGGGTGTGACCCTAAAAAAAAAAAAATACAAATGAATTTATTTGCAGAACAGAAAACAGACTTATAGACTTTGAAAAGCTTATGGTTACCAAATTGGAAAGGTAGAGGGGAGAGGACTGTACTAGGGGTTTGGACTGGAAATGTTCTAAAGTTAGGTTGTGGAGTTCCCATCGTGGCTCAGTGGCTAACGAATCTGACTAGGAACCACGAGGCTGCGGGTTCGATCCCTGGCCTTGCTCAGTGGGTTAAGGATCCAGCATTGCCATGAGCTGTGGTGTGGTTTGCAGACGCGGCTCAGATCCTGTGTTGCTGTTGCTGTGGCATAGGCCAGCGGCTACAGCTCTGATTAGACCCCTAGCCTGGGAACCTCCATATGCCATGAGAGCAGCCCTAGAAAAGGCAAAAAGACAAATAAAAAATAAAAAAAATAAAATAAAATTAGGTTGTGATGATGGTTGTACAACTATAAATATAATAAAATTTATTGAATTATTTTAAAAAGAACAAACCACATATTGAGGAACTAGAGTTAGCTTTTCATATGAGAAGTGATGGTACCTGAGGAAGAGACTGAAAAGACAGGCTTAGGAGAGACTTGTTAGATCTTTAAATATTTGATGAAAGACTATTCTGTTAAAAGGAGACATTATATAACAAAAGTAGAATTGGAGTAATTTCTCCTAAGAACCAAAGTGGAACCAGGGAGTGGAAAGTCATAAGGAATAGGGCAAACTTTTAGCAAGCAGAAATGTCTACCATGCAGAGTACTGAGCGCCCCATCATTGGGAGCATTTAAAGAGAGGTGGATAAATCTTGTGCTAGGAATGTTGTTGAAAGATTCCTATATTTGAAAAAATATTAGATTAAATAAGATAAAGCATCTCCCAAATTTATGTATATGTGGCCTCTTTCTAAAGGCACCATTTGTCAGACAATATAAAAGGAATTATTATTAGCAAATAAAATAGTCTTTTCTGTGAAATAATATGGTGGGACATTGGGAGAAAGATCTGGGAAAGTATAAAGGTGAACTATAGCCTAATTGCCCTTTCAACATGAGATGAAATTGAATGCCAGGGATATCATAAAATGTGATTATACTGTTGAGAAGGGACATTTTGTGTATGATTTTCATTTGAGACATTGACAGAGATGACATTTAATGAAAACCTTTTTGCAAACCTAAAGTGATAAGCAGAACTCACTGGAAAGCTGAAAGGTTGAAACATGGGCAATAGCAGTAAATGAATTCTGAAGTCAATTTTTGGATGCATTTGACTCAGATTTGGTTGCAGCATACAAGTGTGACCTTTAGATATGCCTAACAACACATCATTGAGCTCTGACATTTCAAGTCATGAAGATGAATTAACATGTGACTGAGTCACTTTTGCCAGAGCTGGTTCTTTAGGAATCCTCATAGCTTATCTTCATCATTAAGATACTTAGTGTAGAGTTCCTGTTGTGGCTCAGCAGTAACAACCCAACTAGTATCCATGAGGGCACATGTTCCATCCTTGGCCCCACTGAGTGGGTTAAGGATCTGGTGTTGCCGTGAGCTATGGTGTAGGTCGAAGATGCGGCTCAGATCCCAAGTTGCTGTGGCTGTGGTGTAGGCCAGCAGCTACAGCTCCAATTTGACCCCTAGCCTGGGAACCTCCATATGCCAGGGGTGAAGCCCTAAAAATAAAAAAAGGATACTGAATGTGTGTGTGTGTGTTATCTCCAAGGCCCAACACTTGAGCAAGCCACTTGAAAGTACAAAAAATTGTTATTACTGGTAGCATTGGTATAATAAAGAAATTATTTGTGTCCCTTCTCTCATTTCAAACATTTCTGTGAGCAGCTTTTCTCCTCAACTGTCAGCTAACTTCACTTTGGAAGAGTGTACTCCCTGCCAATTTCTTCACTCTATTAGTTCAGACCGGTTAAAATTCTTTGACAAACAGACCCAAATGTCTTCTTTACCCATGTTGGCTTCATTCAGCAAGGCAGCTCTTGATCAAATCATTTGGGAAGTCCGTCTTCTATCTATGGCTCTGTCCTCCCCTGGAGCACTGTGTCCACTTGTATCCCACAGTGAAAGGGGAAAGGACATTGAAGAGAACCCATGAGAGGTTTATCATTCTGGCTGGAAAGCAACATTGTGCATTTGTTCCAGAAAATCCTGACTGGTTTACCAAAACAGTTCTGTTTCATGCCACTATCAATTGAAGTTTCACAACACAACACAACACCTGGCTTCCAGAGTTAAAAGATCACCAATTCAGGGAAAACCTAGTTTAGATAGCTAGCTCCGTTTTTACTATGAGTATGTATTTGTGTGTTCTAGTATACAAAAGTTTTATATTTACATTCTTATATTTTTCTTTTAAGCTCTAGTGAACTACTTTTTTAAATTGAAGTACAGTTGGTTTACAATATTGTGTTAGTTTTGGGTGTACAGCAAAGTGATTCATTATATATATATATCTACTTTTTCTGATTCGTTTCCATTATCGGTTATTACAAGACATTGGATGTACTTCTGATCAACTGATTTGTGAATTGCAACACCATGAGAAAAATGAATATGACGTATTTAACAAGAGAAAGCTGTAACACATACAAAGGATGTGGAACTCCATTAGTCAAGAGGAATGGCATCCTGTTAAGTAGTACTTGTTGAGACAAATTAAATGAGAAGACAACTTCAGAATATAACAGTTCATTACCATGACCAAGAGACTGTCAAGGGGTCAAGCGATCTGTAAGCAGCAGCACGGTGGCATCTGCTAAAACTTGCCACACTTCCATAGATTTGGCCTGTAAGGAGTCCAAATAGATTATTATCATCATTATTATTATTTATAATGCCACAGCTTCCTTTGCCTTGAAGTCGTGTTCAGTTTTAGCATGGGCTGCTTCTTTGGCTTGCTTCAACCTCTAGTTCTTTTGCTTGCGGACCTCAGACACCTCAGTGGGCCACTCCTCAGCCTGAAGCAGCTGCTGGATGCTGTGTGACTGGCCAAGGCAGCAGCTCTGAGGTGGCAAAGAGCGGCCTAAATCTGCTTAATTGCCTCATCCTAAATCTGCTGACCCAGCTGCCCAAGGTCTGTGCCTGAACCTGGCACCCCACCCACCATTATCGAGAGTTTATTATTTACAGAGACTGCAGAAGAAAAATCAGCATGGTATAAGCTTCCTATGTCCCTGATGCCACAGTATGACACCAAACAGGAGGAGCTGGATGACCGACCACAGGAACTGTGGGGGTCACTGTGTTGTTAAGGAGCAGGACAAGGTTCAGCAGTTGCGTGGACCTGAGAGTGAGTGCCCTCTTCAGTTTTTCTCACTAAGTGCCTTGCTTACTCACCATAGTGCCTGCTCTGTTGAGGAGCCAACTCTTAAACTCCTGCCAAGCATTTCTATAGATTTACACAGAAGTTTGCAGGTGAAGGAGGGTGGTGCAAGGCAGACAGTTCTGTGTTCAACTGAAACTAAGGATATAGATGAGAAATGACCTGTGGCTGACTCCAAGATATAGATGAGAAACTGCCTCACAATGGCTCCACACCATGCTGATCTCCACTTGCTCCAGGAAGAATTGCAGAACTGTTTAATTACACCTTGTTTGCATGGCCTTTGTGGAAAAGTTCAAAGTTGTTAGCATGCCACGGCAGGATTGCCCCCCCTAGAGACCAGTATCTGAAATAAGAAGACAATGCTTGAATTTATTGCTTCCTACAGTAAGGAGAAGCTTTGCTGGTCCAACACATTCTCTCCAAGCAGAGCAGACTATGGATCTTACATGGAGTTTTTTGGACAAGGTATAGTTCAGGGATTGGTGAATTTTAGAGGCAGTAGAGGTTGATGCCCCTTTAAGAACTGGTTGCTGTTGAATGTTGGTACTCAGAGGCATGCACCCTGGGCTGTTTGTGATTGGCTGCCTATCAGAAGTGAGGAGCTGACCTTAATAAGTTGTTCTTGAGGTATTGGATCGGTTCTGACTGCTACTTGTTTCCAGGACTTCCAGGCCATGAGTACTTTCCTGGGAGCAAGAACTTGATTTCTTTTTTCTGGGTGTGGGCATTTATTTTTATTTTTTTTTAAGAACTTGATTTTATTTTCAGTAGGCAAAAGAATACCCATGAAAATAATCCTCAATCATTGCTAAAATTGGTGAAACATCAGTGAACAAAATCACCCCATTGTTTTTACCCTCTGAAACTTTCAGACTACCTTCTGACACTTGATGGACTACAGAGACCAACAGAGCCAGATGCATCCTGAAATATCTTGTCCTGGTCTGAACTTTTAGAGGGAAAGGGCTGGGCCTTATTAATTTTTAGTCTTCTGCCTATTGCCTAGCACATGATAGGTACTCAGTTCATAGTTGAAGTATTAGAAATCACAGTTCTTAGCAGGAGGAAAAAATGGAAAGACTGGGCAGACCAGAAAGTTGTAGGATGCTGTATGATGGTTCTGTAAATGTTTGGTTGATATTAGTACCATACCCATTTAGGTGAAAGTCATGATTTGTGTATTCTGTGTGTTCCAGGTGTGTATCATATTACGTAATTGTCAGAATCTCAGATATCTTTCCCTGTTAAGAAGGACCATGAAGATGAAAACCATGAAGAGGACTGCTCCACCACATTAGTCTTAGGTGGGGAATCAGACGTGACTTCCAAGGCCCACCAAAACTCTAATCAGGTTTACAAATCTAGAAGGCTGATCCCACCCCCAACAATGAGCTGCTTTAGAGACCAGTTAAACAGTTTTTGGCATGGGATGTTCCTTTACAACTTCCCTCTACCCCCCCTACCCAAAACCATTACCCACATTCCTCAGGAGACTGCCTCCCCCTAAACCTTGAATACTGATTTAGCCCAAGAACAAACCTGTGCTAAAAATAGAAACTATCCCTTTTCCTATATAAATAAATCTCGATTCTTTATATAAATAAATCCTATATCAATAAATCTCGATTGACGTCTTAAGACTTAACGCTCAGGGGTCCTGACTCTGATTTTCCACTGTAAAACACTTAGTGAACCCAGAACTTGTCCAGAGAAGCCAACCCATTCCCGCCCTGGGTTTGCAATCTTCGGCTTGCTGGAAATCCACCCCCCTCCACCCTGGCCCATTTTCCATCGTCCTCCGTGATCTACTTGGTGATGGGAGCAGGACAGAGGCCGATAAAGGGGAAGAGACGACCAGGGTCTGCAGAGCCCTAAGCTGTGGTCCGGGAAGGAGAAGGGTTGAGGTGGAGGATGGGCATTTGTGCCCCGGCGGGAGGCGGGGCGGCCTCACATTGGCCCAGCGGGCGCCCCTCCTCGCCGGGTTGACCCGGCCAAGGCCCAGGAAAAGCTGAGGCGATATCGGCGACAGAGGAGAAATGGCTGAGTTTACGCGGCTGCAGAACGCCCTGGCGCTGCTTCGCCTACGAAACCCGCCGGTCAACGCTCTCAGGTAACCGGCTTGGTCGACTTCAGCCTCAGGGGAGCAGCAAGCAGGTTCTGAGCCGTGTGCGGGCGGGGGAGGCTTTGACTCTCCCCTGCTGGTTTAAACGGAGGAAGACGCTAACACAGATTGAACCGCACAGCCTATGCCAGCGCCTTTTACGTAGGTTAACTTGGTTCCTCTTTTCAGAGAACTCTCATTCCTGTTTCCCTGGTAAGGAAACCGAGGCTGAGGGCAGACAGATGGCTACGAACGCGAGGAGCTGGGCCCAAACCGGCTCTGTCCGTGCCAACTTCGTGCTAAACTCTTCTGCTTGCTTGCAACTTTGACTTCTCAGGCGAACTTTCTATTCCAAAGGTCTTGATACAGTGTTGGCTGGACTCTGGTCCCTCTTCCCAATCTCAGAGTCCAGGCCGACCTTAACAATGTGTGACAAAAAGCTTTAGGATTCCAGCAATAGAGGGGCTTCACATTGTTAAAAATAAAGGTCCCCATTAAGGCCACACAGTGAGTAAAAGAGAATTGTGTCCTGGCCCCAAAATGCAAAGGGGTATCTCTTGATTTGTTCTAAACCTCAGGGTCTTAGTGCTTCCGTGGAAGATCCATATCAGAATAAGCCCATGCTAGAATGCGCCTATTAAATCGGATTTTCTGAAAAACTACTGTGCCATTTCTGTTATTTTATCGTGGAGTACCTTCCTTTTAAACTTGTGAAAGAGTCACTTTAAAAAGTGAGATTAGGAGTTCCCGTTGTGGCTTCCGTGGTTAAGGAATCCAACTAGGAACCATGAGGTTACAGGTTCGATCCCTGGCCTTGCTCAGTGGGTTAAGGATCCAGTGTTGCTGTGAGCTGTGGTGTAGGTTGCAGATGTGGCTCGGATCTTGCGTTGCTGTGGCTGTGGCAAAGGCTGGCAGCTACAGCTCCGATTAGACCCCTAGCCTGGGAATCTCCATATGCCTCGGATGCTGCCCTAAAAAGACAAAAAGACCAAAAAAAAAAAAAAAAAGTGAGGTTAATGATGTTCTTTTGAAAATGAATGGTGTTATATAGGTTTGGTTTTCATATTTCTGCAAAAGGTGTAGTGATACATCAGCCTAGGAAAGAACCCCTCATCCACAGGGAGTAAGATTAGCAGAAATTATAATTTACAAATAATACACAAAGCACAAAGAGAAAGACCTTTGGTCAAAATTCTTATCATATGCTGCTGGAGCAAAAAGAGACTAAAATGAGAAGACCTAATTTTAACTGAATTTTTTTTCAAATTTCAAATTTTGTTTTGGCTGCACCCACAGCATGCAGAGTTCCTGGGCCAGGGATTGAACCTGAGCCACGTCAGTGACAGCACCAGATACTTAACCTAGTGATCCTTAACCAGGGAACTCCTTCACTGAAATTTTATCCTACTGTTATCAGATTTGATTCTATCATTAGCATTAATATTATAATTCATTTTTGGGGGGAGGGTTGACCACACCCACGGCATATGGAAGTACTCAAGCTAGGGGTCGAATCAGAGCTGCATCTGCTGGCCACAGCCACAGCCTCAGGATTGCCAGATCCCAGCTGCATCTGAGACCTACACCACAGCTCATGGCAACACCAAATCCTTAACCAACTGAGTGGGGCCAGGAATCAAATCTGCATCCTCATGGAAACTAGTCAGTTTCCTTGCCACTGAGGAACAATGGGAACTCCCTATAATTCTTATTTTAATACAATTTTTTGCATCTAATAATACAAAAATTAAAAATAAAATCACACAAGGATGAAATGTCCACTTACTTGCCACTGTCAGAAAAAAGCCAAATATTTGTTATTTTGGTTTTGATGGAAAAAAACATGCGTTAAATATGATTATGTATCAATTTTGGACTTTGTGTTCTAATTAGAATTACTAAATATTAGTACTCTTTGCCTTAATCTCTGCACATAATGGGAAATTGTGAAATTGGCACAACATTGTAAATCAACTATACTTTAATAAAAGTTAAAAAAAAAACAAACTTGGGGAGGCGTTCTCGTTGTGGTGCAGTGGGTTAAGAACCTGACTGCGGCTGCTTAGGTCACTGCTAAGGCACGGGTTCAATCTCTGGCCTGGTTTAAAGTAGGTTAAAAGATCCAGCATTGCCACAGCTGCAGCATAGTTTGCATCTGTGGCTGGGATTCAATCGCTGGCCTAGGAACTTCCATATGCCAAGGGTGCAGCCATAAAAAAAACAAAAACAACAACTTGGGGAAAAATGTTCTATATCTACAACCTATAACTAGGAATATTTTTCCATAACTATTTTAAATGTTTCTGGTATTAACCTGTCTCCTCCTCCTTTTCAGGAGAAATATTAATATCTACTTCATAAAGTTGTTGTGAGGTTTAAATGTGTTAGAGATTATAAACAGGCACTTAGCAGATGTTAGCCATCATTATTTCTAGTAGTCAAAAGGCCGATATAAGCCCCTATAAACAGGCCTCGTTGCTCAGGAGTCATTCCTTTCAGCTGTATCAAGATTTTCTCCTATTAAAGCCATATTCATTATTCTTTTCTTCCTGCATTTTAGCTTTGCAAAATTAGCAAAAGCATAAGAAATAAAAGAGTAGGTATTTGTTGAAATGGAAAAAGCCAGCGTCCTCTCTTCGGCAGCACAGACTGAGCTCATTTTGGCTGATTTTGCAGCCGTCCTTTACCCAGGAGGAACGAATGTGCCTTTTGGACTTCTCAGTGTTCAGGATAGTTAAGAATCAGTTTTCCCTTAGAGGATTTGGCTTCTAATTAACCAAGTGAAGATAAGAGGTTTTGATTGATTTTATCTGTGTCAGTTGATGAAAAGTAACTAGATGAGAGGGAATTACTACATACAAGTATCTCCTTTATTCCCTGAAATTTTAATTCATAGTTTGCTGGTGTGAACAATCTGGCTTGTATGAAGGTTTTTTGTTTTAAGATTTTTTTCACCCTCTATACTGATGAACATTTCCCCCTGCAATATTCAGAATTCTAAGGCAAAACACACTGGACTCTGGTTCTATCACTTTTCCTTTAAGCAATTCCTCACCATTCTTCCTAGTTCACCTCCTTTTGGCCTTACTGAGTCTCTGCTTCTTGGCAAATTCTCCTCTCTTGGTCTCTGTGATTTGGGGCTCTCTTGGTCCTGAATCACTCTGCTAAGCTTCTTCTCCTTCTTAAACAAGGGTATATCTAGAGGATCTGTGTTCAGCACTCTTTCTTTGGCAGACTCGTTCAATCTTGGCTTTAACCATCTCCTCTGTGGATGACTCCCTCATCTACTGAAACTTGGCAGCATCTGCTACATGCCCTTTCTTTTCTCAGATCTTACCTTTACCTCCTAAATTAATTGGGATTATATTTGGCTGCTAGTGACAGAAAACTCAAAATAATAGTGGATAAAACAGGAAAAAGTAGATTTCTCTCAACAGCAGTGTCCTGGAAAGGTATGGCTGCCCCATGGTCATCAGGGACCCCAAGTCTACCTAGCTTTTGCTCTGCCGTCCTCAATAAATAGCTTCTGCCTCTTTATCCTTAATGGCTGCTCCCAATCTAGCTATTATATCTGCATTCCTGCCAGGAATTGGGAGGAAGGGAAAAAAAAAGAAAGAAAGAGAGAGAGAGAGAGAGAGAGAGAGAGAGAGAGAGAGAAAGAAAGAAAGAAAGAAAGAAAGAAAGAAAGAAAGAAAGAAAGAAAGAAAAGAAAAGAAAGAAAAGCATACCCAATCCTTTAAGGACTATTTCCAAAAGCTGCATATATGAAATTTATTTCTATCCCACTGGCCAGAACTTAATGCCTTAGGCTGATTTTTTTTTTTTTTTTGGTCTTTTTAGAGCCACACCCGCTGCATATGGAAGTTGTCAGGCTAGGGGTTGAATCAGAGCTACAGCCGCCAGCCTATGCCACAGCCACAGCAACACGGAATCTGAGCTGTGTCTGCAACCTACCCCACAGCTCATGGCAACGCTGGATCCTTAACCCACCTTAGACTGATCTTACTGGTAGAAAATTTATTCTTTAATTTGGGCAGCCATGTATTCAGCTAAAAATCACATGTTTGATACTTTGAAAAAGATCAGAGGGCTATTTGGGGGTAACTTGCAGCCCCTGCCATATCTTTTAGATTGTTTCTTTTAGACTATTTCAGTTTTGTTATATTTTGCCAATATGACAAATTGAAAGCAATTTCTTTCCCCTCAGAACTTCCACATCATTTCTTTGTACCTTTGTTATAGCACTCATCTTAGTATGATATTATGTACTATTTTTTTCTCCCTAGGATGTTGTAAACTCCTTTTACTGTACATAGAAGATGTATATAATATTTTCAAATTGATTATCCTGATTCTAAGTGGTCAGAGTTACAGCAGAATGCAGGAAAACACTTTTTTTCCCCTAGAGTTTATGTATTTAATCAGCCCAGTGCTTATTTTACAAGAGACATACTACTTTTTAAATTAATAAAAGCTTAATGATAGTACCAGGATTTTAATCCATCTTGTGTATGATTACTTTCTCATTATTAGGGAAGGAGTGAAAAAATAAAACTTTGAGATGGTAGAAATTCTATTCTGACCAATATATCACATAATTTTCTTTTCTTGTAGTGTGTCTGTACTCCATGGAATAAAAGAGGGGTTGCAGAAAGCTCTAACAGATCGTACAGTAAAAGCCATTGTGATTTGTGGAACAGATGGCATCTTCTCTGCAGGTAACTAATGTTTAACCCTTTCCCACTATTTCTCAAATCCAGCCACAGCCTGAGATCAATATTTCATTAGCTGTCCCTGTGGGTAATACCATAGTGTGAGTAATGAATATAGGAGACTTGAATGGGAATGAGAAACACTATGGAGAAAGAGACAGGAGTCACAGAAGAGTCCCAGAGAAGATGCTGACTTTACCCCCTTTCAGTTGGATTGGGCCTTTGGAGGACATTTAGTTCCAGGCTTGATGGCTATTATACATATTAGTATACACATATACTAATATGCTAATAGACATATTAGCATGTCTCTATGCTGTGTGAGCTTGGGCAAGTCCCTTTAATCTCCTGAACCTCAATTGCACTATAAAATATACTGTGACATTTATATCTTAACAGGTTTTTGTGAGACTAAATGAGATAATGTATCTAAGAGCCCCTAGAGCAGTGCCTACACGCAGATGTTCAATAAATGTTATTTTTTACTTCACACAGAATCTTGAAGTTTATTTTTCTCCTGATAGTCACTCATCTCAGCGACCGCGGCACTCTTTATTGGGTTAGCCTGTGAAGATGCAAACGTAGTAACAAAATATGGCAAAAGTATCTGAAAAGGTGATTTATTCAGTAATATTTGTGGCACATTTTATTCTTTCTCCAAGTGAATATAGTATACCCTTTGACAAAATTTACATGGGCATGAGGACCCATGTATTCTTAAGGTAGTCAGAGGAATTTAATGTATGCTGGCAATAGATGGAGAAGAAATAGCTATTGAAATCATGACAGTAAATAAATATGAAGACATTACTCATTATAATAATTACCATTTAGCATGCCTGCTATGTGCCGGTACTGTGTAGCTTATTTATTTATTGACAATGAAAATAGTAATATTTTTAAACTCTTTATCCTAAGTAAATCCTATAATTTCCATCTGCAGATAAGAGACTGAGCCTAAGATAGATTAAATAATGTGTCAAACATTAACCAGCTATTAAATGGCTTATTCAACTGTTTGAAGACTTGAGTTTGGGAGCCAAGATGGTGCTTTGAGGCATGGAGTAAGGGATCAGAAGTATGAAAAATCAGAATTGATATTTCTTTGTGGGAAAGGAGGTAGGAGAGAATGCAGTTAGGTTCAGAGGCAAAAACAATAATTGTCCTAGAAAAGCATTAGGGATTATCAGACTTAACTTAATGGACTTATATGGAACAATGCGCCAGACATTTGGAAAATATATATTCTTCTCAAATTTGCAACATTTACAAAAATTGATCAGGTACTGGACCATGAAAGCTTATCTTAAGAATTTCATTTAGAATGTGTTCTCTGATCATAATGCAGTCAAGCTATAAATCAATAACAAACTAACTAGAGATTCTCAAGTGTTTGGAAAATAAATCCATTTCTTAATAACCTCTGAGTCAAAGCAGAAATCATAATGCAATTTAGAAACTATTTTGAACTGAATGATAATAAAAACAGCTTGAGGAATACAAGCTCAAGCTTAGCAGGAAATTTATAGCCTTAAAGATATACATCAGAAAACAAAAAAAAGCAACCATATTGTGGTAAGCATCTATATATCAAGGAACTGTCAGAACAGTAAAATAGATCCAAGTGAATTAGAAGGAAGGAAGTAGTAGAAGAGAAATTACTAAAATAGAAAACAAATGTGAATCAAGAGAATAAAAATGTCAGAAGTTCTTTGAAAAGACTAATAAAACTGATAAAGCTTCAGTCAGACTTATCAAGAAAAAACAAGAAGGTACAAACAATACGCATAAAGAATGACAGATATCACTGCAGATGCTCTGGCCATTAAAAAAGATAATAGGAACAAGTAGAAAAACACAGCTTATAAAATTGACTCAAGAAAAAATAGGAAATCGTTAAAGAAATTGAATCAATTTTCAGAAATCTTACAAAGTAAATTCAAGTCCCAGATGACTTAATTGGTAACCTCTAACTGAAAAGTCAAGGAAAATATTATTCTAATTTTACAGGAACGTTTCAGAGAATAAAAATAAGAGTTTTACTTCCTATATGAGTTTCCTGGGGCTGCCATAACAAATGAGCAGAAACTGAGTGACTTAAAATAACAGAAACATATTCTCTCAGAGTTCCATAGGCTAGAAGTTCAAAATCGAGATATCTGCAAGGCCAGTCTTCCTCCAAAATCTCTAGGGAAGTATCCTTCCTTGCCTTTTACAGAGTCCTATGTCTGAACTAGTCACTTAACATCTGAAAGCCTTAAATTTTCCTACCTGTAAAATGGAAACTGTTATACTACTTAACAATGTTAAGAAAATTAAATAAGGCAGTATATAAATCTACTTAGCACAGTGTCTGATATATAGTATTTATCTAATAAATGTTAATTGCTACTGTTACATGAAAAACTATTTTGGGAGTTCCTGTGGTGGTGCAGTGGAAACTAACCCAACTAGTATCCATCAGGATGCCAGTTTGATCCCTGGTTTTGCTCGGGATTTCCTTTTTTTTTTTTTTGTCTTTTCTTGGGCCGCTTCCTGCGGCATATGGAGGTTCCCAGGCTAGGGGTCGAATCGGAGCTGTAGCTGCCGGCCTGTGCCACAGCCACAGCAACGCAGGATCCGAACCATGTCTGTGACCGATACACAGCTCACAGCAACGCCAGATCCTTAACCCACTGAGCAAGGCCAGGGATCGAACCCACAACCTCGTGGTTTCTAGTCGGATTCGTTAACCACTGTGCCACGATGGGAACTCCTGCTCAGGATTGCTGATAAAGATTTGAGGATTTTCTCTCATGTCATTAAACATTTTCCAGGCTATTTGTTCCTTTACTGTGTCTGCAGCCAAGGATGAAGTGTTTCATGGGTCCAAAGAGGTCTGAGATTCCTTAAGAGTTATCTGAGGAGTTCCTGTTGTGGCTCAGGATTAAGAGCCCAACTAGTATCCATGAGGATATGGGTTCGATCCCTGGCCTTGTTCAGTGGGTTAAGGATCTGATGTTGCCATGAGCTATGGTGTAGGTTGCAGATGCAGCTCGGATCCCATGTTACTGTGGCTGTGTTGTAGGCTGGCAGCTGAGCTCTAATTTGACCCCTAGCCTGGAAATTCCCATATGTCGCTGGTACAGCCCTAACAAAAGGGGGAAAAAAAAGAGTTATCTGGTCACTTTTTGTTTTATAGCAAAGCCCAAATCTTCCTCTACTGTCTTTTTTCCTTGTCTTTGTATTCTTAGGTGCCGATATCCATGGCTTCAGCGCTCATAAAACCTCTGACTTAACACTGGGAGATATAGTAGATAAAATACAGAGATATGAGAAGCCTGTGGTGGCTGCTATCCAAGGCTTGGCTTTAGGAGGAGGACTGGAGCTGGCCCTGGGCTGTCACTATAGGATTGCCCATGCAGAGGTAACAGAGGGGATCTATAGGGGATTTGGTGGTGGGGCTTTTATTTAGGGCAAGCCCTAAATGTAGTCCTAAGCATCAGAGATGTTAATTTTAAAGGATTGGCTTATTGGTTGACAACTCTTAGGTATTTCTAGCACTGGTATTAGCTGTTATGTACCAATACATTGGTAGTAGTTGTTGAAAGGTTGAAAATATCCATTTTATTTGATAAATAGCTGATACCCTGAGCCCATGACTGTCCTTCCACTTCCCCTAACCCCAGCCCTTGGACCTCCCCATGACCCACCAACTAAAGCGGAACTCCTGTTCAGGCAGGACCTGTAGAATCCTGCTCTGTTACTGTGGCTCACATGTCAGATTTCACTGAGCCATGCTCATGCAGTATGAAGTATTAAATATTTTGACTATCACCCCTGAGTATGCATACTTATTTAAATTTTCATTTCCTATCACAAACATTTCAGTTTTGTGGTCTCATAATTATTAGTACCTAAGACAAACTCCCATTGGAAATAGCACACAACTAGTAAATCCATTTATTTCTGGAAACAGATTTAATTTGGATTATTAGACATGTAGATTGAAGTTTGTGATTCCAGTCTTATAAGAGTATTTTTTTTTTGTCTTTTTATGGCTGCACCTTCGGCACATGGAGGTTCCCAGGCTAGGGATCGAATTGGAGCTGTAGCCATCAGCCTATGCCACAGCCACAGCAATGCCAGATCCGAGCCACGTCTCTAGCCTACACCACAGCTCATGGCAATGCCAGATCGTTAACCCAGTGAGCGAGGCCAAGGATCGAACCACATCGTCACGGATACTAGTCAGATTTGTTTCCACTGAGCCACGATGTGAACTCCAGTAATATTTTTGTAAATAATTCTTTTTTCTTTTTAGAGCCACACTGTAGCACATGGAAGTTCCCGGGTTAGGGGTCAAATGGGAGCTGCAGCTACAGGCCTATACCACAGCCATAGCAACACCAGATCTGAGCCTCAACTGCGACCTATGCTACAGCTTGCAGCAACGCCGGATCCTTACCCTGTTGAACAAGGCCAGGAATCAAACCCACATCCTCATATTATTTGGGTTCTTGACCCACTGAGTCACAATGGGGACTCCTATATTTTTCTAGTAATAAATATAATATTCATCATTGTAATAAACTATAAAAAATATGCAGAAAAGTATGAAGATGTAAACTAAAGTCACCATAAACTCACAGTTCAGAAATAACCACTATTAACATTCTATTTCCTACTGGTCTTTTTCCTGGGTAATATCTTTTTCTTACAGTTTTGTTTTTCTTTGCAACCTTTTAATTAAAAAACCCCCAATATTTGGAATTTTATTCTCCTTCATTTGAACTCTATTTTTATACTAATAGCATGTTTAAAGTGTTATTAAATATTCTTTATCCAGTCTGCCAATATCTGCTATTTACATTTAACATAATTATTTATAGTTGCCATTTTGCAATTTATTTTCTGTACCTTCTTTTTTTGTTATTCCTCAATTCCTCCACTAACGCTCTTGTTTGTGTTAAATAGATATATTCTAGTGCCCTTTAACTTCTCTTATTATTTCTTTTACTGTGTATTTTTGAGTTATTTCTTAGTGGTGATTGCCCTGGGGATTATAAATAACATCTTAATTTATGACAATCTAGTTCTGATTAGTACCAACTTTATTTCAATAGTATGCAAAACATTTGCTCCCATACGGTTTTGTTACACACTCTCTTTATGCTGTTATTGTCATAAATTATATCATTATACATTGCATACCCATCCACACAAATATATAATTATTACTTAATGTGTTGGTCTTTTAAATTAGATAAAAGAAAAAGAGAAATTACATACAAAAAGTTACATTAATACTGTCTTTTATATTTATATATATAATTACCCTTTAACAGTATTCTTTATTCCCTCATGTGGATTTGAGTTACTGCTTAGTGTCTTTTCATCCTGAAGAACTTCTTGCAGAGCAGATGTACTAGCAGCAAATTCAGTTTTTATTTATCTGAGAATATCTTAATTTACCTTCATTTTCAAAGACTAGCTTTTTCTGGATATAAAATTCTTGGTCGACAGTATTTTTCTTCCAGTACTTTGAACATGTCATCCCACTGCCTTCTTGCCTCCATGGTTTCTGATGAAAGATTTGCTGTTACTCTTATTGGAACTATTTCTTAAAAATACCACTTAAAATAGTTGCATAATTTTTTATCTTTATATGTTTACCATAATTTATTTAACCATTTCCCAGTGTTGTTTTAATTTTTATAAAACACAAATAAAAACACATATCCTAAGTGTTCCTTGTTCTGTGTTCCTCATACCATAACCTTCTGCATACTGAATGCAGATCTAAGTTACAAGCAATCATAATAAATCATAAGGGGAAAGAAAGGGGTAGCCAGTGATGGGAAAAATGGTGATTGACTGCTAGGGGAGCATCATATGAGAGAAGCACAAACGTTCCAGGTATTTTGGAGCTATTGGCATCACAATTTGTGCAGATGGCAGTCTGTATTTAAGTACCCTCCTTCTCCTATCTTTATACCTGGGCAATGACTAACACACCTTTGGCCACTTTTAAGGCCAGGAGAGGCATATGATGAAGGACTCAAGCTCATCCTCTTACCTAGACTGAGGTTGCTGCCTGAGTTCCTCCCTCCTTTCTTTCTTTCTCTTTCTTTTCTTTCTTCCTCCCTTCCTCTCTTTCTTTCTTTTTCTTTCTTCCTTTTGTAATAGCTTTATTGAGATACAATTCACATACCATATAATTCCCTCATTTAAGGTATATAATTCAATGGTGTATTAGATTACTCACAGAGTTATACAGTCATTATCACAGTTGATTTTAGGATATATCATCACCCCCAAAAGAAACTTCACACCCTTTAGGAGTAACCCACCATTTCCCTCTCCTCAAATCCTAGCAATTACTAATCTACTTCTGTCTCTATGGATTTGCCTATTCTATACATTTCATGTAAATAGAATAGAAAAGGCAATATATTGCCTTTTGTGTCTGGCTTCTTTCACTTAGCATAATATTTTCAGGGTTCACTTGTGTTATAGCATGTCATCAGTATTTCATTCCTTTCCATGGCTGAATAATATTTTCTTATATGGATACACCATTTTCTTTATCCATGCATTACTTGATGGACATTTGGATTGTTTCTCCTTTCTTGGATTTATTAATAATGATGCTATGAAATTTGTGAACAAGGGTTTTTTTTTGTGGTAGATATTTTCATTTCTCTTGGGTAAGTATTCAGGGGTAGGACTGCTGTGTCATATGGTAACTCTATGAAAAATTGAAAAATTGAGAGATTGTTTTCCAAAGTGACTGCACTACATTACATCCCCACCAGCAATGTATGAGGGTTTTGTATCCCCCACATTCTCTCTCAAACTTTTATTGTCTGTCTTTTTTATCATAGCTATCCTGGTGGGTGTGAAGTACTATCTTGTAGTTTTGATTTGCATTTTCCTGATAGCTAATGATATTGATCAGCCTTTCATGTGTTTACTGGCCATTTGTTTCTTTTTGGAGAAATGTCTATTCAGATCCTTTGCCCATTTTTATTTGGGTCACTTGTCTTTTTGTTTTTAAGTTACAAAATTTCTTTATGTATTCCAGATATGTGGTTAGCAAATATTTTCTCCCATTCTATAGGATGTTCTTTTAATTGCTTGGCTCTTTCAGGGCTCTGTAAAGCTTAGCCATTTCATAATAGAGTCAGAAATATTATGTAAGAAACTATGGATGTGTTTCAACATGAAGGCCTAGGTAGGGACAGAACAGCTCTATTTATGCTATTAAAGAGAGGGTGTGCACTAATTTGCTCTGCAGAAATTCTTGTTGGATTATATGAAACAATGTTTTTGAGGGTGTGGGAACCCCAGGGGAATGCTTGCCTTTACTCTGAACATATCATCTCATTCCAATGACCTTTATGCTTCAATCTTTGATAGGCTCAAGTTGGCTTTCCAGAAGTCACACTTGGAATCCTTCCTGGTGCAAGAGGAACCCAGCTTCTCCCCAGACTTATTGGAGTTCCTGCTGCACTTGACTTAATTACCTCGGGTCAGTACAAACCCAACCAATGGCTGTCTAGATCAATGTGAGGAACTGGCCTAACATTTAGAAAAATCCTGGCTTGACCATTCCCTACCCATGTAATCTTAAGAGGATACTTTAAGTTCTTTGATATCAATTTTCTCATCTGTAAAACTGAAAGAATACCTTCTCTGAGAGCTTTTCAAAAGTTACCATAAAGAAAAAATGAGTGCTCTCTAAAACAAAGTGTATACAAAGCCGTAATCACAGTTAAATGTCTGCTCATAGACACTCGTGTTCACATAGGGTACATTATACTCAGATATAATTCAGAAATTATAATATAAACAAGAATTAAAATCAGAATTTCCAAGGAAAGTTTTCAAGTTTTAGTTTGGAAATGACTGAATTTTTCACTTCCTTGGTATTAAGACATTGGCTTCAATAGGGAATGTGAATAGTGTAACACTAGAAAACATTTAGAGACCTTGGATTTACCAGATATGATACAAATTAATTTATATCCACTCATGCAACAACTGTTTAATTTTTTCTCATGTGCTGGGCCCTGTTGTTGGCAGTGGGCCTACGGTAGTAAATCAAACCAACAAAAACTCCAGGCCTTATGGAGATTATATACAGAAAACAGCAACAATAATAATAATTACCATTATCATATTTCATCAATTCACAAATTCCACAGCCTGAAATCAAGATGCCTCTTACGTTCACTGTGAGTGATGGTTTGATTGGGAGTGTTTTTTCTTTCCTTGAATCTGGGGGTCAGGAATTTGGGATCAGCTTGGTTGGGTTCTAGCTCAAGGTTTCTCATGAGGTTGCAGTCAAGATGCTGACTGGAGCCATAGTCATCTGAAAACTTGACTGGGGCTGGAGGGTCTGCTTCCAAGATGGCTCACTCACAAGACAGCTTGTTGATGCTGACTGTTGGCAAGGGCTTCATTGCCTCTCCATGTAGACCTCTCCTTAGAGCTGCCTGCATGTCCTCACAATAGGGAGGCCGGCTTCGTCTAGAGTGAGTGATCCAAGAGAGATCAAGGCAAAAGCTAGAGGGTCTTTTTGTGACATAGCTTTGGAGTCATATGTCATCTTTTCTGAACCATCCTATTGATTATACAGGCCTTCCCTTTTCAACTTGGGAGGGGGACTTGAATACCCAGAGGTCAGACACATGGGGGGTCACTTTGGAAATCAGCTACCACAGCTGTATACTCTTATTAGACTCCATGCCTACCTATTATGTGAGTTGCATGTATAGTAGGTTAGATGGAGGTAAGTGCTAAAGAGAAAACATAAGACATAAAGGGAAAGTATAAAATGATAGGAATGGGGGGGGTAATATTTTAGGTAGGAGAGCTAAGAAAAACTTTCCTACAAAATGGATCTGAGTGAAGATCTGAAGGAGAGAAGAAGCTTGCTACATCAATATCTGGAGGAAGATAATCCTCATGGAGAAAATAGGCAAATACTAAGCCCTGAGACAGGGGCATACTTGGAAATTTCAAAGAACAGCAAGAAGATCTTTGTAGCTGGAATAAGGAGAGTCAGGGGAGGAGAAGTGAATGTGAAGTCCCATCATGTAGGGCCTGGAATATTACAGAAAGAATTTTGGCTTTTCTTTCCTTTTTTCTTTCATTCATTAATTCTTTTTTTTTTTTTTTTTTTTAAATTTCTGCACTCACAGCATATGGAAGTTCCCAGGCCAGGGATTCAATCCAAGATACAGCTGTATCCTACACCACAGCTGCAGCAATTCCAGGTCTTTTGCCCATTTTTCCATTGGGTCGTTGGCTTTTTTGCCATTGAGTTGTATATATTGTATATTTTAGATATTAAGCCCTTGTCAGTTGCATCATTTGAAACTATTTTCCCCCATTCTGTAAGTTGTCTTTTTTTTTTTTTAATGGTTTCCTTTTCTGTGCAAAAGCTTGTCATTTTTATTAGGTCCCACTGGTTTATTTTTGCTTTAATTCTGTTGCCTTAGGAGACTGACCTAAAGAAACATTTGTAAGGTTGATGTCAGAGAATGTTTTGCCTACATTTTCTTCTAGGAATTTGATGGTGTCTTGTCTTATGTTTAAGTCTTTAAGCCATTTCGAGTTTATTTTTGTGCATGGCGTGAGGGTGTTTTCCAGTTTCATGGATTTACATGAAGCTGTCCAATTTTTCCAGCACCACTTACTTAAAAGACTATCATCTTCCCATTTTATATTCTTGCCTCCTTTGTCAGAGATTAATTGACCATAGGTGTCTAGGTTTATTTCTGGATTCCCTATTCTGTTCCATTGGCCTGTATGTCTGTTTTGGTACCAGTACCACACTGTCTTGATGACTGTGACTTTGCAATATTGCCTGAAGTCTGGGAGAATTATGCCTCCTGCTTGGTTTTTGTTCCTCAGGATTGCTTTGACAATTCTGGGTCTTTTATGTTTCCGTATAAATTTTTGGATTGTTGTAGTTCTGTGAAAAATGTCATGGGTAATTCGATAGGGATTTCATGAAATCTGTAGATTGCTCTGTGTAGTATGGCCATTTTTATGATATTAATTTTTCCAACCTAGGAGCATGGAATATCTTTCCATTTCTTTGAATCCTCTTTAATTTCCTTGATGAATGTTTTATAGTTCTCGGCATGTAAGTCTTTTACCTTCTTGGTCAGGTTTATTCTTAGGTATTTAATTTTGGGGGGTGTGATTTAAAAAGGTATTATATTTTTGTGTTCCTTTTCTAGTATTTCATTTAGTATAAGGAAATGCAACCAATTTCTGAATGTTAATCTTGTATCCTGCTACTTTGCTGAATTTGTTGATCAGTTCGAGCAGTTTTCGTGTGGAGTCCTTAGGCTTTTCTCTCTATATAATATTATCATGTCATCTGCATACAGTGACAATTTTACCTCTTCTCTTCCAATTTGGATAACTTTTATTTATTTCATTTGTCTGAATGCTGTGACTATGACTTCCAATACCATGTTGAATAAAAGTGGTGAAAGTGGGCACCGTCTGTCTGGTTCCAGATTTTAGTGGGAAGGCTTTCAGCTTTTCTCCACTGAGTATTATATTTGCTGTGGGTTTATCATAAATGGCTTTTTTTTTTTTGTCTTTTTGCCTTTTCTAGGGCCGCTTCCACGGCATATGGAGGTTCCCAAGCTAGGGGTCGAATCAGAGCTGCAGCTGCCGGCCTACGCCAGAATCACAGCAATGCGGGATCTGAGCCGCGTCTGCAACCTACACCACAGCTCATGGCAATGCTGGATCCTTAACCCACTGAGTGAGGCCAGGGATCGAACCTGCAACCTCATGGTTCCTAGTCAGATTCGTTAACCACTGCGCCACAAATGGGAACTCCATAAATGGCTTTTTTTAATGTATGTTCCCTCTATACCCACTTTGGTAAGAGTTTTTATTATGAATGGATGTTGGACTTTGTCAAATGGTTTTTCTGCATCTATTGAGATCATCGTGTGGTTTTTAACTTTTCTTTTGTTAATGTGATGTATGATTTTGATTGATTTGCATATGTTGAACCATCCCTGTGCACCTGGGATTAATCCCACTTGGTCGTGGTGTATGATCTTTTTTATTTGTTGTTGGATCTGGTTGGCTAAAATTTTGTTGAGAATTTTTCCATCTATATTCATCAAAGATACTGACCTATAATTTTCTTTATTGGTGGTATCTTTGTCTGGTTTTGGTATTAGGGTGATGGCAGTGTATGTCTTTGGAAGTATTCCTTCTTCTTCAGCTTTTTGGAAGAGTTTAAGGAGGATGGGTATAAGTTCCTCTTTGTATATTTGGTAGAATTTGCCTGTGAAGCTGTCTGGTCCTGGACTTTTGTTTATAGGGAGTGTTTTTATTACATATTTAATTTCATTTGTAGTGATTGGCCTGTTCAGTTGATCTATTCCTTCTTGATTCAGTTTTGGCGGGCTCTAAGTCTCTAGAAATTTGTCCATTTCTTCTAGGTTGTCAGATTTGTTGGCATACAGTTGTTCACAGTATTCTTTTTTTTTTTTTTTTTGTATTTCTGCAGTATCTGTTGTGATCTCTCCTTTTTAAAAATTTTGTTTTGTTTTGTTTTTGCCTTTTTGTCTTTTAGGGCTGCATCTGTGGAATATGGAGGTTCCCAGGCTAGGGGTTGCATCAGAGCTGCAGCTGTTGGCCTATGCCACAGCCACAGCAATGCCAGATCTGAGCCAGCATCTGTGACTTACACCACAGCTCACAGCAACACAGGATCCTTAACCCACTGAACGAGGCCAGGGATTGAACCCGAAACCTCATGATTCCTAGTCGGAGTCATTTCTGCTGCACCACAGTGGGAACTCCGATCTCTCCTTTTTCATTTCTTATTTTGTTTATTTGGGTTTTTTATCTCCTCTTCTTGGTGAGTCTGTCCAGGAGTTTATCAATTTTGTTTACCTTTTCAAAGAACCAGCTCTTCGTTTTATTGATTTTTTTCTGTTGGTTTTTAAATCTCTATATTATTGATTTCCTCTCTGATCTTTATAATTTCCTTCCTTCTGCTGACTTTAGGTTTTGTTTGCTCTTTATTTTCTAATTCATTTAGGTGGTGGGTTAAGTTGTCGATTTGAGATTTTTCTTCTTTTTTGAGGAAGGCCTGTATTGCTCTGAATTTCCCTCTGAGCACTGCTTTTGAGGCATCCCATAGATTTTGAATGGTTGTGTTTTCATTATCATTTGTCTCAAGGTATTTTTTAATTTCCTTTTTTGGTTTCCTCATTGACCCATTGGTTTTTTAGTAGCATGTTGTTTAGTCTCCACATAGTTTGTTTTTGCTCATTTCTTTTCCTGAGGTTGATTTCTAGTTTCATGCCATTGTGGTCAGAGAGGACACTTGAAATAATTTCTTTTTTTTTTTTTGGTCTTTTTTTTTTTGTTGTTGTTGTTATTGTTGTTGTTGCTATTTCTTGGGCCGCTCCCGCGGCATATGGAGGTTCCCAGGCTAGGGGTCGAATCGGAGCCACCGGCCTACGCCAGAGCCACAGCAACGCGGGATCCGAGCCGCATCTGCAACCTACACCATAGCTCATGGCAACGCCGGATCGTTAACCCACTGAGCAAGGGCAGGGACCGAACCCGCAACCTCATGGTTCCTAGTCAGATTCGTTAACCACTGCGCCACGACGGGAACTCCTGAAATAATTTCTATACTCTTAAATTTGTTAAGGGTAGTTTTGTGCCCCAGTATGTGGGCAATCTTTGAGAATGTTCTATGTGCACTTGAGAAGAATGTATATTCTGAATTTTTTGGATGTAATGTCATGAAAATGTCAATTAAGTCTAACTTTTCTATTGTGTTATTTAGGATCTCTGTTGCTTATTGATTTTCTGTTTAGAGGATCTGTCCTTTGATGTGAGTAGGGTGTTAATGTCTCCTATAATTATGTAGTCCCATCAATTTCTCCTTTATGTCTGTTAGTATTTGTTGAATATATCTGGGTGCTTCTATATTAGGGGCATATATATTGATGATTGTAATATCCTCTTCTTGAATGGATCCTTTTGCCATTAAATAGTGTCCTTCTTTGTCTTTCTTTATGGCCTTCATTTTAAACTCTATTTTGTCTGATATGAGTATTGCAACTCCTGCTTTCCCGTGTTGTCCATTGGCATGAAATATCTTTTCCCATCCCCTCACTTTCAATCTATATGTGTCCTTTGCCCCAAGGTAAGTCTCTTGTAGAAAGCAGATTGTAGGTTTTTGCTTTTTTATCCAATCTGCCACTGTGTCTTTTGATTGGAGCATTCAGTCCATTGACATTTAGGATAACTATTGATAAATATGTATTTATTGCCATTTTAAACCTTTTTTTCCAGTTAATTCTATATTTCCCCTTTGTTCCTTTTTTTTTTTTTTTTTTGGTTGGATGATTTCCGTATATTTTATGCTGTGTACTTTTTAGATCTTGTGAATGTATTGTTCAGTTTTGATTTGTGGTTACCGTGTTTTTAAGTATGTTAACCCCTTCCTATATCTGCTTGCTTTAGCCTGATGGTCATATAGGCTCAAAAACATTATTTAAAATAAAAAAGAGTGTAGATTTTCTTACTTTCCTTCCCCGCATTCTATGATTTTTAAGTCCTTTTTTAACATCTTCATGTTTGTCCTTTTGTTGTTCCTTGTGTTTATCGTCACTTTTACAGTAGATATTTTCCCCCTTTTAGATCTGTATCCTGGCTTATTTAAGTGATTGCTTTCCAATTGCGATTTCCTCCATCTTATTTCTTCTTACTTCTTTTTTATTTAGGGAAAATCTTTCAGTATTTCTCTTAGAATGGGTTTAGTATTGCTGTACTCTTTTAGCTTTTGTTTGTTGGAGAAATTCTTTTTTCTCCTTCTATTTTAAATGATAGTCTTGCTGGGTAGAGTATTCTAGACTGCAAATGTTTCCCTTTCAGAACTTTGAATATATCTTGCCACTCTCTTCTGGCTTGTAGTGTTTCTGTAGAGAAATCAGCTGATAGCCTTATGGGGGTTCCCTTATAATTAATGCTTTGTGTTTCTCTTGCTGCCTTTAGAATCCTCTCTTTATTCTTAACTTTTGCCATTTCTTTTATAATATGTCTTGTTGTGGGCCTGTTTGCGTTCAACTTGTTTGGGGCCCTCTGTGCTTCCTGTATCTTGATACCTGTTTTCTTTAGATTTGGAAAGTTTTCAGACATAATTTCTTAAAATATATTTTCAATCCCCTTTTCTTTTTCTTCTCCTTCTGGAATTCCTATAATGTGTAAATTGGCCCACTTTATATTATCCCATAAATCTCTTATATTGCTTTTGTGTTTTTTCATTTGGTTTTCTGTCTGCTGTCCTGATTGGGTGATTTCCATTATTCTATCCTCCATGTCACTAATTCATTCCTCTGCATTATTCATTCTACTCTTTAGTGCCTTTGGCTCAGTTTGTGTCTCTGCAAATGAATTTTATAATTGTTCTTGGTTCCTCCTTATATTTTCTCGTTCCTTTCTAAAATGATCTGAGCTACACTTTATATCCACTCTTAATTCCTTCATACTCACCCTTAATTCCTTCAGTATTTTCACTATCTCCCTTTTGAACTCAGTGTCTATCAGACTGCAGAGGTCTGCTTCAGGTGAATTCTCCTGTTCTTTTAACTGGGAATGGTTCCTGAGCTTCTTCATCTTGCTTATGTTTTTCTTTTTCTGTGAGTTTAGGGAAACCAAACTGTAGTCTTGGAGGGCTATTTCTATACAAGAGCACCCCTTTGTATTTTGTCGGGGGGTTACTATTTATTTTTGGCATGGGAGTTTGGACATTTGCTGTCTCTTTCTTCAGTGTGAGCAGGCTATTATCCCCATGGTGCTGAGTGTGTTTCCAGGGAGAAGGAGGCAATGGTAGGACTAGTAGTCAGTGCTTGGTTGTTGGACTCTTGACAGTAGCAAGGACCTACAGGAGGGTGGCACAGGCTACTTCTAGTTGCAGGGCCCAGGGAAGTTATAATGAGCCTTGGGCAGATTTAAGAGGTGCCCAGAGCATTTGTCAGAGGCAGCAGCAGGGTAGGTGTGTTCCCAAGGGAGTAAGAGCAACAACAGGTGGTATTCAGTAGCACTGCTCTCCTCTGTGGTGCCCTCCGAGGTGACAGGGGTCACAAATGGTGCCAGTTCACGGACTTCTTGTGGTGGCGGGCCACACACACCTCTGGTGTCAGGGATGACTGCAGTGGTTTGCCCATGCCACCTGTAGAGCATGCAAGAAACACCATGTCCTGCTTAGCCCATGCAGGAGGTGCTGCACAGTCTGCTCCTAGTTGCACAGTCCTGGGAAGGGACAGTGATCAAGCATTTGGGCACTGCCTGGAGCATTTGGCAGTGGCAGCAGCAGGATGGGTGTGTTCCCAGGGGAGTGAGAGCAACAACGGGTGGTGCTTGGTTGCAGTTTCCTCTTTTTTGCTGACTTCTGAGGTGACTGGGGCCACAGATGGAGCCTGTTCACAAACCCCTCGTGGTGGCAGGTCATGCCTCCCTCTGGTTTTTGAGATGACTGCTGTGGTTTGTCCCTGCTGCCTGTAGGTAATGCAAGAGGTACTGAGTCACCCTTAGTCCACACAAGAGGTGCTGGACCTTCACAAGAAGCACCCAGTCTCTCATAGCTCAAGTGGCCTCTTGTCACCTGTAGCCTGTGCCAGAGGTGCCCAACCCTCTGAGAGCCCAAGCATGCGCAGGGAGATTGCTATGGTGATCTGCCCCTCCTCTTCTTGCCCTCCTCAACAATAGTGCCTTGCTTCTCCTGCAGGCCCAGACCTTCTCCTGGGCTCCCTCAGCTGTGGCACTTGGCTCCCCAGCCCATGGTACACTGATCCCTAGCCCCTCAGGCCATCTCCTCATAGTCAACCCTAGTCCTCTCCCTGGAACTGACCTCTGGAGCCTGAGTCTCAGTGCCCAGCCCCCGTCCAAGCATCTCAGGCTGTGGTGTCCATGGCCGTGGTGCATTTGATCTGCATGGCTCTCATTCTGCTTTGCCCTCCTCAGTCCATCTGCTGAGCTTTTCTCAGTGACTTTGAGGTCCTTTCATCTTGGCTGATTTCCCTGTTGATTAGATGGCTTCCCAGGATGTGGGTTCCTTTTGTCTTTCACAGCTCCCTCTCATGAATGCTAGTCCAGTCCTGATTCCTTTTCTCTCTCTTTTTTCTTTTGTTATAACCAGTTACGTCAAGGGTTTCTTGCCCTTTTTGGAGGTTTATGTTCTTCTGCCAGCATTCAGTAGATGTTCTGTGTGAATCATTCTACATGTAGATGTGTTTTTTTGATGTGTTTGTGGGAGAAGGTGAGTGTGACATCTTACTCTTCCACCATCTTGATCCTTCCCCTCTTTAGATTTGTTAAAAGATCACTCTGGCTTTTGCAGTTCCCATTGTGGCTCAGTGGTTAATGAACCCAACTAGTATCCATGAGTTCAATCCCTGGCTTTGCTCAGTGGGTTAAGGATCCGGCATTGTCGTGAGCTGTGGTGTAGGTTGCAGATGCTCGGATTCCTCATTGCTGTGGCTGTGGCACAGGCCAGCAGCTACAGCTCAGATTCAACCCCTAGCCCGGGAACCTCCATGTTCCGCAGGTGTGGCCCTAAAAATACAAAAACCAAAAAAAAAAAAAAAAGATGACTCTGGCTATTGAAAATAGATTAATTGGAGATAAGGGTAGAAATAGGAAGACTGATTAGAAGGCTGGTTTAATAATCCAAGGGAGATATGATGGGAGTTTAGACCCAGGTAACAATATAAATAGTAAGACATGGTCAAATTCCAGCTATATTTTGAGCCAACAGATTTTGACAGATCAAATGTGAGAGGTGAGAGGAAGAGGAGATGGAGATGATTCTAAGGGCCTGAGCAGCTGGAAGGATGGCACTATTACTGAGGTGAAGATTTCTGCTGGTAGAGCAGCAGGTTGTAGGGAGGACTCACAGGGCTGGTTTTGGATGTGTTAAGTTTGACACCCAAGCTGAGATGTCAGGGAGACAGCTGGATAGACTGGCCTGGAATTTAGGAGGGGGGTTGTCTGAACTCTTCTCAGTCTTCATTTTCTGATCAATAAAACAACCACATAGTTGTTGTAAGGAATAAAGAGATTATCTAGCCTGCTTCTGGTATAGAACTTGTTACCTAGAAGATATTTTATAGACGGTAGCTGTGGTACACTTAACAATGCCTCTCTCCAAGATGTCCACATCCTAATCCCTAGAACTGTGAACACATCACCTTACATTCAAAAGGGACTTTGAATGTGTGATTAAATTAGGGACCTTAAGATGGAGGTTAGTCATTAAAACAGTATGGTACTGCTACAAAAACAGAAATAGAGATCCGTGGAACAGGATAGAAAGCCCAGAATTAAACCCACGCCCCTACAGTCAACCAGTCTATCACAAAGGAGGCAAGAATATACAATGGAGAAAAGACAGTCCCTTCAGTAAGAGGTGGTGGGAAAACTAGACAGCTATATGTAAAAGAATGCAATTAGAACACTTCCTAACACCGTAAAGCTTAAGCTCAAAATGGATTAAAGACCTAAATATAAGACTGGATACTGTAAAACACCTAGAGGGAAACATAGGCCAAACACTCTGACATAAAATGCAACAACATCTTCTCAGATCCACCTCCTAGAGTAATGACAATTAAAAAAATGGGACTTAATTAAACTTAAAAGTTTTTGCACAGCAAAGGAAACCCTAAATGAAACAAAAAGACAACCCACAGAATGGGAGAAAATATTTGCAAATGAAGCAAATGACAAGGGATTAATCTCCAAAATATATAAACACCTCCTACAGCTCTATACCAAAAAAAAAGCAACCCCATCAAAAAATGGGCAGAAGATCTAAACAGACAATTCTCCAAAGAAGGCATACAGATGGCCAAAAAACACGTGAAAAGATATTCAACATCACTAATTATTTGAGAAATACAAATCAAAACTACTATGAGGTACCACCTTACACCACCCAGAATGGCCATCATCAAAAAGTCTACAAACAATACATGCTGGAGAGGGCGTGGAGAAGAGGGATCCTTATTACACTGTTGGTGGGCATGTAAATTGGTGCAACCACTATGGAAAACAGTATGGAGATTCCTCGAAAAGTTAAAAATAGAATTACCATTTGATCCAGCAATCCCACTCCTGGGCATGTATCCAGCGAAAACCATGACTTGAAAAGATACATGTACTCCAGTGTTCATTGAAGCACTATATACAATAGCCAAGACATGGAAACAACCTAAATATCTGTTGACAGAGGAATGGATAAAGGTGTGGTACATATACATAATGGAATATTACTCTGCCATAAAAGGAATGAAATGATGGTGTTTGCAGCAACATGGATGGAACCAGATAACTAGCACTTCATGCTAAGTGAAGTTAATCAGACAGTGAGACACCAATGTCATATGCTATCACTTATATGTGGAATCTAAAAAAAAAGGATACAGTGACTTCTTTACAGAACAGATACAGACGTACAGACTTTGAAAAACTTATAGTTTCCAAAGAGACAGGTTGGGGGTGGGAGGGATGGGCACGTGTTTGGGATGGAAATGTTGTAAATTGGGTTGTGATGATCGTTGTACAACTATAAATGTAATAAAATCCATTGAGTTTTAAAAAACATGAGAAGTTATCCTGGATTTTCTCGGTGGGCCCATGTATCACCAGGGTCCTTGGAAGAGGAAGGCAAGGAGGTCAGTGAAGACAGGAGATGCTATAAACTGGCTTTGAAGTTGGAGAAGGAGGAGAAAGAATGCAGGCGCCCTCTAGAGGATAGAGAGGCCAAGGGAACAGATTCTGTCCCAGAGCGTCCAGAAGGAACACAGTTCTGTGACCTGTTTTAGACTTCTGCCATCTTAAATGAAGATGATAAATGTGTCCTATTCTAAAATGCAATGACTGTGTAAATCTGTATAGGAAATTAATACAGTCTCCATTAATAATGATGATATTAAGACTCTTGCTTTTGGAAAACAGTTTTTCTAAGAAAAGATGCTAACAAAATTTACCAAAAGTTGAAGATTCCTTACTGATGTTAATGAAGAAAAACACCAGCTTTGTAGGCACTGCGCCCCATAGGAAAAGAATATACAAATAATTTAAATTAATGAGTAAATAGCAAACCTTCTCTGATCTTCTGAAAACCCTAAGAGAGGTAATTCTGGAAAGTGGAGCGATTGCAACAACCACTGCTTCTCCACAATTCCCTTAAAAATACCACCTGAAAACAGCCGAATCTTGAGCAGTAACCACAAAAGATACGCTTGAGCACGATGCAGTTCATCCCCTGGTGTTCTCTGTCCAATGAAGTGAGGAGAACTACAGTGCCTTGTGCTTCCTTCTGCTGTTATTTTCTAGGTCTCATCTTCCTTGTTCACTGAACAGCATAGAAAATCTCTTCTCTCTTCTCACAGAGCTTTGCCCCAGCCCCACAGATTCCTTTATGCTCATTCCCAGGACCGGGATCTCCTCAGGCTCTGGACTTGGGTGAGGTACTTCTTGCTACCCAGGGTACTGGGGAGAAGATGCGAGTGGTATCTTTAACCTGCCTGCCTTTCAGATTCAGTTAGGTACAGGTGGGTTTTCTCTATATTTGAACAGGATGTCAAGGGTGAGTTTTAGTACTCAGGGCTCCCAGTTAGCAATACGAAATATCAGCTATCAGCAAAGATTATTTCATGACCAAACGGACAAAAACAAACAAACAAACCAAAAAACCCCTTAACACGCAACTTAAGACCTGTAAGAATATTTTGTGACATTAGAAGAAGGAAACTTAAATGGAATTCTGTGGAAACAGATTAAAGAAAACAAAAATTTTAGAAAACTCACCATATTCTAAATTAAAAATATTTTATTTAGTAAATAAAAACACCCCGTTTAAAATCAAAACATTAGCCCAAATAATTTTTGAGGCAATAAAAAAAGATGCACTCAAAAGAGACAACTGAATCAGCAACATGGAGGATGACTAGAAAAACAGTTAAATTCAGAAGAATTTAACCAAAAGATATATAAAATGTACAGGAAGGCCCACAGACATGGAAGGTCTATAATAGAGGTCTCTGCCGTGAATAATAAAAGCCCCCAGAGCACAAAGGAAAACATAGAAGAAACTCTTCAGAGACATAAAAGAATCAGGGGTCATATTTTAGCAAGCACACCATTTACGTGGAAAAACTGATGTCAGTGCCTTGTATTTTGATAAAGATTTTAAACTTTCAGGAAATAGAATACTGTAAGCTTCCAAAGGGGGCAGGGAACCCACAACAAAAGGTTACTCTCAAAATAGCTAAAATCACTCCAGCCACAAGAAAATTCTAAATATATGGAATAGTCACGTACTAGGATGCTATAAATTCTTTAAATGTGATCTACATCAGGAGTTCTTAGAGTGTGGCCCAGGGACCATTGGCTGGGGGAGGTCCATGAAGTCAGAACTATTTTCCTAATAATAAAACATTGCTTGCCTTTCCCACTCTCATTCTCTCACAAATATACAGTGGAATTTTCCAGAGGTTATTGTATGCCATGTGGTATCAAAACAGATTGCATGAAGAAGCAGAAATGAAAATCCAGCTCTCTTCTGTTAAGCCGGACATTAAAGAAATTTGCCAAAATATAAAACAAGAATATTCCTTTCGCTACATTTAAAGAATTTTGAACATCTCGTTATTTCGCGTAAAAATTTATTTGTCCTAGCATGTAATAGGTTCATCATTGTTATTTTAAAGTGACTTAATAAAAATACATTTTAAAGTTCTTAGTTTTAATTTCTAATATAGTATAGATTGATTGAAATAACCCACATATACAAAAGCTCTTTGGTGTATTCCATAATTTTTAAGAGTACAAAGAGGTCCTAAGACTATTTTTAGTTTGAGAACTGCTGATCAAAACACTTATGTTTTGATGCAGAAACTGCAATACAAAATTGTGCACACATGGTCCAAATTAGGAAATAGCGTAATCTATATTATTACTAATATATAATTACTAATATATAATTTATATCATTACGAATATATAATTTAGACCAAAATAAAAAATGGCTTTTCTCCCTCCTTTAAATAGGAAGGTATTATAATTCCTATAGAACATGAAAAGGTTATTAGAAAAACTAAAGTTCTTGTCTTTAATAAATTAAGTTAGAAATTGCTTTGGAGTTCTCTTGTGGGGCCATGGGTTAAGAATCTGGCATTGTCACTGCAGTGGCCTGTGTTGCTGCTTTGGCGCGGGTTCAATCCCTGGCCCAGGAACTTCCACATGCCTTGGGATCATTCCCCCCCAAAATTATAAATTGCTTTAATTTACAATGGTATGATAAGTACACTTGTAAGAATATGAACTATTTTAAGTACCGAGTGTAAACTCATAAGAGGATGCCTACAGTCAGTCCAAGATGAGATGGAAATTCAAAGCATGTGAGAGGGTTCGTTCTGCAAAGGACAAAATAGAAAGGAAGCAAAGAAGCATAAAATATAGGGGGAAATCATAATAGTGTGAAATGAGTCTGTACATTCTAAGGTTTACAGAAACGAAAGCGTGTGGGGGAATACTGAGGAATTGCATGTTCCTGTTTTTAGTAATAAGCCTGAAAGGCGAGAGTATCTTGAGGGACATCAGGAAGGAATCTGCCTCCTTTAACAAAAAGAAATAAAGTGAACCAGGATTGGCCTTTTCCAAAGCACTGCTGCTTATAGAAATAGCACTATTTTTAACATGTTGAAGAGAAGAGGTAAAAACAGTAAGAATATGATGGATTTTGATTTGCATAGAAAAGGTCACAATGAATTAGAAGAAAGCTAACACGAGAATCATACGCTTATCTTTTTAAGTAGCCTGTACAATTTTAGGAGAACTTTAAAATGACATCTGGAAAGGGTTCCATGGAGAAATTTTTTTCAAAAGGTTGGAAGAGAAGCCACAAAGAAAACTGGGAAAAACTGAGCTTACCCACTGTGGAGAAGTCTCAATTTCAGTTGTCCCAGGGTCTCTTTATAGGGGATTTAGGCAGGGCTCTTATTAGGTTGGACAGTGGTTATCATTTCCATTGAGAGCGGCACAAGAAAGAACAGTTTAAATCTCAGCATGAGGATTTGGGTTGGATATGTAGAGCTTTGTCTTCAGGTCCTTGAAACAGAATAAAAGTACCTGAAATCTCACTGACTCCATAAGAACAGTAGTGGTACTCCCAACTTTTGTGAAACCAGGTCAGGAGAAATCATTCTAGCTCAAGCAATTTTCAGTCCATCCTGTGTGCATCTCACATTTTCCCTGCTCAGTTGCCCCACAGCTCCTTTTAGTTCCCAGGTTTTCATCTTCTATGCTCTGTCCCTTTGGGCCTCTTAACATGGCGAGTCTGATTCACCCCTCATTCAAGTGATTTTATACACAGGAGACTTCATCCTTCAAGCCACTTGCCCACTCCCTACTACCCTCCTCACCCCAGGAGGAGATCTGGAAGCTTTTTCAGAGGAACTTCCAGAAAACTGCCCAAATGTTGCTTTTCCAAAGTGATCCATGCCAGAAATCATTGAATTGTCTATCTGATCAAGAAAACCCATTTGTAGCTCTCCAAAGCACTAATAAGAACCATGAACAGAGGGTTTGTCTCAGAGGCAGCATTGGCCAGGACTCTGTAAGAGCAACAAAGACTGTGGAATTGGGGAGTTCCCGTTGTGGCTCAGCAGAAATGAATCTGACTGCATCCATGAGGATGCAGGTTTGATCCCTGGCCTTGCTCAGTAGGTTAAGAATCTGACGTTGCTGTGACCTGTGGTGTAGGTTGCAGACGTGGCTTGGATCTAGAGTTGCTGTGGCTGTGGGGTAGGCCGGTGACTACAGCTCCAATTCAACCCCTGGTCTGGGGTGTGGCCCTAAAAATACAAAAAAAAAAAAAAAAAGAAGACTGGGATTGCTGCCAGCAAGACATTGGGTGATTACTCTTCTGAAGCCAAGTTGGTGCTGGCAAGCAAGCAAGCCATGTGTCATTGTCTCTTTCCTTCTGACCCCGAGGTGAGAGATGCTTATATCCCTTAGCCTCCTTCTTCAGAATATGCAGATCAAATCACATGTTTATACCTGTTGAAGCACGCAGGAGTAATGTAAACCCTCATCAAACTTCTGTAACCCCCTCAAGCTTCCATTCCATACTGGAAGCTGCCAGGGCCACCACCGGATGGTAGATACTCCTGGCACCACCACCACCAGACACTAGATGTCACCGCCTGTGAAATGAGATTTAAGCTGTTGCAGTTGCTTATTGTCACTAACTCCAGCAGTAAACCCTCAACTGAGGACCCCATTCACCAAGCTTGGGATCAGGGGACACACCCTAGTGCCAGGTCTCAAGGAACAATTGTCTGATTATCTCTGTTTCCTTTTGAGCTCCAAAGCTCACATGTTAGCAATTCCATAAACTAAGGGAGGGGTCGAGATCCTGGGTAGCCAAAAAATGGCAGTGGTCCACACCATTTCTTCTGTGAAATTTCAGTTTACAACTTATATAATGTCAGCTTAATCAATATTCTTTCCTTCTGTCTATCCAATTATATTTATGTTTAAGGACTCTTTGTAATCAATAGCAACCCTTGGTATATACTAGTCTATAGATATTACTGCTACTACTCTGCTGTTACAACTTCTTGATCTCTGTTATTATCAAAAAAATCAATCCTCTCATACATTACATATCTATAATTTATAAAATATTTATATAAAGGTTTATAGAATATGAGGAAAATGTATTACTTTCACTTAATGCTCAGAATTACTAAGGTAAGCATAATTATTCTCATTTACCAATAAAGGAATTGTGGACCTGGTACAGTTCACACAAGGTAGAATTGGAAACTGGAATCCAGGTTTTCTGGTTACCTCTGCAGTAATCTTACCACTATAACAGTCAGTGTAGTGCTTATTTATTTAATAATAGATGTCTATATCCAGGACAGGTAAACTCTTCTCCTAGAGAGGGTTATGCTTTTACCTTAATCACACGTTGTTCCTTAATTTGTTTTATTTTGTTTTGTTTTAGGAAGACATATTTCAGCAAATGAAGCCCGTAAGCTGGGTATTCTAGATGAAGTTGTGAACTCAGACCCAGTTGAAGAAGCAATCAGATTTGCCCAGAGAGTTTTAGGTAAGAAAATAATAATAAAACTAGCACAAGATTGAAAATAACTTAAACGTCCATTTTAATAAGGAACTCCTTTAATATTTTAAGGTACATCCAAATAGAATATGGTATAGTTTAAAAATGAATGAGAAAATCTACCATACTGACATGGTATGGACGCCACGATGTGTTGTATTGTTAAGTGACAAAAGCAGCATTGTGTATAGTAGTTCAGCATTTGTGTAACAGGAAAGGGAGGATGGGATCGAATGTCTGTATAGGGAGAGTGTATGTATGTAACTGCTTTGTCTATGTCTAGGACACTCCTGTAAGGATTCACAAGAAAAGGTTAATGGTTGCCTCTAGGAATGGGGCATTAGAAGGAAACTTCCCTATTTATTCTTCTGGACCTTTTGAACTTTTATTGAATGTGTGTATTTTCTATTAAGAAATGTAATTAAAATTTAAGATAAACCAAGCAAACAAACATTCGTGCAATGGGAAGGTAGGCTGTATAATTTATCATAGTGCAGCTGTGGTTCTTTCTCAGTGAGCTGCGTTTTTTCTCTCCCACTGGTTTCTCACTTTATGAATTCATAACATTCCTTTAAGAGTTCTTTGGAGTGGCATTCCTAGATTTCTTTCTTTTTCATTTTTTAATGTTTCTTTTCAATTTATGGAGGTTGGCAGCAAGATGGAGAGGGTTAAAGAGCGTCTGAAAAAATAATTGGGAGGAATGTTGGGCTATAGGCAGGGCAGAATGTTCGTCTCACGGTTGGTGGTAGGTAATGACTCGGTGTCATTCAAAGGCCTCTTTTGAGAAAGTCATTCTTTTGTCCATCCTGGCAGGGACCAAACACTTGCCTGAAATAATCTTTCTTTTTGTGGCTCTAGCCAGTTACTGTCTCATTGCAATAGTAAAAACTCGAACTGGAGAGACCAGGGACCATGGGGAGAAAATACCAGGTGACCCTAAAGAGAGTTAGCAAGTCTTTGCCCAAAGGGGAATGCACTTCTGCATTCTTTCTTTCAGAGGAAGAACTGCTTTCTCTGAGCAGTTTCTTCACTGGTTCCATTGTGCCTCCTGGGAGGCTTATCGTTTTGTTAGAAGTCATAGCCTACAGCAAAGGTGATGAGGATTTGGAGGTCCCTAAATAGTTTTTGGTTTGGGCCTTAAGATAGACCCATGTCTATCATTTATCTACCTGTTTTAGTTTATTAGAGACCTGATTTCAACAGGAAGTTATTTTCTTTGATTTCCCTAGATTCATATGTGAGAGTTAATTACTTCAAAAGATAGATGACGATCATGGTCTGATACATTTGTAAAATTATCTGTTGATCTTTTTTAGTTATTAAAATTTATTTAGTTTTTTAACATTTTAAATTAAAATTTTAAACATTTTTAATTGATAAAACGGTCTACTCAATCTCAGCAGCAGTACACAGTTTGTCCACTTGGTGGCATCATTTGCTTTAAAATTTGGTAATTCACCTGTTAACAGTAGGGGAATGGCTTACAGCTTTTGACAATTATGTATAACTATTTTAATTTATAATCATGAAAGCTTTGAAGATATGTAAAATTGTGGGAGTTCCCTTCGTGGCTCAGTGGTAACAAACCCAACTAGTATCCATGAGGATACGAGTTTGATCCCTGGCCTCGCTCAGTGGGTTAAGGGAGCTGCAAGGTCACAGATGTGGCCTGGATCCCACATTGCTGTGGCTGTGACGTAGGCCGGCAGCTGCAGCAATGATTTGACCCCTAGCCTGGGAACTTCCATATGCCACACAAGTGGCCCTGAAAAAAGAAAAAAAAAGTAAAATTGTGATATAAAAATGTCTAAATACATATTTACATATATCCTATACTTATATCTACATAGAGTATTATGAATTAAAGAAAACTCAAAAATGAAAACGTTATTTTCTCTCCAATATTTCTTTGTTTTCTTCTCTTTCTTTCTTTTTTTTTTTTGCTTCTTGGGCAGCATCTGGAAGTTCCCAGGCTAGGGGTCGAATTGGAGCTATGGCGGCCAACCTACTCCACAGCCACAGTCACAACAACGTGGGATCCAAGACGTGTCTGCAACCTACACCACAGCTTATGGCAACACCGGATCCTTAACCCCCTGATCAAGGCCAGGGATCGAACCCGCATTCTCATGGATCCTAGTTGGATTCGTTAACCACTGAACCACGGAGGGAACTCCTCTCCAATATTTCTTAATTGATTTTTGCTTTGATTTGATTATAGCTTGAGTTATAATTTATATACAATGAAAGTCACCTATTTAAAATGTAGAGTTTGGAGTTCCTGTCATGGCTCAGTGGTTAACGAATGTGACTAGGAACCATGAGGTTGCGGTTTGATCCCTGGCCTTGCTCAGTGGGTTAAGGATCCGGCGTTGCTGTGAGCTGTGGTGTAGGTTGTAGATGCAGCTCAGATCCCACTTGCTGTGGCTCTGGCATAGGATGGCAGCTACAGCTCCGATTAGACCCATCATCTGGGACGCTCCATATGCTTTGGGAGCAGCCCTAGAAAAAGGCAAAAATACAATAATTAAAAATAAAATGTAGCCTTTGATGAATTTTTGTAATCGTCTACAATCGTATAACCATTGCCGCAATCAAGATATATTTTTATCACTGTAAAAAGTATTCTCATCCCTCTTTCCAGTAGATTCCCTCCTCTGCCTTCGGCCACAGACAGCTACTGGCCTCCTTTCTGTTACTATAGTTCGTTTTTTTTTAGAATTTCATATTAACGGAATCATATATAGCATGTAATCTTTTGCATCTAGCTTCTCTCACTTAGCATAAGGTTTCTGAGGTTCAGGATGCTGTTTCATGTATTAAATTTTTATTCTTTTTTGTTACTAAATAACAATCCATAGTATGGATGTACCACAATATGTTTATTCATTTATCAGTTGATGAACATTCAGGTTATTTCTGCTTTGGGCATACACAAGTCTGGGCAGACATTATTTTTTCCCTTTCTCTTGAGTGAATATCTCAAAGTGGCATTTCTGGGTCATGTAGTAAGTATACACTTAATTAACTTGATTAATATAAAAACATTGGTGATTTGAAAGACACTCATTTTTGCTAAGCAAATTAGGAAAGACAGAAAAAATAATACAGTGAAACTGAATTTAAATAAACTCTTATGAAGCCTCTTGTTGTATTTTCTGCCTGTCTAGAGGGCAATTGGACAATCACGTATTGAGATTTATTCCTACCTTTTGACTTAGTATTTCTACTCTTAGGAGTTTATCACAGAGAAATAATCACAGAGGCACACAAAGATTTGTACACGTTGATGCTCACTGAAGCTTTGTTTATCATTTTAAAGTGTTGGAAAACTCAAATATCTAATTTTAAGGGATTGGTTACATAAAAGATATGGATCACAATGAAGCAACCCCATTGGGCCATTAAAACTTTTTTTTTTTTTTTGTCTTTTAGGGCCCCACTGGTGACAAATGGAGGTTCCCAGGCTAGGGGTCCAACCAGAGCAGTAGCCACCGGCCTACGCCACAGCCAAGCAACACAGGATCTGAGCCGCATCTGTGATCTACACCACAGCTCACAGCAACGCCAAATCCTTAACCCACTGAGTGAAGCCAGCGATCGAACCCATGTCCTCATGGATGTTAGTCGGGTTCGTTAACCACTTAGCCACAACCACTTAGCCACAACGGGAACACCAAAACTTCCATTTTTAAAGAAAATTGAAGAACTTGGAAAAATGCTTACATGTAATATTAAGTAGAAAAAAACAGCCAGATAGGAAGTTGCAGTAATGTGTATTCATACGCATATCGAGATATGGAAAAGAACTGCAAGGAGGTATAACAAATATTTAACAGTGGCTGTATTGGGGTGGTAGGTACTGAAGACTTTTGCTTTTTAAAAAAATGTTTATCTTTTCCGAATATCTGAACCATTAAATTTACCCAAAGGAAAAAAAAAGGGATGCCTAGCAGGTGTGGAAAGGGTCCAGTCTGGTAGAGAAATAGGTTTAGGATTGGGTGCCAGGAGACCTGGATAGTTTCTACCTATAGCTATATGGACCTTAATAAATGAGCTTTAGGGGCTTTATTTTCTTCAGCAATGAAAGGAAAAGTTTCAACAAAATTAGTTGTTTTCAAGCCCTATTCTAGGACCCTGTAGGCTCCAGTTTTTTGTCATTGCTATAACCTGGGCAGCTCCACTGTGTCTCTTTTGAGATTTAGGGTTTAGAATCCCACGGAAAACTCTGTTTTTTGTTTATTTGTTTGAGTTCCACTGTTTAGAATCCTATGATTTCTTGGTGTGGCTTTGTAATAGATAAATGCTAGAGTTACAAGGTAGAGAAATAGAGCAGATCAGGGAAGGACCAGCTCAGAGAATCTTATCTACACTTACATTCGTTATCTTACAAAATATGTACTTTAGTTAGGCTTATTTTTGTGCATTTCATTTTCATTTGTGGTCTTGTGCTTTTCCTTTCTTTTTATATTTTCCTGCTTTCCTTTTATTTGCTTTTAAGTATAGCTATTAGAATGTGATTATGTGGCAGGACAAATTTGATGGATCGATTTTAAGGACAGTCACCATAAAGATCTATTATAAAAATGCATATATATTTATAATAGATGTTTATTATAGATGTATAACATATTATATATATTTATTGTAAATTATACCGTAAAAAAGAATATACGCCTATGTAAAAACAACATAAAACATATTTTACATTATTAAATATATTAGTATTAAATATATGTGCATTGACAAATCTACAAATCTATAGTTATATGAAGCTAGTGCAATTGTCTTGATCTGAAGGAATGGCTCTCAAACTTGCCTGTGCATCAGAATCACTTGGAGGGTCTGTTAAACCGATTGTAGGATCCCACTCACTACTTTCTGACTCAGTACATCTGGGGTGGGGCTCAATTTGCCTTTCTAACAAAGTCCTAAGTGATGCTGACGCTGTATTCTGCGCACCACACTCTGAGAACCACTGATGTACAGAGAACAAGGGTAAGAATGGAGATAACTTTTCCTAGTTTTGACTTTATAAGGAAACACTACTTGCACTCTTGAAGATATTAGTAAATCAGTTATGAAAGGCATGGTTAAAAAATGTGTGGTTTCACACCTTGTGGTCATATGAAAAATTCCTGAATTACAGCTTTAAAATGGTGACTTTTATTGTATGTGAATTATATCTCAATTTTTAAAATACATGTGAAGAGTTACTGTTGTGGCTCAACGGGTTAAGAACTCACTAGTATCCATGAGGACTGAGGACGCAGGTTCCTGGCCTTTTTCAGTGGGTTAAGGATCCAGCGTTGCTGCAAGCTGTGGTGTAGCTCGCAGGTGTGGCTTGGATCCTGCGTTGCTGCGACTAAGGTGTAGGTGGCAGCTGCAGCTCCGATTCCAACCCTAGCCTGGGAAATTTACATGTGCCTCAGGTGGGGCCCTAAAAAGAAAAAAAAAGAAAAGAAAAAGAACATTTATTTAGTTTCCACATCCACTAGGGAAGTTGAGATGGAAGGAAATTTCCAATGGTCAATGCTACCAGCAGTTTTGGACCCATTTATGGATAGGAGGCATTGTAGGATGTTTACATATATATCTAAAAATATGATTTGGAAAAAAAGAAAAAAAGGAGTTCCCATTGTGGCTCAGGGATTAACGAACCCCACTAGTATCCATGAGGATGCAGGTTTGATCCCTGGCCTCGCTCAGTGGGTTAAGGATCTGGCGTTGCCATGTGCTGTGGTGTTAGGTCGCAGACACAGCTTGGACCTTGCATTGCTGTGACTGTAGTATAGGTCAGTGGCCAATTCAACCCCTAGCCTGGGAACCTCCATATGCCGAGGGTATGCCCTAGAAGGACTGAAAAAAAGTGATTTGGGAAGTAGTTACAAATTTCCTTACAAACCTAACATATGTCCTGGAGAGCTGACTATGGAAGTTAATTAGCTTCATGCATCTTAATGCTCTTGTTATATGACGCCTCTCAGACTACTGCAGTGCAATGGATTTAGCAGAACAATTCAGAAGTACTTTGCCAAACCAGATCGCTTTGGCTAAACTGGGGAGAGGAGAGTCCTGTAAAATGCCATTTACTTGCATTTGGCCAGAAGCCTGCTTGTTCCCATGTGCATGATTCAGATATGAAGCTGGAAATGTGTGCTGTTCATCAAGGATGGGCACAGGGGACATCTGAGTGGGAGCCTCAACTCAGGAAGCAGTGCTGTTTCTGTAATGAACCCTGGGCTTATTAGTGTGACTGCACTGGGCTGTGGTAGCCATTTTTAGCAATTCTTATTCTGTCCAAAGACCTTGATCTGTTTGTTCATTGGGATTTTGTGTCTCAAAAAAAACAAAACAAAAAAAAACCTCTTAGTGGTTTCATCTGTCTTTCCCTTCACTTTATCTTTTCCTCTTTGTAATTTATTTTTACTCTCTGTGACCATTTATATAAACATGTTTCACAAGAGCAGAGTGACACTACCTTAACTAGGAGACCTAAGCACATGTCTAAATTGGATTTCCTTTTTATGTACCCCAGCTCTTTGGGGAGCCCCCTCAAGCCTGGAAAAGTGTAGTTGTTCTGTCTGTCCTTTGCAGAGCTTCCATGATAGGGCTTATTATTTATGAGTTAGAGAACAGAGAGTCTTTTATGTCTTAGGAAGCCATTCCTATAAACTGTCCATTGTATCTCTTTTTATCCTAGGCAGAGAAAAATCTCTTCCTTTCAATTTACCAGAAAGGAGAGAAAATAATCACCTCCTTTTCTTCTTTAAGGTGTGTGATTCACTTGTTTTCATTAAAACTTGAATATTCTTTTGCCCTAGAAAAGTTCAAAGAATTAAGAAAAAAATGTGAATGGGTCAGGGAAAGAATTCAGTTATAATCATATGTGAATCATTAGTTTTTCTCTTTCCCATTTTCCTGGACTGCCCATACTTGACTTTCTGATTACATAGGTACAACTGAGTGACTTTAAAACTACCAAGACTCTAGAACTACCAAGTATATAAGAAATACCCATCAAGGAGTTCCTGTTGTGGCTCAGTGGGTTAAAACCTGACATAGTGTCCATGAGGATGCAGGCTTGAACCCTGGCCTTGCTTGGTGGGTTAAAGATCCCTTGTTGCTATAAGCTACAGGATAGGCTGCAGATGGAGCTTGGATCCTTTGTTGCTGTGGCTGTGACTGTGGTGTAGGCTGGCAGCTACAGCACTGATTCTACCCCTAGCCTGGGAACTTCCATATGCTGCAGGTGTGTCTGTAAAAAGAAAAAAGAAAGAAAAATAAATACACTTTGAAAACACCAAGCCTATAGACCAGAAAGGGAAATTCTGAGCACATTTGTACTAATAAAATGAAGTTTTAAGATAATAGCATCCTTCAGTTACAACCACATCACAGAAGAGATAGGAAATTGATCAGGAAAATACTTATACAGTTGTGCCCTGATCCCAAACTCTCCAGTGGATATGCTTAGTTTGGCCCTTGGCTGGTCTGGACAAGCACTATGGGTGGCTCCCGAGATGCCCATTAGTAGTCAGAGAGGTTCTGCGCATCCCTAGGACACTAGGATTATGCCAATAGAGTAAAATTACTGCATACCATTAAGCTTTTTTCTTCTCTTTTTCTTCCTTTTTTTTTTTTTTTTTTTTAATTTCTCTTCTCCTTTCAATCTCTGGCCCAAGTCAAAGTTTCCAGGAGCTGCAGTTGTCCTTGATACAGTGGCTGCCATAATGCTCTGCTCTTGGACCTCCCAGAGGCTATATTTCAACATCAGCTGGTGAATTTTTTAAAAAATGCTCATGCCCAGACCCTACCCTTAACGTTTCTTAACTGAGTCGACCTTGGGTACAGGTATCCGAACTGCTTTAAGGATCTGACGTTGCCTCAGCTGTGGCGTAGGTCACAGATGTGGCTCGGATTCAGTCCCTGGCCTGGGAACTTCCATAAGCCGCAGGTGCGGTGGAAAAAGGAAAAAAAATTTTTTTAATTTAAATAAAAATTCATTCTTTTCAATTGTACTTAGTAATCAAGCACCAAGGAGGTATTCTTGCCTCCTAGGTTAAAAAAAGAAAAGGTTGGGCTTATACAGTGCCTCACAGACAGAGTTCTTCCTTGTGTACAGGATCACATTCAAGCCTTACTTAGTCTCCCTTGTAAAATGTCAATGTCACACAGGCTCCCATTCATCTGTTTTTTTTTTTTTCTTTAAGATTTTTTTGTTTTGATAGTTGATTTACAGTGTTCTTTCAATTTCTGCTGTACATCAAAGTGACCCAGTCTTTTGTATATATATATAAGTATATATATATATTCTTTTTCTCACATTATTCTCCATCATGTTCCATCACATTCATCTGTCTTTTTATAGGGAAACTGCTTTGTGATATCTGGTAGGTTTTCTGTCTAATAAACTAATGTATACATTTCTGGTAGGTTGCTTTATTTTTGAAGAGATGGTAGCACTTTTTAGAAAACAGTTTCTGGAGTATTATTTCAGAAAACAATTTTGGTTTTATACATATATGTTGTTACATATTCATTCTTATATGCAAACTTTAAAATTATTCTTTTGAGTTATTTTAAAAAATAGGACCACAAAAATTCTGATTAAAAATTCATATATAATACATGGAAATATTTATTTTATGCTAGTAAACATTTATATCCAAGGACATCTGGTCACTCTTTATTTAAGTATTATTTTATATTCTTCAATAAAATGTTATAGCTACATAGGCCTTCTTAAAGGTCTCATGCCTTTCTTGATAAATTCATTGCTAGGTATTTTTTTTTAACAGCCTTAATGAGGTATAATTTACCTTTTAGAGTTGTGCAACCATCCCCATAAATTAGCTTTAGGACTTCTTCACTATCCCCAAAAGTTCCCTCTGTCCTTTTGCTGCTTACCCCCACTCCAGCCCCCAGCCCTAGGCAACTGCTGATCTTTCCATCTCTATATATTTACCTTTCTGGACATTCACCGTAAATAGCATCATATAATATGTAATCTTTTGCATCTGGTGCCTTTCAGTTTGCATAATATTTTTGAGGTTCATATGTGTTGTAGCGTCTATCATTATTAGTTTGTTCCTTTTTATTGCTGAATAGTATTTCATAGTATGGCTTTATCCATTCATCGGTTAATGGATATTTGCATTGTTTGTCTTGCGCTATTAGGAGTAATGCTGCAATGCATATTCATATACAAGATTTGTATGGACTTTTTTTTTTTTAATTTCTCTTGGGTGGATTTCTGGGAGTGAAATTGCTGGATTGAATAGTAAGTTTATCTTTTAAAGAAACTACTGGAGTTCCCGTCGTGGTTCAGCAGTAGCAAACCCAACTAGGATCCATGAGGATGCAGGTTCCATCTCTGGCCTCGCTCAATGGGTTAAGGATCTGGCATTGCTGTGGCTGTGGTGGAGGCCGGCAGCTACAGCTCCGATTCAACCCCTAGCCTGGGAAGTTCCATATGCTGTGGGTGTGGCCCTAAAAAAAGGCAAAGAAGAAAAAAGAAAAGAAACTCCCATACTGTTTTCCAAAGTGAATGTACTGTTTTACTTCTTACATGCAGTATATGAGGGTTCCAGATATATTTGATTATATAGTCATTTTAGTGGATCTGTGTTAGTTACCTATAGTTGCATAATAAATTACCCCCATGTTTAGCTGCTTAAAATCAAACAATTATTATCTTCTGTAGAATCTGGGCATGGTTACCTATGTCCTCTGGTTTAGGGTTTCACACAACCCCCCCACCAAAAACTACATTCAAGGGATTGTGGAGTGCTGTATTCACCTCAAGGCTTAACTAAGGGATGATCTGCTTCCAAACTCACTCAAGCGGCTGTTGGTGGGATTCATTTCCTTGCCGCTTGTTGAACTGAGGGCCTCACTTCCTTACTGGCTATTGGCGGAAAGTCTCCTTCAGTTCTCTGCCGCATGGCCTTCACCAAAGTGCAGCTCACACACAGAAGCTTGCTTCCCTCAGAGCGAGCAAGTGAGAGAGCAGGAGAGGGTAAGCAAGACCAAAGCCAGAGCCTTTTTTAACTTAATCTCAGAAATGACATCCTGTTACTTACTTAGAGGCTACCCCCCACCTTCATTATGGTTTTAATTTGCGTTTCCCTAATGACCAATGATGGTGTACATTGTTCACATGCTTATCAGCCACTCGTATATGCTCTTTGGGGAAATATCCATTCTGGTTTTCACCCATTTTAAAATTGAGTTGTTTGCCTTCCTGTTATTAAATCATAAGAGGTCTTTATGTAGTCTGGATACAAATACTTCATTAGATATTTGATTCGCAAATTGTATTCATTTTCTATGACTTTAATATCATATTACCACAGCTCAGCAGTTTAAACAACACAAATATATTATCTTACCGATTTATAGGTCAGAAGTCTGGTAGGGGTCACACTGGACTAAAACCAGGTATCAGCGGTTGCACTCCTCTCTCGAGGCTCTAGGGGAGAATCTGTTTACTGCTGACTGAGTTGTCAGCAAAATTCAGTATTTGTGTTGTAGGACCAAGGTCCCCATGTTCTGCTGGTGACAAACTGAGGGCCACTCCAGCCTATAAACTGAGAGCTTCTAGAGGTCACTGCGTTTCTTGGCCACCTTCTTCCATCTTCAAAGCCACATCCCCATCAATGGTTTCAGGTTTCCTCTCCCTCATCAGATCTCTCCCTCTGCAGCCAGGAAAGGCTCTCCTCTTTTAAGGACTCATGTAATTGGATTGGGACTTCCTGGATAATACAGGGTACGCTTTCCATTCAAGGTCTTTAACCTTAATCACATCTATAGGGTCTCTTTGCCATCTAAGGTAATATATTTATAGGTTCTGGGGATTGGGAAGTAATGTTCAGGAAGGGCATTATTTTGCCTACACACAAATATTTTCTCCTAGTCTGTGGTTTATAATTTTCTTAATGGTGTTTTTTGAAGTATAAGAGTCTTGTTTTAATGAGGTCCAATTTATTACTTTTTTTTGTCTTTTTTTTTGCTGTTTCTTGGGCCACTCTCGTGGCATATGGAGGTTCCCAGGCTAGGGGTTGAATCGGAGCTGTAGCCACCGGCCTACGCCAGAGCCACAGCAACGCGGGATCTGAGCCGCATCTGCAACCTACACCACAGCTCACGGCAACGCCGGATCCTTAACCCACTGAGCAAGGGCAGGGACCGAACCCGCAACCTCATGGTGCCTAGTCGGATTCGTTAACCACTGTGCCACGACGGGAACTCCCCAATTTATTACTTTTTTTCTTTCATGGATTGTACTAATACTTTGCCTAATCAAAAGTCCTAAATATTTTTATTATTATTTTTAAAGAAAATTTTATAACTTTTGCTCTTTAGATTTCTAATCCATTTTGAGTTAATTTTTTATATGTGGTGGTAGATAAGGATCTAAGTTTTTTATTTGTTTGGGGTTTTTGTTTTTGTTTTTGCATGTGAATATCCAGTTCTCCTCAGCACCGTTTGTTAAAAAAAAAAAAACCAAAAACCTCCTTTCTCTCATTAAATTGTCTTGGCACCTGTATTGAAAATCAATTAGCCATAATTATAAGGATTTATTTCTCAATTCTCAGTTCTCCTCCATTGATTTGTATGTCTATCCTTGTGCCAGTACTTCACTGTCTCCCTTTTAGGCATTTTAAAGTTTTTGTTACTGTTTAATAATGGAGTCAAAATTATTTTCAACCTAAAATATTATTAATTCATAACTATTTTCTTAAACTTAATAACAAGTTAATATAATTAATATATTGTAATATTATCTTGGCCTTGGAGTAAAAGCAAGATGCAACTTTTGTGTCTCAGGTAACTTGAAATTGCTTTGAATCTATTAAGTTCTTTATTTTTAAAATTTTTTTAGGGCCGCACCTGTAGTATATGGAAGTTCCCAGGCTAGGGGTTGAATTGCAGCTGCATCTGCTGGCCTGTGCCACAGCCACAGTAGCAAGGGATCCAAGCCGCATCTGCAACCTATATTGCAGCTTTTGGCAATACCAGATCCTTAGCCCACTGAGAAAATCCAGGGATTGAAACCTGCATCCTCATGGATGCTAGTTCTTAACCCACTGAACCACAGCGGGAACTCCTGGATCTATTAAATTCTATCTTATAGGACTAAGTTGCAAAGATGTCAGAGATTTTGGCATTAATGTTAAATTAAATGTCTTGATGAGTAGGATTTAATTTTGTATTTTGAAGTTAAACAGGTTATTATTAGTAGTGTATAACACATATTCCCTTGGTATAGGTAATATTTCCAAAAATCTGATCTTCTTTCTTATTCTTTCAGATCAAACTCTAGAATCCCGTAGAATCTGCAATAAGTCAGTTCAGAGCTTGTCCAACATGGACACCATTTTCAGTGAAGCCCTTTTGAAGATGCGAAAGCAGTACCCTGGGTGCCTTGCTCAGGAGACTTGCGTCCGTGCAGTCCAGGCCGCTGTCCAATATCCCTATGAGACGGGCATCAAGAAGGAAGAGGAGCTGTTTATGTACCTTCAGAAATCAGGGCAGGCTAGAGCCCTGCAATATGCTTTCTTGGCGGAGAGGAGTGCAAATAAGTGGTCCACTCCCTCTGGAGCATCCTGGAAAACAGCATCGGCACAGCCCATCTCCTCTGTTGGCGTTCTCGGTAAGAACATGGGTAAAGTCACTCCCCAAACCTGCATGTGTAAAGTGCCACCATTTGACTAGGGCCACCAGGTGCCAGGCTCTTTGCTGAACATATGACGTGTTTTAGCTAACCTAATTTTCACTGCAGCCCCTGAGCTGTATTTTTAAATGTGAGGCCTAGAAACATCAACCTCAGCAGTGAGCTAATTAAACCCAAGTCACTTGATTCCATGTCTGTCTGATTCCAGACTCTGGGCATTTAAAAACTCATTTCTTGCTGTTGAGTTGTATAAGTTGATTATATATCCTAGAGATTAAGTCCTTGTCGGTTGCATTGTTTGAAACTATTTTCTCCCATTCTGTAAGTTGTCTTTTTGTTTTCTTTTGGGTTTCCTTTGCTGTGCAAAAGCTTTTCAATTTGATTAAGTCCCATGGGTTTATTTTTGCTCTTATTTCTGTTGCTTTGGGAGACTGACCTGAGAAAATATTCATGATGTTGATGTCAGAGAGTGTTTTGCCTATGTTCTCTTCTAGGAGTTTGATGGTGTCCTGTCGTATCTTTAAGTCTTTCAGCCATTTGGAGTTTATTTTGGTGCATGGTGTGAGGGAGTGTTGTAATTTCATTGCTTTGCATGCATCTGTCCAGGTTTCCCAGCAATGCTTGCTGAATAGACTTTCTTTTTCTCATTTGATGTTCTTGCCTCCCTTGTCAAAGATTAATTGACCATAGGTGTCAGGGTTTATTTCCGGGTTCTCTATTCCGTTCCATTGGTCTGTCTGTCTGTTTTGATACCAGTACCACGCTATTTTGATGACTGTGGCTTTGTAGTCTTTCTTGAAGTCTGGGAGAGTTATGCCTCCTGCTTGCTTTTTGTTTCTCAGGATTGCTTTGGCGATTCTGGGTCTTTTGTGGTTCCATATAAATGTTTGGATTGTTTGTTGTAGTTCTGTGAAAAATGTCATGGGTCATTTGATAGGGATTGCATGGAATCTGTAGATTGCTTTGGGTAGTATTGGCCATTTTTACAATATTGATTTTCCCAATCCAGGAACATGGAATATCTTTCCATTTCTTTACATCTTCTTTGATTAAAGTTTTATAGTTCTCGGCATATAGGTCCTTTACCTCCTTGGTCAGGTGTATTCTGAGGTATTTGATTTTGTGAGGTGCAATTTTAAAAGGTATCGTATTTTTGTATTACTTTTCTAATATTTCATTGCTGGTATACAGAAATGCAACTGACTTCTGAATGTTGATCTTATATCCTGCTACTTTGCTGAATTTATTAATCAGTTCCAGTAATTTTTGGGTTGAGTCCTTAGGGTTTTCTGTGTACAGTGACAGTTTTATCTCTTTTCTAAGACTCATATTGCAACAGAACAAAGGGTTTGGGGGAAAATGTATACATGTAAGGATAACTTGATCCCCTTGCTGTACAGTGGGAAAAAAATAAATTATAAAAAAAAAACTAAAAAAAAAACCCCTCATTTCTCCCTCTTCCATGTCTCTCATTCCTGGATTCCCCAACAATGGTTACTATTTGTGCCACATTTCAAGATGTGGCCTGTCACTCCTCTGGCTAGGAATTTAGAGTGAAAGCCTCTGTCTTTCTTGTCCTTAGAGCCACTTCTGGTTCAAAAACACTATCCTCAGATTCATCTGAGCCCTGACATAGTGGCTTTCCAACTTTTTCCCTTAACTGCCCCCTGCCGCCAAATGTCTTCTTTCCTCAGAAGCTAGTTGTCTAATTGGCTTCTTTGGACCACTTTCCTAAACGTTGCTTTCTCCTAGTCTTGGCCCAAGAATGGTCCTGGGTGAATTCTAACCCTCTTAAAATGTAGGTGAAATGTTATATATATCAGCTTGTGTACAGTCTTCTTGGGATGGCATGAGTCCATAGTTTACTCAAAGCATCAACTTCCTTAACCTTCACCCAGCTCTCTGGGTCACCCACCCAACTTGGAGGGGAAGAGCCCTCTCTACATCTCTTCAGCCTGCTGTTGTCTCAGTCAAGTTTAGGAATAAAATAGTGTGTCTTTAATGCAAATACACTGTGCTCCTTCTAACCCTGACTCTGTTCATCTGTGATTTTTTTTCTTTTTTTCTACAGCTGCCTGTGTAGCATGTGGAAGTTTCCAGGTTAGGGGTCGAATCAGAGCATAGCTGCCGGCCTACACCACAGCCACAGCAACGCAGGATCCCAGCCACATCTGCAACCTGCGCTGAAACTTGCAGCAGCACCAGATCCTTAGCCCCCTGAGCAAGGCCAGCATCAAACCCGCATCCTCACAGACACTATGTTGGGTTCTTGACCCGTTGAGCCACAACAGGAACTCCCACCCATGATTTTTTTAAGGAGATGGATAAATAGTGTGACAAAGAACTATGAATGTCCATTTGTTTATACTCTTTCAGGAACACCAATATTTGCTTCTAGTTATTTACTTACCTGTTTCTTCTTCTCTGTATTCCTTCAAGCCAAGAATAATTAATGCAAAATAATAGTAAACATTTTAAGTTTATCAATATTATGTTTGTCAGTCATTGTTTGAGAGGGTCCTTATAGTTTTTTTTCAAAGACCTCAGGTTTGTGTCTGACATGGATGGTTTAAAAGTTTGAGGTTTTTTTTAAGTATACCCTACATTGTTTTGAAAAATCACTTAACTATGTAGAAGACAACGTGGATAAAAAGGAAGTGAGAGAGTTTGGTCATTTTCCCCTTGTTCCTGATTATCCACATACAGCTCTCCTCTTGGTCTTTGCAAAGCAGCCTCCCGCTGCGCCCTGTGTCCTCTGGACTGTGCCCACGGCCTCATCCGTTTCCCTCACAGCTTCCTCCTCTGTGTCCTGCCTGAAACCTGGCTTACCCGGGGCACCCGCTTCTCCTGAAGCCCCCTCAAGAGAATGCTGCTACTTCTCCCACACGCCATGGACCTCACTGTCACTTTCCAGTTTCCCCTGTCAGACTGCGGTTCCTTCCAGGACACCCTCCTCCGTGGTCCTGCCGTCTGGTTTACTACTTAATCCCTCCTCATCACTAACAGTGCTCCTCTCATGTGCCCTCATTTCAGAGGCTCACAGTTACCCCTTTGGCCCCAATCCTGCTGCCATCCTGATTGTCTCATCATCCATGTGAATAATTCAGCCCTCCTGTTTCTGGGTTCCTTGGCCTCCTCAGGTCCAGTGACAGTCACCTCACTTCACTTCCATGACCCACAGTGATGGCTTCCCCACAGGCCTTGTCTTTATCCTGAACATTTGTCCACCTCTAAAACATGAAATCTCACTTTTCCATCACAGCCTTGTATCTTTCCATGTCCCTTTCTCAGTTGTTATTCCAACTACATTTGTTACTTGATCAGCTCCTCTTATCTTTACTTTCTTCTCTATTTGGTTTCATGTCCAGAGTCATTGCTTCAGCCACCCTCTTGCCTATGTCCTCAAACTCCATGATTGATCGTCCTTTCACTGTACCCCCTGACGAGCCCAACTTTGCATGTCCGTGAGCCCAGATCAGGTCAGCACCACTGCAAGCTCATGATCTCCCACCTCTCCTGGGCTCTCAGGGCTGTTGGAAGGGGAGAAGACTGCAGTTGACCAAACAGTGCAGAACCAGTAGTAAAGCATCCCTGACTCTTTATTTGCGCCTCTGAGTAGAAGTGACTCTTGACCAAATTTAATTTCATGGCAGTTCATGGCAGTAATTTGGCCTAGGAGCAGGACTTCTTGCCCCTGTGTGTGTGTGTGTGTGTGTGTGTGTTTAACAAGGAAAAATTAGGAAACTAAATTCAATGTAAGTACAATATATACCTGTGAAAACATAATTACCAACAGTGAAAAGCATGGTTTTTCAACCTTTCGTTCTTGATGACTTTAAGACCACAGGTTGTGACAAGAGAAATGAGTAGCTCAGAACTTTTGGAAAGCAGTATTGTTTCATGTATATTTTGATTTAGTGATTAAACGAATTTGCAGTGTATAGAACTAAAGAAGATCTAAAATTATAGCTAAGTGGGCTTATCAGACACAACTTAGAATAGATTTACAAGGAGATCCTGCTGAGTAGCATTGAGAACTATGTCTAGATACTCATATTGCAACAGAACAAAGGGTGGGGAAAAAAAGGTATACATGTAAGAATAACTTGATCCCCTTGCTGTACAGTGGGAAAATAAAATGAAATAAAATAAAATAAAATAAAATTATAGATAAGGGAGTTCCTTTTGTGGCTCAGCAGAAACGAACCTGACTAGTATCCATGAAGGGATCCATGAACCTGATCGCTGGCCTCCCTCAGTGTGTTAAGGATCCAGTGTTGCTGTGAGCTGTGGTGTAGGTCGCAGATGTGGCTCAGATCTCATGTTGCCATGGCTGTGGTGTAGGCTGGCAGCTGTAGCTCTGATTTGACCCCTAGCCTGGGAACTTCCGTATGCCCCAGGTGTGGCCCTAAAAAGCACAATAAATAAATAAATAGATAAATAAAATTATAGCTAAGGCACTTCTAAAAAGCATTAACTGGCCCACTTTGTGGTTGTATTATGAATTGTTTGGAGCCCCCAAAGTCCTTCAGCAGACCTGCTCTGAGAGGTGAATGATAAGGAGCTCTTCTCCACCTTTCCCAGGTGGCTTTCTCTCCCTGCTCTTTCTGAGGTGTCACCTATATCACATTTTACTTTACAAAGCACTTTCACATAAACTTCTCATTAGTCCTTATTGTCCTTGTGAGATTGTAATCTCTGTATGGTAGGAATTTTGTATGAAGCTTGGGACAGAGAGCTAAGAGGCCAGGGTTTTGAACCCAACACTCTGTCTCCTATTTACCCACACTAAAGTTTGCCCCAGCAATGAGAGCTCTCCAGCACTTTTGTTACCGAGTGAAACACAGATGCTTATTAAATTTGGAAAACTAAGCACTTTAAATAATTTAATATATATTAAGTATTTTAATACAATTTAAAAATTAAACATATTCCAGAGAAACCAAATCAATGATTTTTTTTTTTTTTTAGGGCCTCACCCGCAGCATATGTATGTTCCCAGCCTAGGGGGCCAATTGGAGCTGTAGCTGCTGGCCTACACCACAGCCACAGCCACAGCCACAGCCACAGCAATGCCAGATCCAAGCTGCGTCTGCGACCTACACCACAGCTCAATAGCAACACCAAATCCTTAACTCACTGAGCAAGGCCAGGGATCAAACCCGAGTCCTCATGGATACTAGTCAGGTTCATTAACCACTAAGCCACAATGGGAACTCCTAAATCAGTGATTTCTGATGACTGATAATATTCTATATTCAAAACCAAACCCCACAGGGGATTAAGAGATACCAACTACTATGTGCAAAATAAATGTTACAAGGATATATTGTATAGCACAGGGAATATAGCCAATATTTTATATAACTTTATTTTTTGTTTTTTAATTTTTTCTTTTTTTATTGTGGTTGATTTACAATGTTCTGTCAATTTCTGCTGTACAGCAAAGTGACCCAGCGATACATATATATACACTCTTTTTCTCTCATTATTCTCCATCATGTTCCATCACAAGTGATCAGATATAGTTCCCTGTACTATACAGCAGGATCTCATTGCTTATCCATTCCAAATGCAATAGTTTGCATCTATTAAACCCAAACTCCCAGTCCACCCCACTCCCTCTCCCTCCCTGTTGGCAACCACAAGTCTGTTCTCCCTGTCCATGAATTTGTTTCTTTTCTGTAGATAGGTTCACTTGTGCCATATATTAGATTCCAGACATAAATGATGTCATATGGTATTTATCTTTCTCTTTCTGACTTACTTCACTTAGTATGAGACTCTCTAGTTCCATGTTGCTACAAATGGCATTATTTTGTTCTTTTTCATGGCTGAGTAGTATTCCATTGTGTATATGTACCACATCTTCTTAATACATTCATCCATTGAGGGACATTTGGGTTGTTTCCATGTCTTGGATATTGAGAGTAGTGCAATATTTTATATAACTGTAAATGGAGTATAATATATAAAAATTTTTAATCACTATGTTTTACATCTAAAACTAATATAATGTTACAAATCAACTATACTTCTATTAAAAAAAAATCCTCAAAGCTTGTCAATGTGAAGTATGGAAGAGCTTTCACAAAGCTGTTTCATCACAGTGGGTTGATTAGGTAACAGAAAACCTGCTGCTGTAACATAACAATCTCCAGTGGCTTAACACAATGAAGATGTATTTCCTCCTCACTCCACAAATTCTTTCTAGGACCAAGCTCTTTCCAACCAGCAGCTCTCCCCTCCTCCTGGACAAGGTCAACAAACTTTCCATCAAGTACCACATAGTAAATATTTTAGGCTTACTCACTTTTAGGCCTTCTCAACTCTGCTACTGAGGACAAAAATGACAGTACAAAAACAAATTAGTGTGATTGATTCCAGTAAAACTTTATTTATGGATACTGAAATTTGAATTTGATGTAATTTTCATGTGTTACAACATAGTCTTATTCTTTTTCTTTCCAATAGATTATTTCATTTATTTCTGCTCTGATCTTAATTTTTTTTCCTTCTACTAACTTTGGGTTTTGCTTGTTCTTTCTCTAGGTGGTTTAGGTATAAAGTTAGGTTATTTATTGGAGATTTTTCTTGTTTCCTGAGGTAAGCCGTATTGCTATAAACTTCCCTCTTAGAACTGCTTTTGCTGCATCCCACAGATTTTGGATAGTTGTGTTTTCATTTTCATTTGTCTCTAGATATTATTTGATTTCCTCTTTGGTTTCTTCAGTGATCCATTGGTTGTTTAGTAGCATATTATTTAGCCTCCACATGTTTGTGTTTTTTGCAATTTCGTTTCTTATAGCTGATTTCCAGTCTTACAGTGTTGTGGTCAGAAAAGATGCTTGGTATGATTTCAATTTTCCTTTTTTTTTTGTCTTTTTTCATTCTTCTCTTCTCTCGTGGTTGGATGACTATCTTTTTTTTAATGATTTTTATTTTCTCCATTATAGTTGGTTTACAGTGTTCTGTCAATTTTCTACTGCACAGCAAAGTGACCAGGTCACACATATATACATACATTCTTTTTCTCACATTCTTCCATCATGCTCCATCACAAGTGATCAGATATAGTTCCCTGTACTATACAGCAGGATCTCATTGCTTATCCATTCCAAATGCAATAGTTTGCATCTATTAACCCCAAATTCCCAGTCCATCCCACTCCCCCCCACCCCACTGGCAACCACAAGTCTGTTCTCCAAGTCCCTGAGTTTTTTTTCTGTGGAAAGTTTCATTTGTGCCATATATTAGATTCCAGATATAAGTGATATCATTTGGTATTCGTCTTTTGGTTTCTGACTTAATTCACTTAGTATGAAAGTCTCTAGTTCCATCCATGTTGCTGCAAATGGCATTATTTTGTTCTTTTTTATGGCCGAGTAGTATTCCATGGTGTATGTGTACCACATCTTTTTAATCCATTTATCTGTCGTTGGACATTTAGGTTGTTTCCATGTCTTGGCTATTGTGAATAGTGCTGCAATGAATATGTGGGCATAAGTGTCTTTTTTAAGGAAAGTTTTGTGTGGATATATGCCCAAGAGTGGGATTGCTGGGTCATATGGTAGTTCTATATTTAGTTTCTTGAGGTACCTCCAGGCACCACTGTTCTCCATAGTGTTTGTACCTATATATATAAGGATCGATATATATACAGGGGTCCATATATATATATATATATATATATACACAATATTTTTTTAAGTTGCTGGTCTCATAATTGCAAATGCATTCCCAGTATCCTGCATTTGTACTCTCCTCTTCTCATGATTGCTGATTTTGATGTATTTGTGTGTGGATGATTTCCTACCTTTACTATACATTTGCCTTTTTTGGTGAGCTTTTTCATTTGTAATTTTCCTGTTTCTAATTGTGGCCTTTTCTTTTCCACCTAGAGAAGCTCCTTTAGTATTTGTTGTAAAGCTGGTTTGGTGGTGCTGAATCCTCTTAGTTTTTGGTTGTTATAAAGCTTTTGATTTCTACTTCCAATCTGAATGAGAACCTTGCTGGGTAGAATATTCTTGGTTGTAGGTTTTTTCCGTTCATCACTTTAAATATATGGTGCCATTCCCTTCTGGCCTCCAGTTTCTTTTGAAAAAAATCGACTGATAACCTTATCAGCATTCCCTTGTATGTTATTTGTTGCTTTTCCCTAGCTGCTTTCAGCATTTTCTCTTTGTCTTTAATTTTGGATAGTTTGATTAATATGTATCTGAGGCATTCCTCCTTGGGTTTATTCTATATGGTATTCATTGTGCTTCCTGGATTTGAATGAGTGATTCCTTTCCCATGTTGGGGACATTTTCAGCTATTATCTCTTCAAATATTTTCTCTGGCCTTTTCTCTGTCTCTTTCTGGCACCCCTACAATGTGAATGCTGGTAAATTTAAAGTTTCCCCAGAGTTCTTTTAGACTGTCTTCATTTCTTTTCTTTATTTTGTTCTGCATCAGTGGTTTCTACCAGTCTGTCTTCCAACTTGCTTATTCGTTATTCTGCCTCCTGTATTCTGATATTGATTCCTTCTAGTGAATTTTTCATTTCAATTATTGTATTGTTCCTCTCTCCTTATTCTTTAAATCTTCTATTCGTTAGACATTTTCTTGTAATGTATCAATCTTTGCCTCCAGTTTTGTGTTTTTTTTTTTTCCAAGATCTTGGATCATCCTTACTATCATTACTCTACAGTCTTTTTCATGTAGGTTATCTCCACTTCACTTAGCTCCCCTTCTTGAGTTTTGTCTTGTTCCTTCATTTGGCTCATACTTCTCTGGTATTTCACTTTGTCTAGCTTTCTGTGTGGTCTCCTTTTTGCTGGCTACAGGGTTGTAGCATCTCTTGCTTCTGGTGTCTGCCCCCTTGTGGGTGAAGTTGATACAGAGGCTTGTGGCTGGCTTCCTGAAGGGAGGGCCTCGTGTCTGTCCACTGGGGGGTAGAGCCTTGTCTCTGGGTGTGATTAGAGGAGGTTCCTGAGAGGACTTTAGGCAGCTGTGGGTGGGGCTGTGTTCTCTCCTTCTTTGTTGTTTGGCCTAGGGCTTCTCAGCCCTGATGAGTGGGGCCAGGTTTTTCCAAAATGGCAGCCTTAATGGGTGCTCATGCTGTTGATTATTCCCTGGGACCACTGCCTCCAATATCCTGCTCCCACAGTGAGCCAAGGCTTCCCCAAGAGACCCTCTAAGAAACCCTCCAGGTCTGAGCCAGATTCTTTTTTTTTTTTTTTGTCTTTTTGTCTTTTTAGGGCTGCACCCACAGCATATGGAAGTTCCCAGGTTAGGGGTCAAATTGGAGCTGTAGCTGCTGGCATACACCACAGCCACAGCAACACCAGATCTGAGCCCTGTCTGTGACTTAACCACAGCTCACGGCAATGCTGGATCCTTAACCCACTGAGTGAAGCCAGGGATCAAACCTGTGTCCTCATGGATGCTAGTTGGGTTTGTGAACCACTGAGCCATGAAGGGAACTCCATGACCCAGATTCTTATAGAGTTCCTGCTTTGCCATGGAACCCAGTGCACATAAAACCCTGTGTGTACCCTCTCAGAGTGGAGTCTGCTTCCTTGAATCCTATGGTGCTCCTATGCCCAAGCCTCACTGGCCTTCATTGCCAAATGCTCTAGGGGCTCCTTCTCCCAATGCCAGACCCTCAGGCTGGGGAACCTAATGTGGGGTACAAACTCTCACTCCTGTGGGAGAGCCTCTGTGATATAGTTATTTTCCACTCTGTGAGTGGCCTACATGATTTGTTTATACTGTGAAAGTGCCCCTCCTGTCATCTTAATGTAGTTTCTTCTTTGCCTTTGGGTGTATGATATCTTTCTTGGTAGCTTCGAGTCTATTTCATTGATGGTTGTTCAGCAGTTAGTTGTAATTTTGGTGTTTTCATGAGGTGTGCTTGAGTCCTTCTACTCCACCATCTTGTCTGGAATCCAAAAGTTTTGATATTGGGAAGAATAACTCTTCTGAATTTGTTCTTCCTTTTCTATATTGTTTTGGTTATTCTGTATTCCTTATATTTCTATATGACTTTTTTGTTGTTGTTGTTGCTTATTTTTTTAGGGCTGCACCTGCAGCATCTGGAAGTTCCCAGGCTAGGAATTGAATTGGAGCTGCAGCTGCTGGCCTATGCCACAGCCACAGCAACACCAGATCCAAGACATTTATGCGACCAATACTGCAATTCACGGCAACGTCAGATTCTTAACCTACTGAGCAAGGCCAGGGATCAAACCTGCATCCTCATGTATCCTAGTCAGATTTGTTTCTGCTGAGCCACAATGGGAACTCCTCTATATGACTTTTAAGATCAGCTTGTTTGGAGTTCCCATTGTAGCTCAGCAGGATAAGGACCTGACATAGTCTCCGTGAGAATGCGAGTTCAGTTCCTGGCCTCACTCAGTGGGTTAAGGATCTGACGTTGCCATGAGTTGTGGTGTAGGTCACAGACTCAGCTTTAATCTGGTGTTGCTGTGGCTGTGGTGTAACCAGCAGCTGCAGCTCTGATTTTACCCCTAGCCCAGGAACTTCCACATGCCTCAGGTGCTGCCCTAAAAAAAAAGAAAGAGGAGTACCCGCTGTGGCGCAATGGAATTAGTGGTGTCTTGGCAGCACTGGGATGCAGGTTTTATCCCCAACCCAGCACAGTGCATTAGGGATTGCTGCAGCTGTTGCTTAGGTTGCAACTATGACTTGGCTCTGATCCCTGGCCTGGGAACTCCATGTGCTGCAGGGCAGCCAAAAAGAAAGAAAGAAAGAAAAAAGATCAGCTTGTTAATTTCTGCAGAAAAACAGCTAGAGTTTTGATAGTGATTGCACTGGATCTGCAGATCAGTTTGGGGTGTACTACCATCTTAAAAATATAAAGTCTTCTAATCCATAAACATGGACATCTTTTCATTTATTTAAGCTTTCTCTTTTTTTTCTTTTCTTTTTTTTTTGTCTTTTTGCTATTTCTTGGGCCGCTCCCGCGGCATATGGAGGTTCCCAGGCTAGGGGTCTAATCGGAGCTGTAGCTACTGGCCTACGCCAGAGCCACAGCAACGTGGGATCCGAGCCGCGTCTGCAACCTACACCACAGCTCACGGCAACGCCGGATCATTAACCCACTGAGCAAGGGCAGGGACCGAACCCTCAACCTCATGGTTCCTAGTCGGATTCGTTAACCACTGCGCCACGACGGGAACTCCTATTTAAGCTTTCTTTAATTTATTTCAATAATGTTTTTCGGGCTTTAGTGCTCAAGTCTTACAGTTCTTCCTTAAGCTTGTTCTGAAGTATCTTATTCTTTTTAACGTTACTGTAAGTGAAATTGTTTTCTTTTCTTTTCTTTCTCTCTCTCTCTTTTTTTTTTTTTTGTCTTTTTGCCTTTTCTAGGGCTGCTCCTGAGGCATATGGAGGTTCCCAGGCTAGGGGTCTAATCAGAGCTGTAGCCACCGGCCTACTCCAGAGCCACAGCAACATGGGATCTGAGCTGCATCTGCAACCTACACCACAGCTCACAGCAATGCTGGATCCTTAACCCACTGATCAAGGCCAGGGATCGAACCCGAAATCTCATGGTTCCTGGTCGGATTCATTAACCACTGAGCCACGATGAGAACTCCGAAATTGTTTTCTTAATTTCATATTCAGATTGTTCGTTGCTAGTATATGAAATACAATTGATTTTTGTATATTGATATTGTATTCTGTAAACTTGCTGAACTTTTTTATTAGAATTTTGTGTGTGTGTGAATCCTACCCATTATTGTATCCTTTGGAGCACTTAATACAATACCCAGCTTTACCTAGTATTCAATTCATTTGTATTCCTCAAATTGATCTCTTTGACTACAACATTACCACAGAAGCCTTCCATTAATTGAATAATTTCCCAGTTCCCAGTATCATTGAATCATTCTTTTTCTCCTTTACTTTTATCTACAGGCTTGGGAACGATGGGCCGAGGCATTGCTGTTTCTTTTGCAAAGGCCAAAATCCCTGTGATTGCTGTAGAACCAGACAAGAAGCAACTAGAGAATGCAAACAAGATAATAACCTCCCTCTTGGAAAAGGAAGCATCCAAAATGCAGCAGAGTGGCCATCCTTGGTCAGGACCAAAACCCAGGTTAACTACATCTATGAAAGAGCTTAGTGGTGTAGATTTAGTCATTGAAGCAGTATTTGAGGAAATGAACCTGAAGAAACAGGTCTTTGCTGAGCTGTCAGCCGTGTGCAAGCCACAAGCATTTTTGTGCACCAATACTTCCGCCCTGGACATTGATGAAATTGCTTCTTCCACCAATCGTCCTCACTTAGTCATTGGCACCCACTTCTTCTCACCAGCTCATGTGATGAAGTTGTTAGAGGTTATTCCCAGCCGATACTCTTCCCCCACTACCATTGCCACTGTTATGAATTTATCAAAAAAGATTAAGAAAATTGGAGTAGTTGTAGGCAACTGTTTTGGATTTGTTGGAAATCGAATGTTGAAGCCTTATTATGATCAGACATATTTCTTATTAGAAGATGGCAGTATGCCAGAGGAGATAGATCAGGTGCTGGAAGAGTTTGGTTTCAGAATGGGACCTTTTAGAGTATCTGATCTTGCTGGGTTGGATATAGGTTGGAAATCTCGGAAAGGGCAAGGTCTTACTGGACCTGCATTGCCTCCAGGAACTTCTGCCCGAAAGCGAGGCAACCAGAGATACTGCCCAGTTCCTGATATGCTCTGTGAATTGGGACGGTTTGGCCAGAAGACAGGTAAGGGTTGGTACCTTTATGATAAGCCATTGGGTAGGATTCACAAACCTGATCCCTGGTTTTCCAAATTTCTGACACAGTACAGAGAAACCCATCACATTGAACCACGTGTCATTAGCCGGGATGAGATCCTTGACCGCTGCTTATATTCACTCATCAATGAAGCATTCCGCATCCTGGAAGATGGGATAGCAGCTACCCCAGAGCACATTGATGTGATCTATTTACACGGGTATGGATGGCCAAGGCACAGGGGTGGGCCTATGTTCTATGCTTCCACAGTTGGGTTGCCCATAGTGCTAGAGAAGTTGCAGAAATATCACAGGCAGAATCCTGATATTCCCCAACTGGAGCCTTGTGACTATCTGAAAAAACTGGCTTCCCAGGGAAACCCTCCCCTGAAAGAATGGCAAAGCTTGGCAGGACCCCCCAGCAGTAAGTTGTGATTCAGCCTTTTGGGTTTTGACTCACATACTGGCATCAGGTAATGCTTGCTGAATTTCATTGAAATTAAATCCAAGATCCAAAGTAAGAGGGCTCTGAAATACAAAGCAAAAGGAATAATCAGTTGGCTAAACTTCCTCTTTGGGTCTTCTGTCTGATGGTAATTCTAATGTCAGATCTTCAGGAATGTGCTTCTTATGCCTCAGAATCTGTCCCTAACAGATAAATGACTTTAATTACGGGGAATAAACTTGTGTTAACACCATAATAGCTAAGGAGAAAGCCTCAGGAATAAGTTGAGGTTCTCAAATTCTTTGATCTTTGGAGGAATATATCATCAATTGTTAACTGATAAATGCAGCTGAGTCCTAAATTCATTTTGAGCCCTTTCAGCCTCACACATGTAGGAAGTCTTATGGACCCTTCACTCAACAGACATTTATTGTGCCCCCCTGAGCATCTTGCACAGCACTCAACAGATCTAGAGTCCAGAGGGGCATTAATCCTGCAAGGAAGCTGGGATAAAGCTCAGTTCATAGCCTCAGAGGTGGAGCAGAGATGGTTGGCAGGGTAGAGTCGGCAGTGAGGGTCTCTATGCATGAGTTGAAAAGCTGCCCAAGGAGAGGCAGAGGCAATAACCAGAGGCAAGGTATCAACAGCAGAACAGTGTTAATGCTGTAGGCCAAACACAGTTGGGAATCGGTGAGGAAATCACAATCTTCCCACCAGAATGTGGAACTCAGGGTAGTGTGGCAAGCCATGCTCAATAACCATTCCTGTCCAAGGCCCATGTGCATAGTTGTCTTTGCTGTTTGTTCCCAATGTTTGATGGTAATTTCCTCAGGACCCGGAATGTCTACAACCTGGTTGGTCAGTCTTTCTTTCTCTCTCTCTCTCCTTCTTGGCCCATACTTGTGGCATAAGGAGGTTCCCAGGCAAGGGGTCCATTCAGAGCTATAGCTGCCAGCCTACGCCACAGCCACAGCAACACCAGATCTGAGCCCCGTCTGCAACCTACACCACAGCTCACTGCAACGCTGGATCCTTAACCCACTGAGCGAGGCCAGGGATTGAACCTGCAACCTCATGGTTACTAGTCTGATTTGTTCCTGCTGCACCACAATGGGAACTCCAACCTGGTCTTTCTTTACTCATATTCAAGAAGGAGTAAGTCGTTGACTTAGTATAAGAAGAGATCTCAGGGATCTAACCTCCTTCGACTATGTGATAGAGTAATGGTGCTAGTTCCTCTGTCATGACAGTTCCGCTGTCACCCCTTTGTTGGGTGTGAAATGGTCACAACTTGACAAATCTAAAATTATTACAGAACAAATTTCTTATAGTTTTGTTACAAGAATTCTTCTCTTTTTACTTTTTGCCTTGTACAGCTAAAAGTTGAGGGGCTGGTCAACATCAAAACTTACACACATGTTTATAGCAGAATTATTCATAATAACCACAAGTTGGAAACAACCCAAATGCCCATCAACTGATGAATGGATAAATAAAATGTAGAATAGCCATACAATAGGATATTATTTAATTATAAAAAGAAATGAAGTGCTCATACATGCTACATAATGAACCTCGCAAATATTATGCTAAGTGAAAAAAACAGGTAAATATATTGAGATAGAAGCAGATTATAGGTTTCCTGAGGCTGGAATGATTGGAGGCTGGGGAGGGGAGTGATTGGAATGGGTACAGGGTTTCTTTCGGGGTTGATTAAAATGTTCTGAAATTATTGTGGTGATGGTTACTTTGTGAATCTACTAAAAACCATTGAATTGTAAACCTTAAATGGGTGAACTGTATGTATGTGAATTATATCTTAATAAAGTTAATAAACAAACAAATGGGCTTAAGTTATTATCCTTCAGGGTGATGTAAATAAACTTTTTTGTAATATTTTCATCAGTTAACCCCAAAAAATATTACCAAAAGTTCTGATGGAGAAATCCTGAATGAATATAGTACACATTTTCCATTGTAAAAATCAAACTGAAAAAAAAAAAAACTTCTGGAGTGTGATTTGAATTGTAGTTCAATTTAGAATAATTTTTGAGATGAGTATTGCTGGATTTTATATAAATTGGTCCTTAAAATTAAAAACATCAAAAGAAAATATTCCTGAAAATAGTAACTGTCTCCAAAGTGATTTAGTTTCAAATTAATGTAAACTTATTTCAAATTAATACACAACATAAATTTTTCTTTAGACCTTGAGTCAATTTTAACTTTGAGGGTTTTTTGAGTTCTTAAAACTCATTTTAACCCTATACTCTCCTCTAGATTGGGATTTTGAAATTAAGAATGTCTATGAATAGATTTTATGAGCCAATAATCCCTAAAATTTTATTTCATTTGTATGTATATATCTTAGTGCATTTCTTTCTTTCTTCTTTTTTGGCCACTTCCATGTGGAAGTTCCTGGGCCAGGGACTGAACCTGCACCACAGCAGCTACCAGAACCATAGCAGTAACCATGCTGGGTCCTTAACCCGCTGAACCACCAGGGAACTCCCTGGGTGCACTTCTTAGAAGAGGTACCATAACTCACATCTTATTCTCATATTCTATGACCTGATAAAGGTTAAGGACCAATACTTTATACATAAAATGGGAAGAAGAAATATGAGTTCATTTATTCTTTTTTTATATCAAATGAGGCAAAACTGATTCAAACTGTTGGGTTCTGCAAATAGCAGTGGTTAATAAGAAGAAAACTTTCCATGGAATTCCCATTGTGGCTCAGCAATAATGAACCCAACTAGGGTCCATGGGGATGCAGGTTCGATTCCTGGCCTCGCTCAGTGGGTTAAGGATCCAGCGTTGCCGTGAGCTGTGGTGTAGGTCAGCGGCTTGGATCTGGCATTGCTGTAGCCATGGTGTAGGCCAGCAGCTGTAGCTACGAGTTGGCCCCTGGCCTGGAAACTTCCATATGCTGTGGGTGTGGCCCTAAAAAGCAAAAAAAGAAAAAGAAGGAAGAAAGAAACTTTTCCAAGGTATCCTATCCCATTGTTTAAGATGCACTTGCTTAAAAAAAGGCTTATTTTGTTGTTAATCATTTTAAAACTATTCTTAAACCTTCTGAATGGCATTTTAAAAATGTATTCTAATAGTAGCTGACTCTGACAAGAACTGCATATTAGAAACACCCTTGATGCTTTGCCATAATACTCCAGCTTTAAAGGTGAGACTAATGATGTTCTCTAAATCAGGAGAGCCACCATGCAGCTGCGGTTGCTATCTACTTACTCATTTCCAGCAGGAACAGGTGTGGTTGCAAGAAAGAAAGTGAGGGATCCTAAACTCCCCTGATTAATGATGTTACAGAAATGTGCATGCAAATCACACTCCACCGCACTGCAGGAATCTGAATTTCTAGGGTCTAACATTTGTCTTTCATATAGACATCTAGAAATCAGAAATATTTTGGAGATTCACTAGATTTTCTGAACCCTCTTGGTAGCCATTGATGAAATGAATATAAATCAAGTTCTCTGAACTGTGCTAAGAAACAGTTTTCAGAATTCCCATTGTGGCTCAGCAGGTGAAGAAGCTGATGCAGTGTCCTTGAGGATGCTGGTTTGATCCCTGGCCTTGCTCATGGTGTATCTGGCATTGTGTGAACTTTGGTGTGTGTGTGGGTTGGAGGTAGAGGGCAGATGTGGCTCAAGAACAGAATAGTCTTTGGCTCTTCTTGGACATGTCCATGCCATCTGCTTATTTTGCCAGCTTATGTGTATTTTGGGATTAACAGACAATTCACACAGCTTCCTGGCAGGATAGCAACACTACACGACTCTGAAGGATGCCAGGTCCACATGTTCCAAGAGGCTACCATTTACGTAGAAATAATGGAATAGCACCCCGGGAATTGTGCAACACCCAGTATTGTTTCCAGGGCACTGTGTAGAGGTTTCAAGCCAAAAATGGTTTCTTCTGTTTATTACTTTAAGTGTCTTTCTAAACATAGTTAGTTGACACAAGTAGTAAGTCTCCATTTAGATCAGTGTCTTCAGTGGACCAGATTTTTAGAAAAAGATTTCAGTTGACCCTGGAACAACACAGGTTTTGAACTGTGTGGGTCCACTCATAAGCAGATTTCTTACCACCACCACCTCCACCTGTAGCGGTAAATTCTTCAGTGCTCCACAGTCCAAAGCTGGTTAAGTCTACTGATGCAGAGGAACCATGGATACTGAGAAACTGTGTGTATGGAGGGCCCACTATAAATTATAGATGGATTTTTATTTTTTTGTCTTTTTGCCATTTCTTGAGCTGCACCTGCAGCCTATGGAGGTTCCCAGGCTAGGGGTCGAATTGGAGCTATAGCCGCCGGCCTATACCACAGCCGCAGCAACATGGGATCTGAGCTGCATCTGCAACCTACACCACAGCTCACGGCAACGCCGGATCCTTAACCCACTGAGCAAGGCCAGGGATTGAACCCGAAACCTCATGGTTCCTAGTCAGATTTGTTAACCACTGAGCTACAACGTGAACTCCTATAGATGGATTTTTAGACTGAGTGGAGGGTCAATGCCACAACCTCCACCTTGTTCAAGGCTCAATTGTACATCTTGTCTGTTCTTAGGATTTTCTCCTAGCACCCTGAGAAAGAGGAACACCAAGAGATGAACAGGGTTTTTCATCCTCATCAAAGAACATCAGGCCATTTCAGTTATAATATGTATTCGTTCTCTTTCACCAAACTTAAAATAGCCTGGCAGAGTGAGTGCCTGAAAGCATCTGATAAAATGACATGTGCAGAGCTAAGGCAATCTACCTGTGCTTATCTTTCCACCTTCTCTTAACAGAACACAGAAGCAATTGCTAATTCTCTATGAAATGTGAGATCCTTAGGATGGGGTACAACAAAACTTTCTCCAGCAAAGTCATAAGTACACTTGGATTCCTGAAAACTGCCAAGGACTAGAGCATTGGTGATTTGTAAGTTTTGGCAGAGCCTGTTGGCTGTCTCCCAATGTTTCTCTTCTTCAGTGGCAATAAACTTCTCAATTTTTAGCTGAGTAGTTGGTTGCTCAGAATAAACAGTAATATTGTCAGCTTCTCTTGCATACGCTTGTGAGCATGTGACTAAGACCTAGACAATGAGATATAACTGACAGTATCACTTGGCAGCCTTGGAGAACTTACCTTAAGGATAAGATGATACACATCCTTTTCCTGTTTCTTTTTTGTCCCTTCCTCCACCTTGTTTGGAATACAGATGTGAAGGCTGGCGTTCGACCCATGACACTGGACCACAGAACAAAAGTCCCTAGGGATAGCAGAGGGCTGTGAAGAGTTTGGTCCCCCAGAATCTTCCAACAGTCATTTGTGTGAGAGAGAAATCAACTCTTATCATGGGCAAGACACTGTTATTGTAGTTCTTAATCCCTCATAGCTGACTCTCATTCTAACTAATGCAAGTAGGGTCCAAGAATCCACTAATGAGTGGGTTTCATTTGGGCTTATTTTTTTTCTTAGTGCCATAAGTCAATCATTAAACAAGATTTCTTGTTTTAAGAAAAAAAATTGCCAGTGTGATGTGTTTTTTTTCACACATGATGTTGAATGGCTCATAAACTTGTATGTTATATGTCACATATAATTCTCGTAGGCAGTTCATGGAGACATCACTAAGAACCTGAGCATAATTTAAAAACTAGAGCCCAAGGACAAAGGTCTCTAGGGATAGCAGAAAGGATGACATGGACATTTAGTAGGAAACAGCCTCACAGACCTACTTGGACCTCATATTGATTCCTACCTAATTAGAGATAAAAACATTCACAAATAAAATGTGAATAATAAAATAAAAACAAAGTATGTGTTATCAGAAGGAAAGGTGGAAAGGAGTTCCCTGGTGACACAGCAGGTTAAGCATCTGGTGTTGTCATCATGGTGGACTGGGTTGCTGCTGTGGTGCATGTTTGATCCCTGGCCTGGGAATGTCTACATGCTGAGGGCATAGCCAAAAAAAAAAAAAAAAAAAGGAAAGGTGGAAAGAAGAGTAATTTGAGGAGCAATATCCTTCAGCACTGACCAAACGAGAGATGCTAGATCTGGGGTGCACAAACCTTCTTACTAAATCAAAGATCTCTAAAATGTGGTGTTTCTACCCAAGGCAGCGTGAAAGGTTATCTATAAAGGTGCAGACAGGGAATATTTAGAACTAATCTTGCTGCTTATTTTTGTCCAAAAAATAAGAACTCCTTGTCAACAGTTCGTGTGCACATGGACATTGTTGTTCTCACCAGGCTGCATCTACACAGCCGCACATCAGGAATGAAGTGTCCTGAGGGCAGCAGGTGAGTTCATGTGACATCCTCCCTCTTCCATTTGCTTTCAGCGTATTGATAAACATCGCAAATTATGTCTGCTGGAGTGAGTGGATATTTAGACTAAATTATTTAACTAAATAAACCCTCACAAAAGACTTCTTCAAGGAAACCACCCTTAAATAGATTCTTTGAAAGAAAGCACAATTGCAGGTCACACAAATAACGCAAGCAAAGGTGAACAACAAGAGAACAGCAGAGCTGGTAGTTCTGGAATCAGCTTTTTGTCAGCTTCATTACAACATAGAACGATTTTGTCAGTTCAGGCAAGCAGTCAGCCAAAAAACTGGAAATTATCAAGAAGATTGTTAGAAATATGGATTTATAGCCTACCACTCATGATGAAGCTTCTTTGTGCTAAGTGTGTACCATGCCTTATATTGTTAATAGTATGAAACCATCACTTATTAGCAAAATGTTGTAATGTGTTATTTCATCACGATCTCATTCTTTATAAATTTCTATTTTTCTGTGTTTAAACTGTACACATATGTCAATATAATAGTTAAAATATATAATTTATAAACATCCTATTATTATGCATATATGAGATGTATGCTCAAAATTTATGCAATGTGCCACCCAGATCCTCCTTTAGGAATGAAAGTTCTTTTTCTTCCAGTTGCTAGGAATGCTGCCAGAAAATAGCCTTCTGTGGAGATTGCCTTGTTCAAGGGCACACCTTCTTTCCTAGGTAACTGGCATTCAGTGACTGCTCAGTACAGGAGTACAAACACCTCTAAAGGGCTGAAGTAGTGCGGGAGCTCCCAGTGACACTGGGCTGAGGACTTCATTGATATCCAATTGCAGCTCAACCTCTGCTTCTGCTCATTCCTGCCTCCTCCCCTCTCCTGCACAGGTGCTGATCCCAAGAGCACCCCCTAAATATTCTGCACACTCATCTCTATCTCAGAGCCGGCTTCCCAGCGAACCCAGACTACAACCATGGAGGTGCATGATCAAAGATATTTGGAAACCATTGATCCATATGCTATCAACTCTTTGGTATTTTTATAATAGACTTTTTATTTCACATGTCATCAATTTTTGTAAGTATCTGTGTGTTCTAGAAAAGAATGTGCATTCTCTGTTTGGTAAATATGGGATTCTATTCTAAGATTAAGCTTGGTAATTACATTAGTCAGGTTTTCTATATAGCCCTGCTGATGTTTTATCTATAGTCCTGCCTCCTCCTGTGATTGAGATCAATTACCCAGCCAAAGTGGTGACTCCTTTCCTTGACACAAAAAGCCAGAAGTGACTGAATGGGCACATATAGCTTTAAAAGGATCTTACTGTGTCCCTGATGGAAGGATTTCTCTTCTAGGAACCAGGTCTTCCAGATCTCAGTGTGTTAACTTCTGGTACAAGAAGTAAAATTCTCCAAGTGGGTCACTGGCAGTGATGATAAATGGGGCCGCTTCTACTTTCGATCTTTGGTTCCTATAACCTTGTATTTTCCTCTTAGAAACATAGCACCATATTATTGATTTACAGTGTGAACTTCATCCTAACACATGGTACCCCATCTTCACAGGATATAATCTCCAAGTCCAAGTGAGCACCTTCAAGTAATGCCTTCAAAGAAGGCTATTTTATTAGGAGCAGTAGTATCTTCTGAGTGGAGTAGTATGTGATCTAAATAGGGAATCCATAGTCATATGCCTATGTCTGTTCCACCTTTGTTTTAAAGTGTGTCCTTTGGTCTGATGTAATATTATGTGGGCTCTTATGTCACTACTTCTGAGAGGTCTAAGACTTAGATCGAAGTCCTTGGAAGATGAAGCCCTGCAGCTAGGAAGCGAAAACCCATACACGGAATATATATCCATTTCAGTCAAGATGAACCACTACCCTGCTGACCAAAGAGTAGCTATGTCATTGGCTTATCACCAAGTGGGTGGGTGGCCTCACCAAGACAACTTGCATTTGGGGCAAGGTGTACATTCAGCAATTAGGTGAACCCTAATGAGTGGGAGCCCATTCTGTTGGGCTCATGCAAAACTTCATCCCCACAACAAAGCCTGCTGGGCCACTTGCGCCAGCACTAAGGTGGGCTGGTTGATGTCAGATAGCCTCGTTCACTCTATCTACTTGGCTGTCTAGTTCATCTTCAGTAGTAGATGTGTTCTGGAAGGTATTAATATGTGATGAACAGCTCTTTACACTTAGGACCCTCTCCATCTGTGCAGCCCTTAATTCCCTAGTTCTTACTGTCTCCTGTCTTCCAATATTTCTCCTCTGGGCTCTGACTAACCATCCAAGTCATTGCCATTTCCCATTCATTCTTACCTCAAGCCACTGCTCTGAGTCTTTTCTTTCCTTATTCCATCACCAGCCATGACAATTCTGGTGTCTCTACTTCATTACGTGTGTGCTTTCTCCAAGCCTCCAAGAGCCAGCCTAGCAGTGAGTTAGCAGTGTGTCCTGGAGTCTGCCAGGGTGTTTAATCCTGTATCATGGAAAGGGTTTCCATATCAGTAAACTCACCAAACTAAACTTTATGTTCTGCCACTCTTGACCCAGCACCCTCAGGGGCCACTCCCAAGCATGCTTTCCCCCAACCTCTGCTAACACATATTGACTGCATCCTCTACCTCCTTGAGGATCTAAATCCTTTCTGCCCTTAGTCTTAGCACTTTCCCGATAGGGTTATTTTGTGGCTTAACTCTATCATTCTGATGCCCAGGAAGGGAGTTATTTCCTGAGCTGGGCATGTGTCATGCAAAACAGAAGTGTCCGTATTGTCTTTGAGCAAGAGGGAAACACAAAGATATAGGAAGAAGTCTGGGCCCCCTTTGCAAGCCCAAGGCATTCAGGGGAGCTCACAATTTGATATTTTCAAATTCACTGACCCAGATGTCCCCATTCCCAGTCACAGGGTCACAATTCTTCTCAATCAAGGCCCTAACCTTAACAGTGCAGGCTTGCTGTGAGAATGCACCCTTCTCTGAAAAGGTTTCCCTCATAATTATGTCCTGGACCTGAGCCACTGCTTTTTCTGCCCTGTGACTGCAGGAGAGAAGTCTTTTACATGCCACCAGGGAAGTCCTCTGATGTTCACAGTTTGTCTTAGATTGGTAGTTAATCACCTTCACACTTTTTATTGTATTTCTCCACTACAGGAATAGCCCTCAGCAGCAGCCATCGGAATCCATGTAACTGCAACTTCCTGTAACCTCTTGGATGCCTGAGATGTTGTCCTTATTTCCTTCTTCGGATCTCCCACCCCAACATCTCCACTGATGACAGTTTTAACTTTTAAACAGTTACAACATGCTAGGAGCTTTCATACTCCATGTACCATCAGAATCAGATGACATTTTTGTTGCCAGTTGGCTGGTTTATAATCCAGCTCTAAAATCTCATTTTGGATTTTGCTTCCTAGGACCACTTCTGTTAGCAATGGCATAGAACGAGTTTCCCAAGAAAGAGACTCTGAAATAGAGATGTCCATGCAGGAAGACTGATGGTGAGTGCTCTTGGGAAGAACATCTGTAAGAGTGAAGAAAGCCAAAACTGGGCAGAAGGGGAGTTGAACTGTGAGGCAGATGTAGCAGAAGCTTTAGCAAATCTTTAGGGAGCTCTGAGGCTCAGACAGCCCTTCAGAGATGTCCTGAACTGAGGCAAGGGGGTTGGGCTTTTGTACCCCTACCTTCACTTGCTTTTGGGTGTGGGTCGCCAATGGGGAGGGAGGCATGGCCTTGGACAAGACATCTACCATCAGTCAATATGAATATCCTTGGAGGAACCCAGGTCTTAGCTTCTCCCAGGGAATGAGTGCCTTGCTACTGAAGAGGGTTCTGGGTGGTGCACTGGAGCATTCAGCACATGGCTCCTGCCCTGTAGACTTTCCACATCACCCACCTCACACCTTGTCCCTGCTTTGGTCATTCGCCACGAGAAACCCCAAGCTCACATTGCCTTGATGTTATCTCCATACAGAGCTGTGCATCCCCCAGCCTGATGCCTTGTCTGCCTCAGTTCTCCATATCCTTCCCTTGAGTCCCCTAGAACTCAGGATTTGCATCAGCAAAATCTCTTCTAATCTTAAAGTGTTCTCTGAATGTTCCTTCATATTCTTGGCCTACATTCTTAGAGTCTTCAAGGGAGTCTCCAAAGAGTGGCTTCGCCAGCCAGCTTCTGCATAACTGAGAAGTAAAACAAAAAGTAATTTTGGGAGAGGACAAGATGGCGGAGGAGTAGGGGGACACACTCGCCCTCTCCCACAAACACAACAAAAAAAAGCACATCTACAGAATAAATGATTCACACAGAACAGCAACCAATCGCTGGCAGAGGAACCTAAACTCCAATAATGGCAAGAAGTTCGTGACATTACTGGGCAGAACGGGAGAAAAGAGGAGAGTGAGAGAAGGTGAATCCGAGTGGGACGGGCGCTCCCGAAAGGGAACTGTGGAGGAGAAAGGGATCCCACACCCTGGAAAGTCACCTACACGGGGGAAAGATCAAAAGAACCGGAGAATGCAGACTTCCAGATGCAGAGAAGAGTGTAGCAGTAAGTTGGAGTACGGAAAAGCCGATCAAGAACCGAACGGACCATCTGAACTACGGGCACAGTCACCAAAAATTGAGATGCCTGGGTGGGGGCTGGGCACCGAATCCTCAGCTCCAGAGGTTAGACACCGAGAATGGGCTGGGGGGGGGTGGGGTGGAGCGGAAACTGCTTGGGAGGTCTAGAAAACATTTGACGGGGCAGAGACTGCCAGGGAGACTAGAAAACAAAGCTGTTGCAGAGGAAGGGAGCAATACTCTAGGGGCGGGGAAGTGGAAAGCCACATCAGAGGGAACCTGGGAGAAGAGCCTGGTCTGCGCCCATGCTGGGGAGGGGAGAGAAGAAGGGGTGGGTCCCCATAGAATACCCCCCACGCCACAGCAAGCTTACAGGCCCACTAGCTAGCTGAAAGCTGTGCTTCCCAGTGCATCCCCTCCCCCCACCCCCGCCACCCCCTACGCTCTCGCCGAACCTGGGGCTGCCTGCCATCCGGGAGGGCTGGCCTCAACAATTGCCTGAAGCCTACCCCCTCAGGGGCTGTCCCTGCACAGGCCTGCTTGCCCTTTGGAGGGGCTACACTTCCACAGAGCAGCACCAAACACCACCAGCCCCCGAGAAAAGGCCTGCAGCCCAGAAAAGCTAGAACAAGCCTAGCCAGGCCTTGAATAGATCTGCCTAATTCTCTGACGGTTTTTCTGAGTCAGGCTGCCCCGGGGAGGAGCCTCTTGGATTTCCAGTGGCCCTGCTACCCGCCCAAGCCCCCAGGGGGTGCCCTAGTGGATCAGCTGCATAGGACTGCCAGCTCCAGGCAGGACCCCCTGCAGCCCAGAAAAGCTGCAACAAGCCTGGCCAAGTCGGGAAAAGATCTCAGACGGTCTTTCTGAGTTGGGCTGCCCTGAGGAGGAGCCTCTTGGGTTTCCAGTGGCCCTGCTACCCGCCCAAGCCCCAGGGGCTGCCGAGACCTAGTGGACCAGCTGCATAGGACTGCCAGCTCCAGGCAGGACCCCCTGCAGCCCAGAAAAGCTGCAACAAGCCTGGCCGAGTTGGGAAAAGATCTCAGACGGTCTTTCTGAGTCGGGCTGCCCTGGGGAGGAGCCTCTTGGGTTTCCAGCTGCCCGCCCAAGCCCCCAGGGGGTGCCCCACTCCTGCGGAATAGCTGCTCAGCACCACCAGCCCCCTGCAAGAGCCCCCACAGCCCAGAAAAGCTGCAACAAGCTTGGCCAGACTGTGAAAAGATCCGCCTACATTCTCAGGCCGTCCTTCTGAGTTGGGCTGCCCTGGGGAAGAGCCTCTTAGGGTCTCAGTGACCCAGATAGCTGCTACAGCCCCCAGGGGGTGCTGCACTCCTAAGGAACAGCTGCCCAACACCGCCAACCCCCTGCAAGAACCCCACAGCCTAAAAACACCAGAGCAAGCTCTGCATGACCAAGTGAAATCTGCTACCATCGTGGTGTGGACCTCCCAGTCCTGTCTGCCCTCAGGAAGTCCTCCTTTGCTTCAAAGAAATGCTGTTAGCCCCATCAACACTCCAGAAAAGCCACACTGCCTCAAAAAAGACTGACCAACAACGCCAGCCCTCAGGAAATATTCCACGGTAGTGACAAGGCAAACACTGCCTGATAACGGAGAGTACAACTCCCTCAGGAGAAAGAAAATAACAAGCAAGATGAAGAAGCTGAGAAACCACCCCCAGTCAAACCAACAGGAGAACTCACCTAAAACAGTCAACAATGAAACAGATCTCTGCAGTCTGACAGACCTGGAGTTCAAAAGAGAAATAGTGAAAATACTGAAGGAATTAAGAGAAGATATGAACAGTAATGCAGATACCCTCAGAAAGGAACTAGAAAATATAAGGAGGAGCCAAGAAAAACTAGAACATTCATTTGCAGAGATGCAAACGGAACTAAGGACAGTAAAAACCAGAATGAATAATGCAGAAGAACGAATCAGTGATATGGAAGATAGAATAATGGAAATCACTCAATCTGGTCAACAGACAGAAAACCGAATCAAAAAACTGGAAAGCAAGATAAGAGACCTATGGGATAATATAAAGCGGGCCAATCTACTCATAATAGGAATTCCAGAAGGAGTAGAAAAAGATAAGGGGATGGAAAATATATTTGAAGAAATTATCGATGGAAACTTCCCAAATCTAAAGGATACTGGGTTCAAGATACAAGAAGCACAGAGGGCCCCAAACAAACTGAACCCAAACAGACCCACACCAAAACACATCATAATAAAAATGGCAAAAGTTAGTGATAAAGAGAGGATCCTAAAGGCAGCAAGAGAAAAACAGAATGTTACCTCAAGGGAACCCCCATAAGAATATCAGCTGATTTCTCTACAGAACACTACAGGCCAGGAGGGAATGGCAAGAGATATTTAAAGTGCTAAAAGGAAAAATATGCAACCTGGAATACTCTATCCAGCAAGAATTCATTTAAATAGAAGGGGAAATAAAAATTTTTTCCAACAAACAAAAACTTAAAGAATACAGCACACAAAACCCAGGTTAAAGGAAATATTGAAAGGGCTTCTCTAAACGAAAAAGAAAGGAAGGAAAGGGAAGAAAAAAGAAAAGAAAAGAAAAAAAAAAGAAGAAGAGGAAGAACTAGGACTGAGGAAACCGCAATCAGAGAGCAGTCACTTAAATAAGCCAGAATACAGATTTAATCATGAACGCTTCAACAAAATAAAATTAACAAGAAAAAAATAAAAAAGATTCATCAAAATCATAAAATGTGGGCCAGGGATGTTAGGAAAGTAAATAACCCTTTTTGTTTGTTTGTATGTTTCTCATCTTAATTTTAATATAGTAATGAAGTGTTTGAACTTACAGGACATCAAGCTAAAACACACAATTATGGGAAGGGGTTAGCCATACTTAAAAACAGGGCAACACAAGCCACAAAGCAAATATTGCATTGTGCACAAAAAAATGAAAAAAAAATACACTCAAGCAGATAATAACAGGAGACCATCCACCAAAAAAAAAAAAAAAAGAAAAAAAGAAAAAGAAAGGAAGAATGGAGAACCATATTATCAACTGGAACTCGAGGTTCAAATGGCAATAAATAATCATCTATCAATTATCACCTTAAATGTCAATGGACTGAATGCCCCAATCAAAAGACACAGAGTGGCTGAGTGGATAAAAAGGCAAAAACCTTCAATATGCTGCCTACAAGAAACTCACCTTAGGACAAAAGATACATATAGATTGAAAGTGAAAGGGTGGGGAAAAATATTTCAAGCCAATAGACATGACAGAAAACAGGAGTCGCAACGCTCATATCAGACAAAATAGACTTTAAAACAAAAGACATAAAGAAAGACAAAGAAGGATACTATTTAATGATTAAGGGATCCATCCAAGGAGAGGATGTTACTATCGTCACATATATGCCCCAAATATAGGAGCACCCAGATACATACAAAACATATTAACAGACATAAGGGAGATATTGATGGAATACAATCATAGTAGGAGACCTTAATACCCCCCTCACATCAATAGACAGATCCTCTAGACAGAAAACCAATAAAGCAACAGAGATCCTAAAGGAACCATAGAAAAGTTAGACTTCATTGATATCTTCAGGGACACTACATCCAAAAAAGCAGAATACACATTCTTCTCAAATGCTCATGGAACATTCTCAAGATCGACCACATACTGGGACAAAACCTAATCTCAATAAATTTAGGAAGCATAGAAATTATCTCAAGTATCTTCTCTGACCACAATGCCATGAAATTAGAAACCAACCATGGGAAAAGGAAAGAGAAAAAACCTACTGCATGGAGACTAAACAACATGCTACTAAAAAACCAATGGGTCAATGAGAAATCAAGAAGGAAATTAAAAACTACCTTGAAACAAATGATAATGAAGACACAACCTCCTCAAAATCTATGGGATGCTGCGAAAGCAGTGCTCAGAGGGAAATTTATAGCAATACAGGCCTTTCTCAAAAAAGAAGAAAGATCCCAAATTGACAACTTAACCCTCCACCTAAATGAATTAGAAAAAGAAGAACCAAAAAGACCTAAAATCAGCAGAAGGAAGGAAATTATAAAGATCAAAGAAGAAATCAATAAAATAGAGACTCAAGAAACAATAGAGAAAATTAATAAAACTAAGAGCTGGTTCTTTGAAAAGGTAAACAAAATTGACAAACTCCTGGCCAGACTCACTAAAAAGAGGAGAGAAAGAACCCAAATAACCAAAATTCTAAATGAAAAAGGAGAAATCACAATGGATACAGCAGAAATACAAAAAAACCATAAGAGAATACTATGAACAACTATATGGCAACAAGTTTGACAATCTGGAAGAAATGGACAATTTTCCAGAATCTCACAGCCTGCCAAAACTGAATCAAGTAGAAACAGACCAACTGAACAGACCGATCACTAGAAATGAAATTGAAGAGGTCATAAAATCACTCCCTACAAATAAAAGTCCAGGACCAGATGGCTTCACAGGTGAATTTTATCAAACATATAAAGAGGAATTGGTGCCCATCCTCCTTAAACTCTTTCAAAAGGTTGAAGAAGAAGGAATACTCCCAAAGACATTCTATGATGCCACCATCACCCTCATTCCAAAACCAGACAAAGGCAACACCAAAAAAGAAAACTATCGGCCAATATCATTGATGAATATAGATGCAAAAATTCTCAACAAAATCTTAGCCAACCGAATCCAACAACATACCAAAAAAATTATACACCATGACCAGGTTGGGTTCATCCCAGGTTCACAAGGATGGTTCAACATACGCAAATCAATCAAGCATCTTACACCACATTAACAAAAAAAAAAAGTCAAAAATCATATGATCATCTCAATAGATGCAGAAAAAGCATTTGACAAAGTCCAACATCCATTCATGATCAAGACCCTCGCCAAAGTGGGTATAGGGGGAACATTCCTGAATATAATCAAAGCCATTTATGATAAACCCACAGCAAATATAATACTCAATGGGGAAAAACTGAAAGCCTTCTCACTCAAACCTGGAACAAGACAGGGATGCCCACTCTCACCACTGCTCTTCAACATAGTCTTTGGAAGTCCTAGCCACAGCAATTAGACAAACAAAAGAAATCAAAGGCATCCATATAGGAAGAGAAGAGATCAAACTGTCACTGTACACAGACAACATGATACTATACATAGAAAACCCTAAGGACTCAACCCCAAAACTACTGGAACTGATTCATAAATTCAGCAAAGTAGCAGGATATAAGATCAACATTCAGAGGTCAGTCGCATTTCTGTATACCAGCAATGAAATATTAGAAAAGGAATACAAAAATACAATACCTTCTAAAATTGCACCTCACCAAATCAAATACCTCAGAATACACCTGACCAAGGAGGTAAAGGACCTATATGCCAAGAACTATAAAACTTTAATCAAAGAAATCAAAGAAGATGTAAAGAAATGGAAAGATATTCCATGTTCCTGGATTGGGAAAATCAATATTGTAAAAATGGCCATACTACCCAAAGCAATCTACAGATTCCATGCAATCCCTATCAAATGACCCATGACATTTTTCACAGAACTACAACAAACAATCCAAACATTTATATGGAACCACAAAAGACCCAGAATCGCCAAAGCAATCCTGAGAAACAAAAAGCAAGCAGGAGACATAACTCTCCCAGACTTCAAGAAAGACTACAAAGCCACAGTCATCAAAACAGCGTGGTACTGGTATCAAAACAGACAGACAGACCAATGGAACGGAATAGAGAACCCGGAAATAAACCCTGACACCTATGGTCAATTAATCTTTGACAAGGGAGGCAAGAACATCAAATGGGAAAAAGAAAGTCTATTCAGCAAGCATTGCTGGGAAACCTGGACAGATGCATGCAAAGCAATGAAATTACAACACTCCCTCACCCATGCACCAAATAAACTCCAAATGGCTGAAAGACTTAAAGATACGACAGGACACCATCAAACTCCTAGAAGAGAACATAGGCAAAACACTCTCTGACATCAACATCATGATATTTTCTCAGGTCAGTCTCCCAAAGCAACAGAAATAAGAGCAAAAATAAACCCATGGGACCTCATCAAACTGAAAAGCTTTTGCACAGCAAAGGAAACCCAAAAGAAAACAAAAAGACAACTTACAGAATGGGAGAAAATAGTTTTCAAATGATGCAACCGACAAGGGCTTAATCTCTAGGATATATAAGCAACTTACACACTCGACAGCAAAAAAGCAATCAATCAATGGAAAAATGGGCAAAGACCTGAATAGACTGTTCTCCAAGGAAGATATACAGACGGCCAGCAAACACATGAGAAAATGCTCAACATCGCTGATTGTAAGAGAAATGCAAATCAAACTACCATGAGATACCACCTTACACCAGTCAGAATGGCCATCATTCATAAGTCCACAAATAACAAGTGCTGGAGGGGCTGTGGAGAGAAGGGAACCCTCCTGCACTGCTGGTGGGAATGTCAACTGGTACAGCCACTATGGAGAACAGTTTGGAGATACCTTAGAAATCTATACATAGCACTTCCATATGACCCCGCAGTCCCACTCTTGGGCATCTATCCGGACAAAACTCTACTTAAAAGAGACACGTGCACCCGCATGTTCATTGCAGCACTATTCACAATAGCCAGGACGTGGAAACACCCGAATGTCCATCAACAGATGATTGGATTAGGAAGATGTGGTATATATACACAATGGGATACCACTCAGCCATAAAAAAGAAAGACATCATGCCATTTGCAGCAACATGGATGGAACTAGAGACTCTCATACTGAGTGAAATGAGCCAGAAAGACAAAGACAAATACCATATGATATCACTTATAACTGGAATCTAATATCCAGCACAAATGAACATCTCCTCAGAAAAGAAAATCATGGACTTGGAGAAGAGACTTGTGGCTGCCTGATGGGAGGGGGAGGGAGTGGGAGGGATCGGGAGCTTGGGCTTATCAGACACAACTTAGAATAGATTTACAAGGAGATCCTGCTGAGTAGCATTGAGAACTTTGTCTAGATACTCATGTTGCAACAGAAGAACGGGTGGGGGAAAAAATGTAATTGTAATGTATACATGTAAGGATAACTTGATCCCCTTGCTGTACAGTTGGAAAATAAATAAATAAATAAATAAATACTTCTGGAAAAAAAAAAAGGCAGAAAGTAAGCCATGGAGATAGCTGAGGGCCATGAGTTTCAGGTAGACATTAAAAGAAGTGCAAGGGCCCTCAGGTGGGAGCTTGCCTGGGTATTCAGAGAATACCAAGGCAGTTGGTGGGGCAGAATGATCAGAGCAGAGAAATAGGAGATGGAGTCAGGGAGGTAGGCAGCTGGATCATGTAGGGCCTGGTTGCAAAGTAAAGAATCTCAAGGAGTTCCCGTCGTGGCTCAGTGGTTAATGAATCCGACTAGGAACCATGAGGTTGCAGGTTCGGTCCCTGGCCTTGCTCAGGGGGTTAAGGATCCGTCGTTGCTGTGAGCTGTGGTGTAGGTCCCAGACGTGGCTCAGATCCCACATTGTTGTGGCTCTGGCGCAGGCCGGCGGCTACAGCTCCGATTCAACCCCTAGCCTGGGAATCTCCATATGCCGAGGGAGCGGCTCAAGAAAAGGCAAAAAGACAAAAAAAAAAAAAAAGAATCTCAATTTTATTCTGAACAAAATGCAAAGCCATTGGAGGATTTTGAACAGAAGTCTTGCTCTGGCTGGTGTGTCAACAAGGTCACAGAAAAACAAGGAGGGAAGCAGGGAGTCCCATTAGGATGCTATTGCCTGAGTGAGAGATAACTTAGACCTGGGGGATAGCAGAGGAGGCAGAGGTGAACAGTTGGATTCTGGATACATGTGCAGGTAGAGCCACTGAGATTTGCTGATGGATTCAATGTGTAGAGTGAGATAAAGAGTCAAGGATGACACTAAGATTTATGCCCTGACACCTGGCAGGATAGGACAGGCTAAGCTGCAAAAGACCTATATTTGGGGCACTGGCAGATATCAAGAGCTCACTTTTTTGGCCACACCTGCAGCATGTGGAAGTTCCTGGGCCAAGGATTGAACCCATGCCACAGAAGTAACCAGAGACATGGCAGTGACAATGCCAGATCCTTAACCTTCTGAGCCACAAGGGAACTCCACAAGAGCTCACTTTTGAATGTGTTAAATATTAGATATCCATTAAACATCCAAATTTAATGTCATAGGCAGTCAAACAGGGGAGAGGCCTAGGCTAAAGTAATGAATTTAGAAGTCTTCAGTGTGTAGGCAATATTTAAAATCATAAAACTAAATGAGATCACAAAGAAAGTAGATGTACATAGACAAAAGAAGAGGTTTAAAGATTGGGCCCTGGGACCTTCCAACATTTAGAGGTGAGGGAGGTGGAACCAGCAGAGGAGACTAACAAGGAAGTTAGGGAGGTGGAGGAAATCAAGAGATTTCCCCAAAAAATTAAACGATAAAAAAATTTTATTAAAAAAAAATACAGAGATTTCCTGGTATCCTGGAATCGGGTGAAGCTAGCTTTTCGAGGAAGAGGAATGACCCATGAGTTGAGTAAGATGAGAACAAGGACCACTGGATTCAGCAATAGAAGACCACTGGTGACCTTGACAAAGGCATTGTTAGTGGGGTGGTGGGGATACAAGTCTGACTGAAATAGATTCAAGGGAGACTGAGAAAGAAGCAAGAGGGGGGACAATGAGAATAGTCTGGAGTAATGTTTGCTGTGAAAGAAAGAAGAGAAAAGCTTGCTGGTAGTTGGAAGGGGAGATGGGACCAAGATCTTTTAAAAGAAGAGATATTTTTTAAAAAACATGATTTTTTTTTTATTTCAAGATGGAAGAAATTGCAGCTTGTTTCTATGCTGGCTGAAAAGAAGCTATAGAAAGAGGGAAGTTGATAGAGCAGGAGGAAGAGGAGAAGATCGCTGGAGTGGTGCATTTGAGTAGGTGAAAAGTGGTGCATTTGAGCAGTAGATGGTACTAGAGCATAGTGGAGTTGATAGGCACACAGACAATTGGTTCATAGAAAAAGGAGGGATGGCAGGATATGTAAGCACAGATGCAGAGGGGAGGGTGGATGTGTTGGTGGGCACTGGTGGAAGTTCTCTTCTGACGGCCTCTGTTTTTTCCATGAAAGAAGCAAGGACACCAGCAGAGAAGGAGGCAATGGAATGCAGAAAAAGAGGGGGTGTGAAATAGTCATCTAGAAAAATGGGGAAATGAATGCCCTGGGGAAGTGTTTTGTAATAGGCTAGCCTCCTCGAGGTTCGTGGGCATTAATTTTTTAGTGGCCAACTCCTTCTCTGAATTCCAGTAGTCATCTTCTACATCATTCATTTGGCACATAACGCATGTTACATCCTATTATCAGGCATCTATTTTTGAGACTCCTACCTCTATTTTTTTATGAGTATACTGGTCATGTTTCCAAAATGAGTCTGAGACATTAATACAATACAGCATTATTTAAAACTATATAAACGAGAGCTTAAAAAAAATAAAAAGAGAGAGAGAAAAAAATGGAATGTATGTGTGGACCAGTGCCATGGTGACTGTGTTGGGAGGCCTAATTCCCAGGTGCAGTGTTCCCAAGTCTACAGGGTTAAGACACTAAAGCCACATCCTCCAATATGGGTTTAGTATCTTAATGTGGGTAACACTTAATGTGGATACCACTAAGAAAGGTGATATTTGGCCCCCGTATTACCTTATTTTATTTTATTTTATCCCCATAATTACTTTTTTTTTTTCCCACTTTACAGCAAGGGAGTCAGGTTATCCTTACATGTATACATTACAATTACATTTTTCCCCCACCCGTTCTTCTGTTGCAACATGAGTATCTAGACAAAGTTCTCAATGCTACTCAGCAGGATCTCCTTGTAAATCTATTCTAAGTTGTGTCTGATAAGCCCAAGCTCCCGATCCCTCCCACTCCCTCCCCCTCCCATCAGGCAGCCACAAGTCTCTTCTCCAAGTCCATGATTTTCTTTTCTGAGGAGATGTTCATTTGTGCTGGATATTAGATTCCAGTTATAAGTGATATCATATGGTATTTGTCTTTGTCTTTCTGGCTCATTTCACTCAGTATGAGAGTCTCTAGTTCCATCCATGTTGCTGCAAATGGCATGATGTCTTTCTTTTTTATGGCTGAGTGGTATCCCATTGTGTATATATACCACATCTTCCTAATCCAATCATCTGTTGATGGACATTCGGGTGTTTCCACGTCCTGGCTATTGTGAATAGTGCTGCAATGAACATGCGGGTGCACGTGTCTCTTTTAAGTAGAGTTTTGTCCGGATAGATGCCCAAGAGTGGGACTGCGGGGTCATATGGAAGTGCTATGTATAGATTTCTAAGGTATCTCCAAACTGTTCTCCATAGTGGCTGTACCAGTTGACATTCCCACCAGCAGTGCAGGAGGGTTCCCTTCTCTCCACAGCCCCTCCAGCACTTGTTATTTGTGGACTTATGAATGATGGCCATTCTGACTGGTGTAAGGTGGTATCTCATGGTAGTTTTGATTTGCATTTCTCTTACAATCAGCGATGTTGAGCATTTTCTCATGTGTTTGCTGGCCGTCTGTATATCTTCCTTGGAGAACAGTCTATTCAGGTCTTTTGCCCATTTTTCCATTGATTGATTTGCTTTTTTGCTGTCGAGTTGTGTAAGTTGCTTATATATCCTAGAGATTAAGCCCTTGTCGGTTGCATCATTTGAAAACTATTTTCTCCCATTCTGTAAGTTGTCTTTTTGTTTTCTTTTGGGTTTCCTTTGCTGTGCAAAAGCTTTTCAGTTTGATGAGGTCCCATGGGTTTATTTTTGCTCTTATTTCTGTTGCTTTGGGAGACTGACCTGAGAAAATATTCATGATGTTGATGTCAGAGAGTGTTTTGCCTATGTTCTCTTCTAGGAGTTTGATGGTGTCCTGTCGTATCTTTAAGTCTTCCAGCCATTTGGAGTTTATTTTGGTGCATGGTGTGAGGGAGTGTTCTAATATCATTGCTTTGCATGCATCTGTCCAGGTTTCCCAGCAATGCTTGCTGAATAGACTTTCTTTTTCCCATTTGATGTTCTTGCCTCCCTTGTCAAAGATTAATTGACCATAGGTGTCAGGGTTTATTTCCGGGTTCTCTATTCCGTTCCATTGGTCTGTCTGTCTGTTTTGATACCAGTACCACGCTGTTTTGATGACTGTGGCTTTGTAGTCTTTCTTGAAGTCTGGGAGAGTTATGTCTCCTGCTTGCTTTTTGTTTCTCAGGATTGCTTTGGCGATTCTGGGTCTTTTGTGGTTCCATATAAATGTTTGGATTGTTTGTTGTAGTTCTGTGAAAAATGTCATGGGTCATTTGATAGGGATTGCATGGAATCTGTAGATTGCTTTGGGTAGTATGGCCATTTTTACAATATTGATTTTCCCAATCCAGGAACATGGAATATCTTTCCATTTCTTTACATCTTCTTTGATTTCTTTGATTAAAGTTTTATAGCTCTTGGCATATAGGTCCTTTACCTCCTTGGTCAGGTGTATTCTGAGGTATTTGATTTGGTGAGGTGCAATTTTAGAAGGTATTGTATTTTTGTATTCCTTTTCTAATATTTCATTGCTGGTATACAGAAATGCGACTGACCTCTGAATGTTGATCTTATATCCTGCTACTTTGCTGAATTTATGAATCAGTTCCAGTAGTTTTGGGGTTGAGTCCTTAGGGTTTTCTATGTATAGTATCATGTTGTCTGTGTACAGTGACAGTTTGATCTCTTCTCTTCCTATATGGATGCCTTTGATTTCTTTTGTTTGTCTAATTGCTGTGGCTAGGACTTCCAAAACTATGTTGAAGAGCAGTGGTGAGAGTGGGCATCCCTGTCTTGTTCCAGATTTGAGTGACTTTCTCCCTTTTTAAACTTCTGTTTTAATGTCAACTTGTTAGAAGGTCCTTCTGACTACCTCACCTGCAATAGCCACCATTCTCTTCCTTGTCACGCCCCTCTCTGGGACCCAGCATTTTCTTCATACCATGATTAGTATCTGACATTATACATTTGTTTATTTGCTTATTTTCTCCTTGAAAACAGGCATTTTGGCTGTTTCGTTTGTTGTTTCTGAAACCCAGACCAGTGCCTATACATAGGAGACCCTCAATATACCAGTTGACCCTTGAACAAGGCAGGGGTTAAGGGTGTTGACCCCTGTGCAGCTGGAAATTAATGGGTAAGATTTGACTCCCCCAAAACTTAAGTACTAATAGCTTACTGTTGACAGGAAGCCTTATCTATAACATAAACGGTCGATGAACACATATTTTGTATGTTATATGTATTATATGCTGTATTCTTATAATAAAGAAAGCTAAAGAAAATATTATTAAGAAAATCATAATGAGGAGTATGTATTTATCAATACTATTAGTTTATGTTGCCTGTTTACAAAGTCAGTCATCTGTCTGTCACTACCTACCTCAGTATTGTCTTATGCAATACCAAACATGGTAGATATTATCTGTATTTCTAACACTAGACATCCAAAATGAAAAAGTGATGCAGGAAAAAGAATTTGTATTTGTTTACAGGTAGAGCACTTCAAAGTTGATAAGAAAGAAGAAAAAGAATTCGTATTTATTTACAGGTAGAACAATTCAAAAATTGATAACAAAGAAGCAGCAATATGATTGCTTCATGTAGCCTGGTTGATACACAAATGAATGAATTGTGATAAAATGTTTATGGCATAAAGTATTACAGTTATATTAATAATACAGTATTGGAAACACTGTTACATTTTAAAAAACCCACTTACCTGTCATCCTAGGGTGATATCCAGTTGAACCAGTTACAAGAGAGGCATACTGTACAGTAATGTAATTGGTGGACATCAAAGCTAAACAGTAAGAAAACTAACACATTATTAATTTTATACTATAACTCACCTTATGCTTATGTTAGCATAGACTACTATCTACATATATTTCATGCATTCGTGATATTCCTTTTCCTTAAAATTTTCAATATATCCAGCCTATGTGATCCATTTGTGAATCGTTTCAAATCGTTGCAAATTTCCAAAAAATTTTCCAATATATTATTGAAAAAAATCTGCACATAAGTGGACCTGTGCAATCCAAACGCGTGTCGTTCAAGTGTTAACTGTATTTATTGAGGAAGTAAAAACATCTTAATTTACCCCTTGCCTGGCTCTAGCCATTCTAAAATATCACACAGTGGATATTTTCTGCACAGTGGATATTAGCCCAGACTATCTTCGGAACACTAAAGGAAAGCTGTAGAAAGATTGCTATCTATTGTCTGCTTAAATACTGTCTAGGACAGCTTAACATAAAGTGGAATAAAGACTAAATTTCCGTTAGTACCCTAACTTTTACCTTGTTTACCCACCCCTAACTATAGAACACAAGATCCAATAAATTTTTTCCTGATATGTGATTTACATTAAAAAATGCTTACAAAGAACTAAAAATAAAATTAAATTTGGTTGTACAATATAAAATTCTCTTTATTTAAGACAATGACATTACATAAAAGAAATAAAAATTCAAGAATATTTATTAGAACATACGAAAATTTGAAATCTGAACTGTTGGGGAAACTCCATTTTGCTACACTATTACATTTTTAGTTATCCAGCTAGTCCTCAGAAACATCTCATAATTTAGATTCTATATCAGAAAATGGAACAAACTTTATGAAGTAAAATTTAAATAAATCATTCTATGAACTGCGTATATTTAGAGGTTTTTCCGGCACTCCCCACTAGATGGTGCTGCTAAGAAGTGTTCTTAAAAATTCCAGTTTACACACCCATTTTAAACTAAGCAAAAGAATATAATTCATATGCTTAATGATGGTTCTATAATGACATTCATTTTTAAAACTTTTGGCAAATGTTCTGTGGGCTCCTAGAGCTTTTTGAGTGGATGTGATGTGGGTCAGTTTCATAAATAATAGGCAGTACGAGTAGGTGGAAATTGGAGATAGAATTTCAGCAGTAACAGCATTTGAAATTATTAGATTTCCAGCGATCATCATGTACTTTGCTTCCAATAACCTTTCTGAAACTTAAAAAAATTACATAAGATGCACATAATTTTCTCGTTGATCTTATTCAATCCACAAAAGTGATATTGTAGTACCTTTGCAAGCAAAAAGCCGAATTTATTTTCACGTGGTTCATGAAAAGCTAGCTTTATTAATTCCTTAAAATATCGGAAGAGTTTTAAAAGTAATCAAACAGTTGGATTTATGGTCCTTTCTATGAAGATAGTTTGTCTATTAGATAGAGAATTCAGTGGGGTTTTCTTTTTTTTTTTCAGTGTATAATGTAAGCTGTATACCAATGTAATCATATGAGCTATTGGTAAAATGTATCAGTTGGCCCTCTTGACCACTTCCTGAGCCACTAATTTTGATGGGAAAATGCAATGAATATGGGTAGCAGATTCTATAATTTGCTACAGATGGGAAGCTTTAATAGAAATTTGAGGGTCAAAATCCTCTTTAACTTTATATTCTATGGAAATGGAACCTTGCTGTGAAATAGCGTTGCATTTTCTTTCCTAGATTAAATTCCATCTTCTTTACCTTTTGCACATGGATTCTATTTTGCATCTTTGAATTGTTGTTTTCTCAGCTTTATTGAGGTATAATTGACATATAATATTTTGTAAGTTTAAGGCATACAAGGTAATGATTTGATACATGTATATATTGAGAAATAACTGCCATAAGGTTAGTTAACATATTCATGTGTGTGTGTGTGTGTGTGTTGAAAACATTTAAGAGACACTCTCTTAGCAATTCAATATAATCTCATTAACTTTAATCACCATGCTGTACATTAGATGACCAGAACGAATTTATCTTCTAATTGTAAGTCTGTACCCTCTAACCACCTTCACTGATTGCTCTCCCTCCCTGAAGCCCCTGGTGACCACCAATCCACTGTATGAGTCTAGTTATTTTAGGTTCTACATATAAGTGAGTTCATACGGTATTTGTCTTTCTGTGTCTGACTTATTTCACTTAGCTTTATGCCCTCAAGTTTTGTTTTTGTTTTTGGCTGCCCCTGCAGCCTGCAAAATTTCCTGAGCCAGGGATTGAACCTGAGCCACAGCAGTGACAATGCTGAATCTGTAACGGCTAGGCCACCAGGGAACCCCTGCTCTCAAGTTTTATCCATGTTGCTTCTAGTGGCAGGATTTGATTATTATTGCTACTTTCTCCTAGTGTTACCAGGGATGAGAAAAGGGAAGGCATCATTTACATAATCATTTTCCTAATCATCTACATTTATTTGCATAAGTTATAAATCTATCTGAGAAAATGAGAGGCAGATGGGAGGGGAAAGGAGAGGAGCCTGGAGTCGGGGGACGTCTTCTTCGACTTCCATTTAGGAAGACGGGAATCTGGGATGACAACATCTAGGATGTCAGGAGAGTCTGAAAGCAGACCTCTGGGCTTGGGGGCATTCAGGCTATGGGAGGATACAGACTACAGGATTGTCACTGGAAAGAGTAAAGAGGAAAGGAAAGCAGGCAGCAGGAGCACAACTCAATGCGCTTCTTTCTTATTTTCTCCGCAGCTGATGTTCCCAGTCCCTGGGGCCTTCCCCCTGAATATGGGGGAAGCGGGGAGCTCAGTGCAAGGGATCAGCAGCTGTTCTGCTGGGCTGTTGGCGGAGAAATGGCCCCAGCACACAGACCCCTTTCTTCTTCTTTGGAGGGAGTGGGAAGCTGCTGAAAGTGGAGCCTTGTTTCTTGGTCTCTCCATTCCTCAGTTATCAGAGGGAAGCCTCTGTGTAGCAGTCTGTCTCCCACTCCTGGGCAGGGCTGGGCCAGAGGACAACACAAAGGGAAATAATCCCGGCTTATCAGCACCCTCTGTTAATTCTTGAGGAGTTTGGCGATTTATTAGATCCCAAGGCTGCCAAATGACTTCAACTGGAGGAGGTAGTTTGGGAAGGATTTTAATCTGATGCCCAGAGTCATTTGTGTCTTTGTCTCCAAAAGAAGTAGTAGGATAGTTAGAGCAATTATTGGCAAACTTTTACGATTGCACTTTTTTTGGTTAAAAGAGTAAGGAGAGGCGTTCTCCTGTGGCATAGCGCACGGCTTAAGGATTGCGTGTTGTCACTGCAGCAGCTCAAGTTGCTGCAGTGGTGCAGCTTCAGTCCCTGGCCTGGGGACTTCCACATGCCTCCGGCATGCCCCCGCCAAAGTAAGTAGAGAGCAAGACAGTGAGAGAATGTATCCTTAGTGTGACTTAATATATGCGTGATAATTACCATTGCCTTTATCATAGAAAAAAACTTCGAGTCTTATGATTGCAGGGCACCGTTCTAAATATTCTGCAGGTGTTTAACTCTCACAACAAGCCTTTGTGGTAGTGTAATTTGGAAGCACAAATCTGACTCCACGTTAGATCTGTTCTGCTGCCTTTGCTTAGTCATGCCGGCTCCGCACCTTTTGTAAAAGAATGTTGCCTATAGCCTGAATTATACTGGATAGCTTATTCTCAGGGCTCTGACCTTTAAGAGTGCATTCACGTAGAGACACAAATGTGCAGATTAGAGAATAACATTTGCTTTATTGGAAGTTTACAGTTACATCGTGACCTGACCTATGTGGACAGCCACAAGAGCAAAGGATTCCAACACCAAGAAGTTTGTGACAACGAATCACACCCCTCCATCACCTTGCCTTTGCTTATTTATTATTTTTTAATGTTACCATTTTATTTTTAAAAATTGTATTGGCGTATCCTTGATTTACAATGTTGTGTTCGTTTCAGGCGTACAGCAAAGTGAATCAGCCGTATATACATACATAGCTGCTCTTTTTCAGATGCCTTTCCTAGCTAGGTTATTACAGAATATTGAGCAGAGTTCCCTGTGCTATACAGCAGGCTCTTGTTATTGATCTATTCTATATGTAGTGTGTGGAAATTGGGAGTTTGGTATTGACATATACTCACCTTGCCTTTAAAAGTGCTTTGCTGAAACCCTTAGAGGAGTTCAGGGGGTTAGGAGCCCCAGCCACCAGTCTCCTTGCAAGGCCCCGCAAGAAACCTTTCTCTGCTCTGAACGCCGATGCCCCAGTTTGTTTGGACTCCCTGTGTGTTGGTCACACACACTTGCATTTGGCACTAGTAGGTATTATTATCTCCATTTTACAGATGAGGAAACCGAAGCACAAAAAGAATTCTTACCCAAGGACACAAAGAGGCAAAGCTAAGATATTAACCCAGGCAGTTTGACCCATAGTCTATGTTCTCAACTAGTAGTCCATGGAATATGTCCTTATTTATAATCACGCACATATGCTACCCTTATCATATGTAGTTTATGAAACATAGACACATATGGACATTTTAAAAGGTGATGGTAAAAATAAGTATAAATAGATTTCCTGCTGTATTCTTCCTTTTACCCAACAGGTTGTTTTATAATCCCTCATTTTATTTATTTGTTTGTTTTTTAGGGCCTCGCCTGCAGTCCATGGAAGTCCAATAGGGTTAATCTGAGCTGCAGCCACAGCAATGCCAGATCTGAGCCACATCCTTGACCTACATACACCACAGCTCATGGCTACACCGGATATTTAACCCACTGAGCAGGGCCAGGGATTGAACCTGTATCCTCATGGATACTAGTCAGGTTCATTACTGCTGAGTCACAATGGGAACTCCTATAGTCCTTCATTTTAGAGACCATTCTTTGAGAAGTTGGAGCCCTAGTGAAAAAGGCTGACCATCAGAGGCTTGGAGAACAAGAGCTGAACCAGTAATACAGTAATACAGTGGGCTTCTGATCCTTTCCCAGCACCAGGGGCCCTTTTAACATAAAAACAGTTTTGCAGGTGTTTATGTATAGGTTGTATCGTTTCTATCTGTTGATTGAGAAAGGACCCAATGATTAAAGCTATTAAGTAACACTTTTGCTTTTAAATGACTTTATTTTATTTATTGCAACACTGTGGATGAAGCATGTCACCCACCATATCTAAAAAGATTCACAACCTAAAAATTGAGAATTGTGTTTTATTCCGTGGCCTTGCTGAAGACCCAATCCCAGAAGACAGCTTCTCAGATAGCTCTGAGGGACTGCTCCAGGCTTGGGTCTTCAGCAATCCACCAAATAAAATGTAATTCTTGTTGTATAGTAGAAATTGGCACAACATTGTAAATCAACTGTACTGTAATAAAACATTTTTAAAATGTATTAACAACTAAAAAATAAAACAATTCTCATTTTTGGATTGTACATTTTTTTCAGTTGTCAACTCTATTTGCATCATGTAGAGAACGCTCCACATATATACAGGTCACATTAATTTTTCAGTCTGCGTATACTTGCTGTATGTATGGATTTGCTGGCCTTTTATAATAACCCAAGGGGCTGCCCAGCTTTTGTAGATGTTGATATCTGCTGGCGTGGTGGAAAAAGTCTAGATTCCAGAACCAGCCAGAACTGCATTGAATTCAGGTGTGACCTGGGACGAGTAACAAACCTTTTGGAACCAGAGTTTCCTCATTTGTAAAATAAGATAACACATCCTTGCTTGTTTGTTGTAGGGAGAGCTACATGGGAAAATCTATGGCACATATTCATTCAATCAATGGCAGTTATCATTCTCAGAAGCAGATATCCTTTGAAGCTACTGAAGCTTAAAATTTAGGGTGTGACACTTGCACCCAGTCCTTTCCAAAATTTTGGGAATTCCCTCACAATTTTGTGATTTGTAATTTTGTGTTCTTTTTTTTTTTTTTTTTTGGCCAGGCCTGTAGCATGGGGAAGTTACCTGGGCCAAGGATTGAACCCACACCACAGTTGGGATAATGCTGGATCCTTAAACCACTGTACCACCAGGGGAACTCCTTTTTTTTTTTTTTCTTTTTTTTTCTTTTTAGGGCCGTATCTGTGGCATATGGAAGTTCCTAGGCTAGGGGTCAAATTGGAACTGCTGCAGCTGCCCGCCTATGCGACAGCCACGGAAACTTGGGATCCAAGCCGAGTCTGCAACCTACACTGAATCTCACAGCAGCACCGGATCCTTAACCCACTGAATGAGGCCAGGGATCAAACCTGCATCCTCCCAGATACAAGTTGGGTTTGTTCTGGCTGAGCCACAACGGGAACTCTTTTTTTAAAAAATAAAAGTATAGTTGATTTACAATATTGTGCCAATTTCTGCTGTTCAGCTAAATGACTCATACATATATATACTGATTCTTTTTTTAAATATACTTTTTTTTGGTCTTTTTTGTCTTTTTAGGGCCGCACCCATGGCATACAGAGGTTCCCAGGCCAGGGATCTAATTGGAGCTACAGCTGCTGACCTACACCACAGCTGCAGCAACGCTGGATCCAAGCCATGTCTGTCACCTACACCACAGCTCACGGCAACGCTGGATCCTTAACCCACTGAGCAAGGCCAGGGATCAAACCTGCAATCTCATGGTTCCTAATCAGATTGGTTTTCACTGCACCACGACGGGAACTCCTTAAATATACTTTTATATCATGGTCTATCCCAGGAGATTGAATATCGTTTCTTGTGCTGTATGGTAAGAACTTGTTGTTTACCCTTATATTCTTTTTCTGAAAGAGGTCTCCTAAAATTGTATAACTTGCAGGCTCACATTGGATCCTCCCATTAGTATCAAGCAACCCTTCAACTTTAAAGGGAGCACCTGCAGGAGAAGGTGCAGTAATGCCCACTGAAGTGCCCCACCCCTCTGATTAGGAGCAGGCAAATAAGGGTTCATGTGAATTGCTGAGGCAGTTCCCAGAGAAAGCACTTCAACAGCTACCCTCCAAGAAGAATGGAAACTGAGAATGCCAAGTGTTCAGCCTCATGGGGGTGGGGTGTGGATGGGAGCCAGGAGTTGGGAGGGGTGTGGTGGGATGCACCGAAGGGGAGTGGAGATGCTTCCTGACCCCCCTAGGTTCTGCATGGCAACCGTATCAGCTGGGGTTTTCTTCCCTATCTGCTTAGACTCAGAATTGTGGAGTTCCCATTATGGCTCATCAGGTTAAGAACCTGTCATAGTGTCTGTGAGGATGCACGTTTGATCCCTGGCCTCACTCAGTGGGTTAAGGAAGTTGCAAGGTCACAGATGTGGTTCAGATCCCTCGTTTCTGTGGCTATGGCTGGCAGCTGCAGCTCTGATTCGACCCCTAGCCTGGGAACATCCATCTGCCACAGGTGTGGCCATTTAAAAAACAAAAAACAGAATTAAGATCATTTCTTAGCTAAGTTGTGAATAGTGTCCTAAATTGATGGTTCTCAATCCTGGTAGCACAGGCAACTCAATCTGGGGACTTTTGAAAATATCCTGATCCTTGCACCCCCCCCGTCCCACCCCACACACCTTCCCGAGATTCCTATTCATTTGGTTTTGTGAGGGGCCCAGACCTTGGTATTTTCTACAAGTTCCTCAGGAGAATTCCGGCCTGTGGTCAGGGCTAAGAGCCACTGCCTAAATTAGTCCAAGCAGCTTCAGTAAGACAAACGGTGATGTCAAAACTAGGGGTTGGCAGTGGGGCAGACAGCAGCAGATGGCACAGACCTTTCTTAGGACTTCTGTGGGCCAGGCACTGTGCTGGGAGCAAAGACGCCTAAGAGCTTTGGCTGTCTCCAGGCCACAGGAATTTGCAACCTACTCAGGGAGAAGCACACTGGCTGCTATGATGCATGGAAGAGAGACTTTATGGTTCAGCCAGGATGTATCAAGGGAGATTTCCTGGAGGAGTTACCTGAGTCATAAAGGAAAAGTAATTATCCAAATGAAGAAGGGAGAACAGAAGAGTGGTCCAGAAAAAAGGAACAGTGCCTGCACAAAAGCTTAGAGGTATGAACTACATTTTGAGGATGAGATGGTTAATTTCATGTAAGAATTTGACTCAGCCATGGGGTACCCAGATATTTGATTAAATACTATTTCTGTCTGTGTCTGTGAGGGTGTTTTCAGATGGGACTAACACTGAATTGGTAGACTGAGTAAAACAGATGGCCTTTTCCAATGTGAGTGGGCCTCATCCAAACCACTAAAGCCCTGAATAGAATAAAAAGACTAGGTAAGAAAGAATCCAATCTCTCTCTCTCTTTCTGTATTAGACCTGGGATATAGGTCTTCCCCTGACTTAAGACTTGGATTTGGACTGGAACCAAGTCATGGGTTCTTCTGGGTCTGGACTTCTCAACCTCCATAATCATGTGAGATAATTCCTTGTTTAAACAAACAGACAAATCTCCAAGTTCCCATTGTGGCTCAGCGGTAATGAACCCTGCTAGGATCCCTGAGGATGCGGGTTCTATCCCTGGCCTTGCTCAGTGGGTTTAGAATCTGGTGTTGCCGTGAGCTGTGGTGTAGGTCGCAGACACGGCTCAGATCTGGCATTGCTGTAGCTGTGGTGTAGGCTGGCAGCTGCAGCCCTGATTTGACCCTAGCCTGGGAACTTCTATATGTTTCAGGTACAGCCCTAAAAAGGAAAAAAAAAAAAAAAAAATCTGTCTTTTGGAGTTTCTGCTATGGTGCAGCATGTTAAGGATCTGGCTTTGCTTCTGCAGCAGCTTGGGTCACTGCTGAGGCAGGGTTCGATCCCTGGATGGTGAGTTCCATATGCTGTGGGTGGGGCCAAAAAAAAAAAATCTCTCTTTATAGATTGGTTCTATTTTCCTGGAGAACCCTAAGATGGAAGGTATATTGGTTGGAGTGGGGGTGTAGGGATGACAGGCAATTGGGGATTACTAGAGGGAAAAAGAAAGGTGAGACAATGAGAATTAGGTGTGGGAGAGGGTAAAGAGGACGCTGGACCACTGGGAGCAGCTGGAGGGGCAGCTGGATGGCCAGAGCTGTGCCAGATGAGGAGCCCCTGTGAAGAGAGGGAAAAGCTTCGGTGTCAGCAGACTGGGTAGGACCCCAAAACCATCTGGTCCACAGGAAGCTCCTCTGGACCCCAAATGGAGGAGGAAGGACCACAGGGCTCTGGACAAACATAGCCAAAGAGGGTGATGGAACAGAGAGAGAGAGAGACCACCTTTGCTGGGCTTGACTTCTTTGTGCTCATGGAGAAGGCCCTGGGCACATCCTGTGAAGGGCTTCTTGACAAATATAGAGTGAAAGCAAAAAACAAACAAAAAAAACCTACAAGGAGTTCCCATTGTGGTTCAGTGGAAATGAACTCGACTAGTATCCATGAGGACATGGGTTCAATCACTGCCTTTCTCAGTGGCTTAAGGATCCAGTGTTGCTGTGAGCTGTGGTGTAAGATGGCACCTGTAGCTCTGATTCCACCCCTAGCCTGGGAACTTCCATATGCCGCAGGTGCAGCCCTAAAAAGCAAAGACAAAAAACAAATACAGAGTGAGATTTCAGGCCATCCTGAAATTCAGTCCCTCCTCTCTTTGGCCTGGTGATGTTTTTCCCAGACGGTTTGGAAGGTTTTTATTTTTAAGCTTTTATACGTCCGTTCTTATCTCTGATAATGTCCTTCATGCATCTATGGCCAGGGATTTGTTTCTTCTCCACCACTAGGATAAACATGTTTTTGTTTGTATTTCTAGATCATTTAACCAGTTTGTTTGTTCTAGTTTATTTTTATTGCTCTGACTCATGATGACATTGTTTACTCTGTTCTGGCCCTACACGAATGCTTTATAGACATTATCTAGTTACACCTCAGAAGTACCCTTAAGCTAGGTATTATGAGTCCCATTTTACCAAGGAGGAAAAAGAGACTTAGGAGTTTTACAAGACCCATCAAAGATGACATAATTCCAGTTTTGTTCTTAATTGCTATATGTAAAAATAAACGCTTTTTATATCAATATCTAATTGTCTCAATGGACTTATTAATGATTCCTTTCCTTATGCCCTTGTTCTGAGTTGTTACTCTTAGAGTTTGAATTAATCTGTTAGATTGTCTTTTCCTGATTCAACAGCTTTATTATGTTTTTAACTTATCACTCCAGTGCTTTTATAATGACCACTTTATGTTTTAAAATTTAGTAAAGCAAAATACACACTAGGGTCAGTCAGTAATCACTATGGTTTAAAAAAAATTCTTTGGCATTATTCTTGTTATTATATCAGAGGAATTGCTCTCTTCATTTGTTAAGGACTTTAAATTAACCTGCTGAGGCTCTAATTGATAAATTTACATATTAACCTTGGAAATGTTGCCAAAACTTGGCCTCTGTTCACTGGTGCCAAATAGAAACTCAGAAAAGAGTTTGGGTGAAGAAGAAAAAAATAGCTTTATTGCTTTGTCAAGCAAAGTGGGCTACGGGCAGGAGAGTTCCCTCAAAATAGTGTCTTGCCCCCACCCTGGCCTCTACCCCTTGCCCGCGCCCCCTGGGTAGTGAGGAGTCTTAGAGTGTTCAAGGAGCAGGGCATGATCAGCTTGTGAGCAGTCTTCTGATTGGTTGGTGGTGAGGTAATTGGGAGTCAGCATCATCAACCTTCCAGTTCCAACCTGTCTGGGGTCCACGTGCTTGTGGGCATCATACAGTTAACTTGGGGGTTTCAGTATCTGCAAAATAGCTCAAAGGACATGGCTCAGAATATTACCTGTAGTCCTTGCGGAAGAACTAAAGGTCCTTGATTTTGTCAGATGACCAAAGTATTACTGTTTTGTCTTGCTTGACTGTTTTCTGTATTTTCTCACTTCTCTGATTAGGTTTAATTAATTTTTTTTTTTTTTTTACTCTACCCAAGATTCTGTGATAATCTATGTGGGAAAAGAATCTGAAAGAGAATGGTTGTGTGTACACGTATAACTGAATCACCTTGTACAGCAGAAATTATCGCAACACTATAAATCAACTACACTTCAAGAAAACTATAACAAATAAAAAAAGGTGGGGTTTTTTTGTCTTTTTTTTTTTTTCCTGGGCCACACCCACAGCATATGGAAGTTCCCAGGCTAGGGGTGGAAATGGAGCTATAGCCTCTGGCCTGGCCTATGCCACAGCCGCAGCAACACAGGATCGGAGCTGCACCTATGACCTACACCACAGCAATGCCAGATCCTTAACCCACTGAGCAAGGCCAGGGACCGAGTCCACGTCCTCAAGGATACTAGTCCAGTTCCTTCCCACTGAGCCACAACAGAACTCCAATAGTTTCATTTGTGACCAGTTTTTCAATAGACAAAAGGCAGGCAGAGGACATGGATGGGGGTCTATTCTGAGAAGTCCTCATAGAGTCCCACTTGGTTATAGAAATACCGTTATATTTACTTTCCTACTCAGCAGCAAGCATAGCACTCTAGTTTTTATTTTATTTTATTTTATTTTATTTTGTCTTTTTAGGACCGCACTGGTGGCATATGGAGGTTCCCAGGCTAGGGGTCTAATCCGAGCTGTTGCCGGCCTACGCCAGAGCCACAGCAACGCAGGATCTGAGCTGAGTCTGTGACCTACACCACAGCTCACGGCAACGCCGGATCCTCAACCCACTGAGCGAGTCCAGGGATCGAACCCGAAACCTCATGGTTTCTAGTTGGATTCGTTTACGCTGCGCCAAGACAGGAACTGCAGCACTCAATTTATTAACAGCCCTCCCTATAATTTCTCTGAATAAACCTTGCCACAAGTTACTTCAATTTCCATGTATTTAATCTGTTCTTGTTGTAATAGCAACAGAATATTTTTATTGTATTTCTGTGTTATATATATAAGTAAATATACTGATATATATGATACACATCTACTACATATGTACATTACATATATATACATAACCTACACATTTTTTAATAGTCCTGCTACTAAAATCACTTCCAGTAAATTTTTAAATTTCCTTATATTTTTAGATGTGTAATCATGCTATTTGTAAAACAGATATTTTGTTTCTTCCTTTCTGATATTTAGACATAATGTTTTCTTTCTTCTTGAATAGTTATTGACAACATCTCTGGAACAATAGATCTGATTTGAGAAGCCAGTATGTGTTTTTTTCTTAAGAATAAAATCAACTCTTTGTTTTCAATACACGCTCCACTATGTTTATAGCAGAAATCCAACATAGCTAACGTTACCTTAGTTTCCTATTTGAAAAGGTTAAAGATAAAATAGTTTGGAGGCAGCTCAAAGAAAATAAGCCAAAAGGCGGGGGGGGGGGGGGGGGGGGTGGTACATCATCCAGACATCTAGAAGTAATCATTCCTACTCCTTTTCCTGGGCACTGATGTATTTCATACCCACAAGTCTGTTGAATTTGTCCCTTCCTTGACCCTAGATCCCTAATGCCACAGTTTGTAGGTATGAGAGTACTTGTCCTTATAACGCTGATATTTTTCTCACCAGTGTCCCTTCTTCCACATTCTTTCCCCAGGAGTAAAGGGGATACTCTCACATAAGAGATGAATTTAAGGAGTTCCTGTTGTGGCCCAGCAGAAACGAATCCAACTAGTATCTATGAGGATGCAGATTCGATCTCTGGCCTCGCTTAGTGGGTCAAGGATCCAGTGTTGCCCTGTGCTGTGGTGTAGGTCACAGATGCAGCTTGGATCCTGCATTACTGTGGATGTGATGCAGGCTGGCAGCTGCAGCAGCTCTAATTTGATCCCTAGCCTGGGAACTTCCATATGCAATGAGTGTGGGTGTGGCCCTAAAAAGCAACAACAACAAAAAGATGAGTTTAAACAATGCAGAGCAGGAATCTACTTTTCTAGTGAATTACTGAACTAAATTCCATGTGACAAAAAGCAACCTTAAATAACCTACACCTGATTTCAAAAGTTTTCATCAGAAAGAGATGAGAATTAGAGCCAAAAACTTATTAAAATCTCTTTGGACCTATATTTATGTATTTCCATTTTCTTGTTAGTGTGATGTTCTATATTATTTCCTCTTTTTTTTTTTTCTTTTTTGGCCACCCTGCAGCAGCATATGGAATTTCCAGGCCAGGGGTCAGATCCAAGCTGCAGTTGTGACCTAAACCGCAGCTGCAGCCACATAGGATCCTTAACTTCCTGTGCTAGGCTGGGGATCGAATCAGCATCCCAGCACTCCCAAGAGGATACCAATCCCATTGTGCCACATTGGGAACTCCTATTCCTACTTTTTTGTACCAGTTTTGTGTTTCTAGAATTAAGCATAGTGGCTAGTACACGTAGTGTTTTTTCTTCTTTGTTTTTTTGTTTGTTTGTCTTTTTGCCTTTTCTAGGGCCGCACCTGGGGCATGTGGAGGTTCCCAGGCTAGGGGTTGAATGGGAGCTGTAGCCACCGGCCTAATAGGAACCTTGAGGTTGGGGGTTCGATCCCACAGCCACAGCAATGTGGGATCTGAGCTGCGTCTGCGACCTGCACCACAGCTCAAGGCGACACCGGGTCCTTAACCCATTGAGTGAGGCCAGGAATCGAACCCGAAACCTCATGGTTCCTAGTCGGAACCATGAGGTTTCCCTATGTAATAATGCAGTGGTTAAGAGTATAGGCTCCACTGTGCCACGTCGGGAACTCTCTTTTTTGTTAACACAGTCTTAATGTTTATGTTCATTGGTGAGATCTGAAATTTAATTTCCGATTGTGAAATCAATCATTTTCGCTTCACAAAATAAGTTGGGTAACATACAACACACACACACACACACACACACCACACACATATATTTTTAAAGTTTAGGTAACAAAGCAATTTTTTTTTTCTTTTTTGGAAGTTTGGGAAATTTTCATCATACACCCCTCAGGACTAGGCACCTTTTTGGGAGTAACAACTTATATTTCTTTTTCAGTTATTTGATCTGTCACAGTGCTTTGTTTTTTTGTAAGCAAGCACCCATTTTGTTATGCATTATGCTCTTATTTATGGTCTTAATAATTTGTTTTTTTTTCTTGTTTTTATTTAGACAACAGTCATTTATTAAAAAGCCCTCTTTTTACCTTTTAATTATACTAACTTTGTTTTGTTCTTTATTTCTGTATATTCTTGTTTCATCTGTTTCTACTCTTGACTTTCTACTTTTTCCCCTCACCAAATATTTTGGCTAGAGTTTTAGTTCATTATATTTATTTTTAAAACTTGTTTATTAATAAAGGTGCTCAGAATGATCCTTCCCCCAATGACTGGCTTTTATGAGGTTTCCCTATGTAATAATGCAGTGGTTAAGAGTATAGGCTCCAGGAGTTCCCGTCGTGGCTTAGTGGTTAACGAATCAAATAGGAACATTGAGGTTGGGGGTTCGATCCCTGGCCTTGCTCAGTGGGTTAAAGATCCGGCGTTGCCGTGAGCTGTGGTATAGTTTGCAGATGCGGCTCGGATCCTGCATTGCTATGGCTTTGGTGTAGGCTGGTGGCTACGGCTCTGATAGACCCCTAGCCTGGAAACCTCCATATGCCATGGGAGAAGCCCTAGAAAAGGCAAAAAGCCAAAAAAAAAAAAAAAAAAAAGGGGTATAGGCTCCAGAGTTAGGCTGTCTAAGTTCAAATCTCAGCCTCGGAGCTTATCAGCTGTACTGCTTTGGACAAGTTACTAAACCTCTCTGTGCCTCCAGTTTCCTCATCTGTAAAGTGGAGATGGTTACTTGGATGGATCCATTACATAGATTATTTTTGTAAGGTTTATATGAGACAGTGTGAGCACTTAACATAGTAGGTGGCACAGAGTAAGCTGTTAATAAGTGTTAGTATGTTAGTTGCTATTGCTATTGTTTTTAATTAGAAAATATGAATTACCTCATTCCTTCTGTAGGAGTCCTTACAGGGAAGAGGCACTTCTGGGGAAGGGTAGGATGAAAGAGAAACCTTGCCATGAGGGTTGGTGTCTGAGTGAGGGGTGGTGAAGGATTCCACCCCTGTGATTCCCAAGCTGATCGTGTGGGTTTATAGCCAGAAAACTGTGTAAACTACTTTCAAGATCTAGAGCGTGATCAAGTATAACCCAGCAAAGCTTCAAGCAATTATAGCTTCTGCTCTTTCTGCTTTTCCTTCCTCCTCTACCTTATCCTCACAACTTCTCAACTCCATCTCTATCCCCCTCTTACCCTAGCTCAAACCGAAATGAATTTCCACTGAGGTATACATAATTAGCAAGATATAAGCACTACCGTATCTGAATTTAACATTTGGTATATAGTTCTAAGACGAATTAACTGTCATGTAGATTTCTCAGGCACAGTTCAAGAAAGTGTTAGGTTTTATTTTGTTTTGTCTGTTTGGAAGGGGGTTGACAGAACAGGGGTCCTTCTTAAGTATCCACATATATGCTCTCTTATGCATCAACCGAGCCTTATCTAGAAGTTGAAACTAGACAGCTGATTGGAGTTTTTGTTAGTGGCCAAAGTAAGGAAGTTACAAAGGAAGTGGGAAGGAGTCTCTAAGTTTATATCTGTAGGAAAATGGTGGTGGTTGTGTGAGGATGAAAATTTTAGGTCCTCTTCCTAGCCACTCTTATCTCAGATCAGCTTCTTCCTGGCTTCCCATTCAACAAGGAAGACATTTCTAATCGCAATGGCCAGAGCCCAAGACATGGATTGAGCTGCATGGGAGATTGTATTTTCTGAAACTGTCTCATCTCTCGTTCTGTTCTTATAATATGAAGTAGGCATGTGCTTCATCTCAAGGTGGGGTCTGCCCTCTTCCTTGGAACCCTGGCAGACCTTTGTTAAGCGCCTCGATTAGCCGAAGGAGTGATGCTGCGTGACTTATGAAGCTGATATATGTTAAGGTGACTTCCACCTGGCTTTTTCTTGAGGCACTGACCGTGTTAGAGGAAGCCACATGGAGAGGCCACTTGTGAGTGTTGTGACTGCCAAGCCAACCACCGGACATGGGAGGGAAAGCTCCTTCAGACAGGTCCAGTCCTCAGCCTTTGAGTCTTCTGTGGAGATTCCAGACATGGTAGAGCAGAGAAAAGCCCTCCTTGCTGTGCCCTGTCTGAATTCCTCCCGATGTGCAGAAACAGCCAGAAGATAAGATAATCAGTGCTTCTTCTTCCTTTTTTTTTTTTTTGTCTTTTTTGCCATTTCTTGGGCTGCTCTCTCTCTCTCGGCATATGGAGGTTCCCAGGCTAGGGGTCTAATCAGAGCTGTAGCCACCGGCCTATGCCACAGCCACAGCAACGCAGGATCTGAGCCAAGTCTGCAATCTACACCACAGCTCACGGCAATGCCGGATCCTTAACCCACTGAGCAAGGCCAGAGATCGAACCCACAACCTCACAGTTCCTAGTTGGATTTGTTAACCACTGCGCCACGACGGGAACACCAATCAGTGCTTCTTGAAAGCCGCTACATTTTGGAGTGATTTGTTACACGGCACCAGGTAATGAAAACAGACTCTGTTTACTAAAGGGAGTGAACCCATGTGCTCCTCTCCTGTGCTTCCTGCCTCACTTCTAGATGGATCAGGCCTGGCCAATCTCTTTCTACTTTCCTCCTAACATGAATTTGGAGCAAATAAGCCAAGGCCTACTGTGCAAACCTGGCTATGTGATTCCCTGGTTTCTTAGACTTCTTCCTCTTTGCATACAGTCAGAGGGCAGAGCTATTCCAAGAGGAAGGAGGCCCTACTTACTTTTTTACCAGAGAGCTTTACCTTGGGTGTGGACACTGAGTCCTCCTAACACAGAGGTTATCTTTTTTTCACCATCTGTGATTATTTACTGAGCTTGGTTTCCTTGGAACCTGGTGAGAGGGGGCAAGGGCAGAGGCAGGCAAGCCTGGGTTTGTGCATTGCTGGGTCCTTGCCTGCAGTATTGCCATAGCCAAACCTCACCCTTGTAACCAGTTGTGGGTGGAGGTTGAGAAGGAGTCATCAAAATGTAACATGCACAAAAGCAGAAGCTAATTCCTCTTTACACCTCTTTGGTAGAAGAACAGCAGCCTTAGAATCATGGTGTGTGATTTCTATTTCCTTCTCCAGGGTAGATTGTGAAACGAGTAGTTTGATGACCTTGGGAAAGTCACCTCATCACGTTTCTCTAACTTCACTTTCCTGAGTAATAAAAGGGCTGTTTGGAGTTCCCGTCATGGCTCAGTGGTTAACAAATCCGATTAGGAACCATGAGGTTGTAGGTTTGAGCCCTGGCCTTGCTCAGTGGGTTAAGGATCCGGTGTTGCTGTGAGCTGTGGTGTAGGTCGCAGATGTGGCTCGGATCCTGCGTTGCTCTGGCTGTGGCGTAGGCTGGCAGCTATAGCTCTGATTTGACCCCTAACCTGGGAACCTCCTTATGCCTCGGGTGCAGCCCTAGAAACAACAAAAAGACATACATACATACATACATACATACATACATACATAAATAAATGGACTGTTTTACTTAACCCATTCTGTCCATCCATGAATCCACAAATCTCTCCTTTCCGTCACTTTCAAGGCTATTTACACCTTCAGCTTCCAGACAGGAATATATGTATCTGGATGGGCACCCATGGGAGATGTGGGGATGGGAGGGAGTTCCCAGCTCTGTGCCTCCTGGAAATCACAGCAGCTGCCACTGGGGCTTGGCTCTCTCTCTGGGAAGTGGAGGATGAAAACCCCTGGGACAGCGGCTCCTTGGGGAAGGCCAGCTGCCAGGGAGGAGAAGCAGCCTTAGTCTCACCCTTATTTCACCCTAGATGGATGAGCTCTGCTTGGGACTGGAGAAACAGTGGTGCCCCAAATTCCATCCAGGTATACACCCAGGCCAAGCAGAAATGAGTAGCAGAGAAAGCAATCCAGCCTTATCCTTGTCCTCTTGAGGCTTGGGCAGAGAAGGGGATCACCTTTCGAACAAAAAACGTAAAGAACCTAAGTGGAGCCAGCGTAGACACACATAATGGTTTTTTTTTTTTTTTTGTCTTTTCTAGGGCTGCACCCGTGGCATATGGAGGTTCCCAGTCTAGGGGTATAATTGGAGCTGGAGCTGTCGGCCTACAATACAGCCACAGCAACATGGGATCCAAGCCACGTCTGTGACCTACACCACAGCTCATGGCAACACCGGATCCTTTTGAGCTAATTGCACTGATGATCCTTTGTACCTGATCTACTGGGAGTGGAGAGGGAAAAGAGGGGCTCCTGGAGGAAGCTTCCAGGGTTGTCCTGTTACATGCCATCTTCCTGCAACTAATTCCCCTCTTACTTTTTTTTGAACTATAATTGACATATAAAGTTCTATTTGTTTCAGATATACAACATAATGACTTGATATATGTACCTACTGTGAAAAGATCACCACAATGTCTAGTTAATATCCATCATCTAACATACTTAAAATTTTTTTCTTATGAAGATAACTTTTCAGATTTACTGTCTCAGCAACTTTCAAATATATGATAAAATATTAGTAAGTATAGTCATCGAGCCATATATCACATTCTCAGGACTTATCTTACAACTAAAATTTGTACCTTTTGACTACCTTTCACCCCTTATTTGTTCCTTTCTTTCTTTATTCCTTCCTTCCTTCCTTTTTTTTTTTTTTTTTCTTTTTTGGGCCACACTTGTGGCATATGGAAGTTCCCAGGCTAGGGGCTGAATCAGAGCTATAGCTGCCGGCCTACACCGTGGCCACAGCAACACCAGATCTGAGCTGCATCTGCGGCCTATACCACAGCTCATGGCAATGCTGGATCCTTAACCCACTGAGCAAGGCCAGAGAACGAACCCTTGTTCTCATGGATACTAGTTGGGTTCATTACCCTACCCCCCGGCCTCTGCCTCTGGGAATACCAACCTGTTCTTGGTATCTATGAATTGAGGAGGGGGGTGTTTTGTGTTTAGATTCCACATGTAAGTGAGATCATAAGGTATTTGTTCTTCGGTTTATTTTACTTAGCATAATGCCTTCAAGATAAGTTCTTGCAAATGATGGGATTTCCTTCTTTTTTTTTATGGCTGAATATTATTCTCACACCAACTTCTGAAGTAACGTATCATAATTCTGATTTGTCCTGCCACCGCAGGCTCCCAGCTTCTGCTGGCCGCACACTCACATAAACCTACACCAGGCTCATCAGCCTTGCTGCCTCTGTGCCCTCAGTTCCTTCAGTGGGAGCCTGCCCACCCATACATCCTACTAAAGGAGCAACTTCAGTGGCCTTTGAATCCCATGACTTTCCTTCCTTTTCCTTCAGCTGCAGCTGATGGCTAAGACAGCAGTTGAAGCAAATCCTCACTCTCAGAAATTCAAACTGGGCGGGAAGAGGAAAAGACAGGTCATATCAAGAAGTGAGTTAGAAAGGATTTACTCTGGAAAAGAATATGTTGGGGTTGGGACTACATGAGTCAAAGTTAGAAGGAAGCAGATCCTATGGGGAGGGAAGAGAAGCTCTACGGCAGAGAAAAAAATCGAAAGAAGAAGTGTGTTAGTCATGTGAGCCACCAACACGTGGGGAAGAGCAAGTCACATTTCTGGAGCACAAGAGTGGATGAAGTTCTGTCACCTCCTGTGGCCATCATTCCCAGAGCTCCTTTGGATGAAATTCCAGTTCCTGGAGGCCTGAATGTACCAGGACTTCTGTTCTTGGTTTCTCTTATGGCACCATGAACCTCCTGGTGTTAAACTCCCCATTACACACATACACACCCTCCTGGACACTGAGTGAGAGCCCCAGTGTGTATGCTCTGTGAGGATTCTGCTCTCTCAATAGTAGGGTGATGATATTCACTGTGTCCCCAGAGCCTTTCAGCAGGCGACAATGGCCCTTATTATATCACCATCTTAATGTCCACCACCACTTAAGTGCCTGTTTTGTGATAGGAGCTGTACTTGGCATTGAACAATTACTATCTCCTAAGTTAACCACAACCACGGCACTCAAACTGGTATTACTAACCCTCTATAAAGCTAAGAAAATGCTGGTTCAGAGTGTCTCCAGGGTCACTGGACAAGTTACTGCGTGGCAGTGGTGAGCAAGTGGCAGAGGCGGGACTTGAACTGCCATGAGCTTTGGCTGCCTGACTCCAAAGCTCATGTCCTTCTCACTCTGCCATGATACCTTCCTAAGGAGTGTGGTTAAAACCAGCTTCCACAGACATTGAATTCAGCTTCCCAGATAGCACAGCATTTCAAACGGGTTTGGCTTTGATACCAAGGCAAAGGAAGGCAGGCCCTCTGCAGTTCAACACAGTGCCCACGGCTTTCTGCTACTTCATACCCAGAACCCTTCACTCCTTTATGTTATTTTCTTGGCCCCCAAAGGCAGCGGAGTTTTCAGCCTCTGGGAATGAAGCACCCTAATGTGTAAGAACAATTGCTTCTGCTGAATACTCTATGTCAGACTTCTCTGAACTCGCTCCAAGGAACCATCATTGTTCTCCATAAGGATGCCTGGCAGCCACTTTGATCTGCACATGTCCTGAACTCCAGTCATTCTCTCCAAACACATTCCTCCTTCTTTGTGTCCTAACAACTGGCATTGTCCCTGAAACTCCTTTGCTCCCCAGACTCAGATAATCCCAAGCCTTACTGCTTTTACCTCTTCAGGATTTATACCACTTCCCCTGCTTTGCACCTGCACTGTTCAGGTCTTCTTCCTTTCCCTCCTGGGCTATGAAGTGCCTTATATCAGTGTTTCCCCCATTCAAATTCTCCTCCTGGTTCACTGCAGAGTTAATTATTTTAAATGCCCATTTGATCCTGTCACCCTGGACTCAGGATTCCTCATTGGCTCCTGTGTTTGTTATCTCTAGCTCTGTAAGAAATTATCTCACGGTTTCTCTGGGTCAACAATCTGGGTGCAGCTCAGCTTGTTCACAGTGTCAGACATCTGGAGTCAAGGTGTTGGCTAGAACTCTTTCATCTCAGGTTGCATTGGGAGGATTTGCTTCTAAACTCATTCATATGGTTGTTAGAGGCCTCAGGTTCTCACTGGTTGTTAGTCAGAGATGTCATTTCCTTCCCATGTGGGCTTTTCCATAGGGCCACTCACAACATGGCAGTTGGCTTCCCTAGGAGTGAGATCTCTGAGAGACACACGCAGAGAGAGAGAGACATTATGACAACAGGTGCCACAGTCTCTGTAACCTACTCTTGGAAGTGGCTGCATCACTACTTCTGGGGTTGCTAAGTCCAGCCTACACTCAAGGGAGGGACTTATGCAGAGTGTGAATCCCAGGAGTGGTGACCACTGGGGACCATGTTAGAGGCTGCTTACCACAATGTCCCCCCTCCCAAATCAGTGGTTTGGCTCTGTTGTTGTGGGCCTACAAACAAATGAGGTTCCAGCATTCCCCACAGACATGGATCAGCTTCAGTAGGAGCAGCTGGGCTTTACGAATTCGTTTCACGTATGCGTCTTCTAATTATGTCCATTGAACAAAGTGCTCCAAGCTGAAAAGTATTCAGAAACTACTGGTTGAGAGGACTCAATCTAAACTTTGCAGGGCTTTTCATGATCTGGTCCCTGCCCACCTATTCCGCCCCTCATCTGACTGCTCTGTCAGGCCCACATTACTTTCAAGTAAGACAAACCTGCAGAGTGGCCCTTTGCCTTTCTTGCCTGCGTGCATGTTATTGTTTCTCATGATACCCCAACCCACATTGACAGTGCTCACTCACCCTTTCTGTGAAGTATTTTTTGATGGCTCCAGGCAAATTTATCTCTTTCTCCTGCATTCTTCTACCACGCTTTGTTTAAACCCCTCGATCAAAGCAATTACCTTTTACGCTCTTATGGTTGGTTTATATCTCTCTTATAAATTATCTCCAGCATCCATCCCAGAGCCTGGCACACAGAAGATACGCAACAGCTATTTGTGGAGTAGGTAAATGAGCCCGGCACTGCATGCCGGACGCTGCTGAAATGCTTGGGGCCCTGGGTATGGATGGAGTGCTGACCGCAGGCCAGCATCTTCACTGGGTGCATGTGGTACCTCAGCTGTCTCATTTATAATCCATGAGTCAGTCATTGTATTCCAGATTGCTCTTCACTGTCATTTTAGCCTTTAGCTGCTTACTGAAATGAGCTAATTAAAGCTGAATTATTTTAATTGCTAATCATCAAGAAAAAAGGGTTTCCTTTTTCTTTCTTTCTTTCTTTCTTTCTTTCTTTCTTTCTTTCTTTCTTTCTTTCTTTCTTTTTGTTAATGGAAATGGCAGAATGTATATCTTACTATGAAAAGAAGCCAGAGTGTTCTTGTTTCAAAATTATGATAGGTCCACTGCTTCCAGAAGTAAGTGTGGACCATTGGAGCATGAAGAACGGTTGTGTTGTGTGGAGCACAAAATTGACCCAGATCCTATTTCTATTAGTGTCACATCACATTACTCAGGAAAAGTCCAGTGGTTATTGGGCTTGAACATTAAGGGTGTATATTCAAGCCCACAGGGGGCGAATGGCTTGGTACACTAATCACAAGTCTTTTTACCCTCACCTTTTATGTTCAAAACCCACTGGAGGATTTATTTTTCTCAGAATTTTTTTTTTCATAAGATAAAGACTTTTCGCTGGTTGATAAAACAAATTGGCACAAAACTCAGTGTGTCTTTTCAAAGGGAAGCTATGGAATGGAATGGTGAATTTTGAAAATCATTTAAAGGTGATCAGCCACTTCCACTATTTTAAAAATACTACAGGAAACACTGTTTTGGATTGGCTCAGGGTATTACTAAGTGAACTCAGGTCTGCTTGCGCAACACACAGCAAATCTGATCTACTGTCGCTAGGTTATGGTAAAGGAAAGCATGCTATTTATTGCAAGGAGAATGGCTAGCTCACACTCAACAGACTTGAACTCCCAGATGGCTCTTAGGGAAGGGTTTTAAAAAGGCAACATTAAGGGTGAGAGTTGTGGAGTATGTGATCAGATCGTAGACATTTTCCTGACTGGTTGGTGGTGAGGAAGTGGGGTGATATTTCAGAAATCTTATTCATCAACTTTCTGGTTTCAACCAGTTCCAGGTCAGCATGTGTTCTTGTGGTCAGCATGTAGTCACCATCCTCCACTGAGTAGGGGGGTCTAAGTTACAGCAGAACAACTAATAGACATGCACCAGATTGTTACCTCTATCCCTTCAAAGGAGCTATGGGTCCTGTGACTCTCTGGTCATAAGCATTAACTTCTTGAGTCTGCTCTTTGAAAGGCCAAACAAGAAGCGAGGAGTCGGAGTTCCATATGCTGCAGGTGTGGTCCTAAAAATAAAAAAAATGAAAAAATAAAAAGAAGCGAGGGGCACAGAGGAGCTTGTACCTGGGAAAGCCCCACAGGGTCATGAGGTCCTGCTTGGTTGCAGTGGATCGTCTGTTTTTCTACTTTGTTTTTGATGCTGGTGCATTGGGATATGTTGCAGGAAAGCTGCCCTTCATGGTGCATTATCAGAAGTTAGGGAAGGACCATGAATATTTCCGTAATTTTTTTTTTCTTGTTTAAGGGCAGAACCTGTGGCCTATGGAAGTTCCCAGGCTAGGGGTCAAATCAGAGGTGCAGCTGCCAGCCACAGCCACAGCAACCCTAGATCTGAGCCACATCTGCAACCTACACTACATCTCATGGCAATGCCAGATCCTTAACCCACTGAGTGAGGCCAGGGAGCCAACCCATGTCCTCATGGATACTAGTAGGGTTCGTTACCACTGAGCCACAACAGAAACTCCTCCTCCCTCTTATTCTTCATTTTGTCATTCTTGCAATATCCAAAATATCTCTTGGAGTCTAGAGTTGTTGCAGCCTGAGTCACTCACCTATAGAGGTAAGACATTTAGTAAGATCACAAATGAGTTCGTTAAGCAAGGCTTCTTTTTGATTTCAAAGCCTTCATAGGACCCTCCTAGTTCTGGGGGCTTAAGCTTTTAAAAAAAGATGTTTTGCCTTTCTATACAATGTATGATTTTATTCATAAACTTTTTAATGTGTCCATTCAAAAATACTTACTGAACGTCTTCTAGTACCCAGTACAATGCCAAGCACTGAAAATGTACAGTGCCTGCCTCATTATATGAGATACCAAGTGGTAGGTACAGTGCGTCCTTGAGTCTGGAGTAAGGACTGAATTAAGGAAAGGCTTCAAGGAGCATTCGAGCTAGGATTTGAGGGAAGGGTAGAATTCCCCATTATAAAGGGGGATGAGCAATTTAAGGCAAAGAGAACAGAATAGGGGAAGGCACAGAAGAAAGTGTATTACCTGTCCAGAAACAAAACAGTAATCCAGAGGAGGTACAGATTTGGAGGCAGGGCGAAGGGTAGCTGGAGAAGAGACGGGGAGTGCTTTATCTAGCCTGCAAAGGTTTGAATTTTTGGGTAGGCAGTGAGAAGTGTCAGAAGTTTTTAAGGCCAGATACGTTCTGATCAGATATATGTTTTAGAGAGATCACATCTCAGCATCATGAAAGAAGGGTTGGTGTGTAGAGAGTCTGTAAACACCGAAGGCTTTCGGAGGGGCTGAGAAGAAGGTGACAGATATTTACGGAGGATCTGCAATGTGCCTGATCTAGTGTTAGGCTCTTCACATGTTATTCTATTTAGTGTTTCCTGCAGGTGTATGAGGTAGGAATTAAAATTCCCATTTGAGAGATGAGGCTCAATAACTGTCCAAGACCCTCAGCTAGGTGGTAGTGGAGCTGAGCTTTGATTCCATTCTGTCTGATTCCAAAGCTGCTGTTCTTTCCTTTATGCCAAAGGGGAAGATGAAGGTCTGAATAATGCCAGTGGCAAAGCTAAAGAGCCATCCTCCCTCCCCACAGAAAACTCTTAATTTAGTTGCACCTCATTTGGAAGCTTCTCCATCCACTTAATCATTCTAATTGCTTTAATATGACAAATTGACCAATTACTAGCAGGTTATTTATAACCACGGTGGAATCAGTTGCTTGGTTCAATCAAGCAACCAAAAAGTAACTGATTTGTAATGACTCGATTTATCAAAGTATTCAGAATGCTTGGTGTGCAGAGATGAAACTTACATCAGCATTAGACAAATGTGGGCAATAGAATAGGAAGGGAATACCTGACTTTTTACAAATGACATCTGAACTGGAAGGATTCTAACCCTAGCTCAATCTATAACCAAGTGGACAAGCCACAGTCTTGAGTGCTAAGAGATGTTCTGGGAAACCTTCATTTTGTTTTGCTGATAAAGAAAATGAAACCCAGAAAGCATAAGGGATTTTCCCAGGTTTTCTGGCCGAAAACAACAGAGCTTAGACTTGAGCCATCCTTGTTCTGATGCCCAGGCCTAAAGAACTTTTCCTGCTATGATGCTGAGCAAGTGACATTGAGTCACTTGGTCTATTGAATCCTCAATTACTTTGCCTACAACAGGAGAGAACTGGCGGGGGTGTCATGTTTTACTCTCTAAGAAACAACTGTTTGATATAGTTCCTCTTCTGTAGTGTGTTGTTGTGGTTGTTCTGGTCAGGACTGGAGCATCAGAGCTCTACTGGATTTTCTCATGCGTCTGTGATTGGCTAGTGGGTCTAGGATGATCCAGCATAGCTTCATTGATGGCTCTAGTGGTTGACAGACCATTGTGTGTCATTCTCCTCCACAAGGCATTTCATCCTCCAGCAGGCTTGCTCCAGCTTGTACACATGTTGGTCTCACAGTTCCAGCACAAAAAGAAAGGGCAAATCCCAAGGAGCATGTTCTTTGGAAATCTTTGCCATGTCATAATTGCTATTCTCCCACTGGCTAAAGCAATGCACATGATGTGGTGTGCAGCTTCTGTAATGGCTCCCAGTGATTCCTGCCTCCTGATAGTCATGTCTTTGTGTAATCTCCACCCAGTGTATGAGGGCTAGACCTGATGACTTGCTTCTAATGAATAGAATATCTCCAGAATGATGGGATATCACTTCTGAGACTAGGTTATGAAAGTCTGATACTCTCTGACTCTTTGTACATTCTTGTTCTGGGAAAGCAGACTGCCCTATGAAGGAGCCAAAGCGGCAAGGAGTGGAGGGTTCCCTCCACCCAACAATGAGTGCAGAACCGAGACTCTCAACTCAATAGCTCTTTAAGGAATCAAATCCTGGTAACATCCAGTTAGGGAAGTGAGCCTGGAAGCAGACCCTTCCCCAGCTGAGACTTTAGACGAGAATGCAGCCTTGGTCCATGCCTCCACTGCAGGCTGTGAGAGACTTTGAAGGAGGAGACCTAACTAAGTCATGCCTGGAGTCCTGACCCATAGAAAGTGTGTTGTGTCAATTTGGGAATGATCTGTTACACAGCAATAGATAACTAATACACATAGCTAAGCTCAGAATCAGTGCAGGAGGGGAATAGTCAAAGGTGTACTTACAGCAGAAGTAATTAGAGGAAATATTCATACATATTTACACATAATTTGCATACACATGGACTTTCTCTAGCCTTTGGGAGTCTGAGATGGAATAATTTTCACTACTTCAGCAATGATTTTTTTCTCAGTGTTAAGTATTGGGAACAATATGGTGGACAAGACAGAGGCCATTTACCTTCCCTCATGGAGCCTACAGTTTGTAGCAGAGGCGGGAGACGTGAAGAAAGACATTAGTTCAATAATTCCTTCTTTAGGGAGTTCCTATCACAGCTCAGCAGAAATGAGTCTGACTAGCATCCATGAGGATGTAGGTTCGATCCCTAGGCTCTCTCAGTAGGTTAAGGATCCGGCATTGCCATAAGCTGTGGTGTAGGTCGCAGATGCGGCTCAGATCCTGTTTGGCTGTGGCTATAGTGTAGGCTGGCAGCTACAGCTCCCATTGGACCCCTAGCCTGGAACCTCCATATGCTGTGGGTGTGGCCCTAAAAAGACCAAAAAAAAAAAAATTCCTTCTTTAGTTATTTTTTTAAAGTTGAGTTAAATGATGTGAAGGAAATGTGTGTGTAACTTAGTTTGGGTTGGTCAGAGAAAACTTGAGGAAGTGGCAGATATACAGGTGAGTTAAGTAGGAGGGAAAGAGGAAAATTCCAGGCAGTGGGAGTGGCATTTTTGAAGGGGAGCTGAACAAGGTGGTCAGCAGCTATGGAACAAGTTCATAGTTATGATCAAATTGTATCCTGTTATGTGATAATGCTATTGTGGGTTACGGTTTTGAAAAGTTCATTTAGAGATAGATGTTGAAATATTTGTGGATGAAATAATATGATGTCTTGGATGTGCTTCAAAATAATCCGGTGGCAGGGTGGGGGTCAGGAGGGCAGAACTATAGATGAAACAAGATTTTCCAAATGAGTTAATCATTAACACTTTAAAAACTTGTGTCCCAACAACATATCCTGAAGGCTGTGTGTGCATATGTTTGAGAGGTCACAGCGCATATACATCCTCCTGCTCCATTGCAGACAACAGAGGGTAATAGGATCTTAAGGGCAAAGGAATGGAATGAGTTTTACATTATAGAAAATGTAAAGGCTTCTCAGCTTCAAATCATGTGACTAACATAAAGCAGGGAATTCGGGTAATTTACCTTGCCCCCTGGCTAAGGTGTTTTATCTCATTATTTCTCGTGCTCATTTTTCACTAGCTAAGATGGCATGGTTTCACACAGTAGTAGGATCTTTTATTTATTTATTTATTTATTTATTTATTTATTTATTTATTTATTTATGTCTTTTTGCTATTTCTTGGGCCGCTCCCGCAGCATATGGAGGTTCCCAGGCTAGGGGTCGAATGGGAGCTGTAGCCACCGGCCTACACCAGAGCCACAGCAACGCGGGATCCGAGCCGCATCTGCAACCTATACTGCAGCTCAAGGCAACGCCGGATCGTTAACCCACTGAGCAAGGGCAGGGACCGAACCCGCCACCTCATGGTTCCTAGTCGGATTCGTTAACCACTGTGCCACGATGGGAACTCCAGTAGTAGGGTCTTATAACATGCTTCACCCTAGAGCAAAAGCCAGTAGAAGGATTTATTATTATTTTTTTTTCTTTATGGGCCGCACATGCGGCAAATGGAAGTTCCCTGGCTAGGGGTCGAATTGGAGTTGCAGCTGCCAGCCTACGCTACAGTCACAGCAACACCAGATCTGAGCCGCATCTGCAACCTACACTGAAGCTTATGGCAATGCTGGATCCTTAACACACTGAGCAAGGCCAGGGATTGAACCTGCATTCTCATGGAGACTATGTCGGTGTGTCCTTAACCCGCTGAGCCACCATGGGAACTCCCAGTGGAAGGATTCTGTTCAAATATTCGTTATTGAAATACTGAAAGAATTCTGTGTAAGACCTTGTATAACATGGTTAATATTAGAGTTTATGTGCTGGGGAAGGAGAAAAATAGCGTAGGAGAGATGGGAATCTCCTTTTGTTCGAAAAATTCTGGATTATGGACTTTGTTGATTAAGTTTTCTCTTCCTTTTATTCATCTTATTCTGAGGTGGGTCAGACTGTGAAATTAACAGTAGGGATGGATAAATGTTATGATTCAGAGATGTGCTTCCTTAGGATTTTTTTTTTTTTTTTGGTTGGGGGAGAGGGGCATCTGGGGCTGAAGCTGAAGACTTGATGCTTCATGTTTATAACTGTTTCAGTGTTAGGTTATTGGGGGGGAACCATATTTTGAGTTTTTGATTCAGACCTTTCTTGAAAATAACTTTGCACCAAATTGAGTCTCTCTTCAACCCCTAATAAATGAAGACTTCACTAGAATCAGACATATGCAAATAGTATTTTCCTTCTTAAGCCAAGGTTAAATAAAAGGGAAGATTGCTTATGGCAATGAGGATTTTCAGAGCTTGAAGATGAATTTGGTTATTTCAAAACCATTATGAGTCTCCTTGTCAGTGTAAAGCAGGAAAGGAACAAAGTAATGGACAAAGTGGACCTGGACACAAGCATGTTCCCACACAGCATTTGTGCTGAAAGGCTTTGTTGTTGTTCCCTCAACACTGGCAATTACAGGCATTTTCCTTTGCTCTGAAAAACGTTTGGCAAATACTGAGAGGAAGTCCCCTCCTCTTCTGTGTTCAAGGCTGGGTTCTGGCCTTGTTGCAGGCAAACACTAATTCCCAACTGTGCTCCCCAGGAGCAAATGGTTTGTTTTCTCTTCACTGAATCCTGCTCCAGGCCGGTTCTCAGCAGCTGAGCTTGGCATGGAGAATCTATTTGGAGTAACTTGTCCTCAAGAGGGTGGAAGGCAAGCTGATTGGGTGAGAGAGCTGCAGCCACCATCAGGGCCAGTCACACCCGCTGGCCAGGGTGGGCTTTAACACACAAAGGCAGACAGAGTCCATGGAAAACATGAGATCTGTTTGGGTGCCCACACCCACACATACCATACCCACACAACTCCACTCATATACACCACACACACTGGACATGCCAGTCACATGCACCACACTGCCACACACATACCACACACACATACACACCTGAGTATGAATGGTTACACACACACACACTCAGCTACACACGTACTATACACAGCACATAAAACCTACCACACATAAACACATCACTTACACTACATACTGGTCATATACATCCATGCCACATATAGAGACCTCATTTCACACAGTCCACACTAACAGTCATGTGCGTCACACACACCACACATGTACCACGTATAGACTTACCAACACATCCAGCTACATGCCCATATCCACAACACCTACTCCACATAAGCACACACACACCCACACATCAGATGCACATCAAACCACACACGCACCATACTCATCTTTCTCTTGCTTACACACACACACCACCAGGACACCCAGCTTAGTAACCTTGGCCCGGGACATGCTCCCCAGTGGCCACGCTGGGAGCCAGAGGCGGCCGGGGGGTGGGGGGAGAGCGCGTGTACCATGCGTGTGCACGTGCGTGAGCCTCCAGGACCTTGTGTGCCTCTGGGGGAGGGGGGACGTGCAGGAGAGCAACGTGGGCAGCCCGTGGCAGCCCGTGGCGAGAAGCTATACGTGTGAGCAACTCGCTTCTAGTTGCGCAGGGACTAGCCCGCTGGGCGTCCGGGCGGGTGTGTCTTCGGCATGCTCAGCCCTCCGCCGAGTGTGGACGTGGGTGTCAGAGGGGAGTGTGTGAGTGGGAAGCGTGCGTGGAAGCTGACGTGCGTGTGGAAACCGAGCCGCCGAGGCGGGTGTGTGTTCCTAACGGCGGTCCTGCCGTTCAGGGCCAGCCTCTGGGGGCTGAGTGAGCGTGCAGGGGCAGAGACTCTCCGAGAGGGGAGGCGAAGTCAACTACCCACCGCGCTTCCCCGCCGTGTGTGAGTGAGGGGGCGGGGCCGGCGGAGGGACGCGTGGCGTCTGCTGAGGCCAGAGCGCGCGCGTGTGCGTGTGCGCGTGGGGGCGCGGTGAGCGCCGCGGCGGAGGGAGGGAGGGAGGCGGCGGCAGGCCCAGCCCCCGGTCGCAGCGCCCGGGGCGGCTCCTTTGCGAGCCTGGGACCGCCGCGCTGCTGGTGCTGCTGCCGCTGCTGCTGCCGTTGCCGCCGCTGCTGCTGCTGCCGCCGCCACCCCCTGCAGCTGGCGTGACTCTCGGCCCGCGCCGTGCCCTCCCTCTTTTCACTGCCAGCTCGACTTCCCGCCCGCCCAGACGCCGCTTCTTCCAAGCTCCAGATCTCGGCTCCGCGGAGGGAGAGGAAATGAGTGCGGCCGCGGCGCCGGCGTCCGAGCGCGGTTGGAAGAGCGAGAAAGTGGACGAGGCTCAGGCCCTGGCGCGGAGTTGCGCTGCCCGCAGACCCGACTTCCAGCCATGCGACGGGCTCTCCATCTGTGCCACACACAGCCACGGCAAGTGCTTCAAGCTGCACTGGTGCTGTCACCTAGGATGGTGTCACTGTAAGTCGAACCGCGTCTCCTCGCCTTCCACCGCGGTCCCAGGGCGCCCGCGGAGCCGTCCGGGGTCGCGGCGGGGACTGCGGCCTGGGGGGCTCCGGGCTGGGCCGGGGCTGCTCTGCCGCAGGCCGGGGCCGACCTGAGCGGGAACTGCCCTCGCGCGCCGGACGACTCGGGTTGGCGCTGCCTTGACAACGACGAGATGAAACCCGTGGGGAGCCCAGCTTTATCCACTTCTACAAAAGGGGATCTCCCCGTCCCAGAAAAATTGGGATCTGCCTTTTTTTTTTTTTTCAATCTCCTTTTTCTTTTTCAACAGAAAGGACTAGGCAATGTGTTGAGAAAGGGTAGACAGCCGTCAGAGTTGACAACTGGAAGGGAAACCTTTTTTCGGGGCTGCTGGTTAAAAGATGCTCCTCTTTCTTTCTCACTTTGTCTTTCTGGGCTGGTATTTAAAAGAAAGAGCCCGTGGAAAACGAATCGTAGCCCATTTCTTGTATCCAGATTGAGAAAGTGCTGAAGTGTGAAGGACTGCTTCCAAGAAGTTAATATTCTCAGTTTGGATGGGTGAACTCCTTTAAATACTCGGTTGTAGCATATAGAGCCAGTGTATGAGACTGTTTTACAATTATAAAATGAAATGAATGAAAGTAAGCTTCGATAATCTTAAGCCAGTTTATAGAACTAAATGGTCTAGACCTTTTCTCTACGTTTATCCTGCCTGTGATTTTAAAAATGGATTTAACTTAAGTAGCCATTTAATCAGAATTTCACAATTTGATTAGTTCATGGTATTTGGCCTGCTCTAGCTGATGAATTATTTCTTTTTAGAAATATATTCTCAACTTAGTTTCTACATAACCTTTTAATAGACGTTTTGGAGTGCTTATTTAGGGCACAAATTCTCAAAGTGATCTTAAGTTAATTTTTTCCTTGTTGGTTAGAAAAAAATGGCTCCCAACAAGAGATGCAGTGCATAACAAATCCTTATTTATATTAATTGAACACAATAGAATATTTTAATTGAATTTATGACTTAAAGGATAGAGAATTCTTATATTTTCTTTACACATACAAGGCACATTGAACAGTTCATTTTGGGGGCTTTCTGTGTGTTAATGGGTCAGTTTCTTCCTGTATCTCATTATTCCTGTTGCTCTCAGATCCATCCCTAATTATAAGGCACTGCTTCAGTGAGGGACAGGGTGCAAAGTTGGAAATAACAACTGTGGGAAACCTGTGATGCTGAAGTACACAAATAGGGTGAATCTGGTAAGAGCCCCTTTCTGGGGAAGTATAGAAAGAATCCTAGTGAAAAATGTGAGGAATGTGAAAGATGGCCAAGTTCATTGCTTGTCTTATTCAGCAGTGTTCCCTTTAAGTACACTGTTACTATTGGGAACCTTGCTGTCTTCTCAGGCAGCTGCTTCCCTCATTAGACAGCTTTGACTCTTAAAATGCTCTTCCTTATATGGAGCTGAAATCAGTTACTTTAGAACTTCTTTCCATGGATCCTATCTCTATCTTATGAAATCCTGTAGAACAATCTGCTCCTTTTTTTAGAGCATGGTTGTTTCAACTCTTCAGATATACATATGAATTTCTCACAGACTTGGACTATCTTTTTCTTGTATCCCCAGCCACTGTCACAATGTCTGGCCTGAAATAGGTTTGAAATTCATGTTGGTTGAATGACTGAATGAAGGTAACCGTCGTTTTCCTCTCGAGATCCTTTCGTCCTATTGTAAATCTGTATTCCCTTCTGCTTTCTGTTTATGGTATTCAGGCCCCTAAACATCCTGGTTTTTCTGATCTGAACATGTGCCAGTGTGGTTATGATCCTTTGAAGATGGTGACCCCTCGAAGGGTAGACAGTATCCCAGTTGTGGTCTGATTGGTCCAGAGTTAAGCAGGACTGCTATCTTCCATGTTTGAGATACTACTGGTGATGCAGCTTGGATCTCATTAGCTTTTCTTATTTCTACATCATATTGAGCTTTTTGCTGTCAGATTGAACTGAGCTTGCTGTGAACTAAAACCATTAAGTCTCTTTTTTCTTTGTGTGTTTGTTTTACATTTGTGGAATGCTACAGCACTTGCTTATCTCATAGTGTTTTCTCTTTCTCTCTCACTATATATACTCATTGATCTCTTAGATATATTTCCCTGTTTCCTCATTGATGAAATTGTTGAATAGGAGATGGTCACAGATTGAGTCCTGAACTGCCCTTCAGGTTGATGAAATTCATTAATGAGCACTTGTTGTTATAGTCATTAAACAGTTACCACCTAATTGAACTGTTATCCATTTTCTTTTTGTTTTGTTTTGTTTGTTTTTTGTTTTTTTAGGGCTGCACCTGTGGCATATGGAGGCTAGAGGTCAAATTGGCACTACAATTGCTGGCCTAAGACACAGCCACAGCAATGCCAGATCGAAGCTGAGTCTGTGACCTATACCATAGCTCATGGCAACACTGGATCCTTAACCCACTGAGTGAGGCCTCCTCATGGATACTAGTCAGATTCGTTTCCGCTGAGCCAAAATGGAAACTCCCATTTTCTGTTTACTGTACATGTGGGTATGATGAGAACCTGGTCAAATACTTTGTTGAAATTCTGCTAATGTACTGTTTTTACATCTTTTTGATGTATGATGTCTGATCTATCTATAAACATTCTCTATTTTAAAAAGTAAATTAGTCTGGTGTAACTCAGGTTGGTTCCACAGATGCTTACTATTTTCTAAGTGATTAGAAGCTATTTTTTAAAATCTGAATTTAGAGAATTGACATTGAGTATATACCGACCTGTTTGCAATTCTATTTTATTTTTTATTTTTTTATTTTTTTGCTTTTTAGGGCCCCTCCCATGACATATGGAGGTTCTCAGGCTAGGGATTTAATTGGAGCTACAGCTGCCAGCCTATGCCATGGCCACAGCAACACAGGATCCAAGCTTCATCTGCGACCCACACCACAGCTCACGGCAATACCACTGGATGATCCTTAACCCACTGAGCAAGGCCAGGGATCGAACCCGAAACCTCATGGTTCCTAGTCAGATTCATTTCTGCTGGGCCACAGCGGGACATCCCCCCAACCCTTTTTTTTTTTTTTTTTTTTTAAAACTCAGACCTATATCTGTTTGCTCTTTCCCAGTCTTTGGCAACCCTCCAGGTCTCCATGCTTCTTCCACTGGCAGTGGTTCAGTGATCACATCCAAGAGCAGCTTCAGTTCATTTAGAGTAGGCAGGGGCTCTATTACAGTCTCCTTACCTATACTGAGCATCAATTCTTTCTACCTTTTTAAGCCTGAATATTACTTTTCTTGAACAAAAGCAGAGTTAGCATTTAACATATTTGAAAAGTTCTACTTTTTTTGGCATTCATGAACACAATATCTTTAATTTTGTTGGACATGTTTGAGCACCCTCTCTTTATAGGATATTATGAAAATGAGGAATTCAGATATGAATTCAGCTGGATCATGCCCCGTAAGCAGAGTGTAAGGGCATGATTTATGCTGTATTTATTTTTATATTCCTTTAAAATAAAAAATTATATGGGCAAGAAAACTATTAGCTTCTTCACCAAATCAAAAAATGCCAAAATAGGAGGACTACCTTGAGATGCTTGAGAGAGGAAATTCAGAACAAATAAAGGATAGTCAGCTTTCTGTGGTTGATATTAAACTTGTGAAATTTAAAACTTTATGAAGTAGGAAAGGCTGAAAATGTATACCTGTTTGTAAAAAAAAAATCTATATATATGACAGATGCAGTGCTTGATATAAAGGAAATAATTACTATATTTGGGTAATAACTGATTTTGAGAACAGTATCTGGAAGGAAAACTGCATGTTCTGTTGGTGTCTGTCAGAGATTATTGGGCTGAATAAACTATGGCCCTGGATCTATGATTTTTTTTCCTGGTAAGGATTGATGTTGGGTTGGATTAAGGCATGAAGATTCCAAGAGGTTTTTTTGTCTTGTCTTGTTTTGTCTTTTGTCTTTTTAGGGCCACGCCTGCGGCATATGGAAGTTCCTAGGCTAGGGGTCTAATTTGAGCTGCTGCCACCGGCCTACGCCAGAGCCACAGCAACGCCAGATCCAAGCTGTGTCTGCGACCTATACCACAGTTCACGTTAACACCGGCTCCTTAACCCACTGAGTGAGGCCAGGGATCGAACCCACAACCTCATGGTTCCTAGTCAGATTCGTTTCTGCCACGCCACGACGGGCACTCTCCCAAGAGGAGTTTTGAGGGAGAAAAATACATGGCTTGGCTAGGGAAGAGGGATGGGAAAGAATAATTATATGCAGGTATTTTAAAGTAGATTATTGTGGCTGGAGTAGATAGAATATTTGGAAGGAATAAGATATTTGATTGTTGAGATGTTAGGGAGGGTTGAGCAGAAAAGGTAGGGAAGTTTCAGTTGATAGAGACATTGGCATTATAGTGACCAAGGGGAACACTGAAATCAGTTAAGTAAGATTATTTTCATATTAGTGTAAAAAGTAGGTTGCAGTTCATGCAGAAATATCCATATAATGGAAATTGGAATAGATTAGATTTGGAGGGGAAGGAAGAGGAAGGTTATAAAGGGTCCCTTCTAGACTTCTGTTTTTAATGCAACTTGGATGGATGGTGTTGCCATTCATTCACTAACAGAAAAGGAGCGGAGAAGAACTAGGTTTGGTTGATCATGGAATCATGAATCCATGAAAACCATGAATCCAGTTTTGGATCTATTGAGTTTAAGCTGCCTTATTGCATAGTGATGTCAGAAGGCAGTTGGATATAGGGGATCTAGAACTTGGAGAAGTCTGCAGTAGAGATAATATGAAAGTCATTTACTTATTTATAGATCACAGGTGTGGTCATGATGAAGCCTGAGATTGACAAAGGAGAGACTATAACATGAGAAAAGAAAAAGGTTAGGCTTTCCCTTTAAAATACTAACATTTAGAGTCTGCTTACAGGAGCTTGTGCTGGCTGTAGAGGCGAAGAAGAGATAAACAGAGAAGAAAAATCTGGAAAGTGTGGTGTTGCAGAGGCCAAGGGAACTGAGTGTTTTAAGAAAGAGTATGAAGATGAAATCAGTTTTTCGCAGATTATTTTTTAGATATTGGTGAAATCTAGAAGTAGTGGTTTTCTTTATTTCTGAAGAGGGTGAAAGGTTTAGTCCTGCAACAGTAATTTTAGGAATATACTTAATGGAAGCATTAGTCAAAGCTGTTTGAGATAGTGAATTCTTTAAGGTAGAAAGAGAAGAATAGACTGCCAGGAGCTGGGAATTAGGACACAGAGATATAGTAGTTAATATTTATTGAGTGATTGCTGTGTGCCAGAGTAAGCTTATTATACTAAGCACTTAGTAGCCAATTATGCTATTATGTCCATTCTGTAGTGGAGGAAGAAAGCTTAGAGAAGTAAATTTCCTGTGAGTATATAGCTGTGTAAGGAGTAGAGCCTGGATTTGGATCCATGTGTGTCTCATTCTAGGACCTGGACTCTGAAGGTACTATATAGCAATTTAAAATTATTGAGCAAAATCAACAGAATTCCTTGGCTCTGTTAAAGCCAGTGATAGGGACAATTTTTAAGAAATAGGTGGCAAATTGCATCAGTTGCCATAGTGAAATACAGAAGAATGGGAACTGTAGAGAGGTCACTGAATATGATGGGGAATGAAATCTAAGAGCCATAGAGAGAAAGTGATTAGAAGGTTTCGGGGTGGGTAGAGGCGGGGGAGTGTATGTGGTATGCTGTACGTACACCAGCAGAATTAAGCTTTATGGGTTTAATCAAATCACATAATAGGTGAGCTCAGTTTCCTGTAGGAGAATTTTTTTTTTTCTTTTGCAGAAGACATCTTAAGAGATGTCTGTCTCTTTTAGGTTGAAAGCAGGAAGAGTGGGACTTGATGTAATCTAATAGATGATATTAACATATCTAAAGAAAGACTGCAGAAGGTGGATGGATAGCATGGAATTGTAGAAATGGGAATTAGGCAGAATTTGGAAGTTTTTTGTCTGGACTGTTCAGAGAATGTGGTTTACTGCCTAGAGGCTTAAACGTCTAGTCCCTGTGACTGGACTATCCCAGCAAAAGTTTGGTTATAATTTGGGTTCCTATTTATAGATTTCCTATGAGGAGAGAAGGAGCTGATTAGAGGATTTAACTGTCAGGACCTTGGGGCAAGTATACTTCTCTCCACTAGTTAGTCTATTAGCATTGTGGGTTTTGCATTATGCTATTTGTTCTATTTTCCTGCTTCGCACAACTCCCCAAATCAAGTTTCTGACTTCCCCAGGGTAATGCCAGCTGGTTTTCCTAAGGAACATCTCAGTCATATCAATAAGAGCAGCTACAGAAGATATGTTTGAGATATTTGACAGTGAAAACTAGCAAAAAACGAACTGGGAGTTTGATTAGATGGAAGTGTCAGCTGAAGCTTTTTTTTTTCTAAGAATGAGGGCTCTTACTATTTCTCAGGTTAAAGGAAGAGGATACAGGTGTTAAGAGTGCAAAGGTGAAATCAAGTTCTGAGTAACTTTCCTCACAGCTTTTTCAGAGTTAGAGAAAGCTGATAGCTGTTTTTCCATCCAAGTGGTCCTTAAATCACAAACACACCATCAACCTCAGGGATAACAGAAAACATACCCGTTGCTAATATGCAGGCAGTTGTAATCTTATTGTGTGTGTTAGCTCACTTATACAACAACCTTGTGAGCTAGGTTCTGTTAGTTTCCTCTCTTTTTTTTTAGATTACCACATGTAGTAGCTGTGGCCACGTATGGCAAGTGTGCATTAGAATCTCACAAACCAGTTGACAACCAGGGCTCTGGGTTTCCTGGTTCCACTCAAGGTACAGTGAGGATGATTTCAGCTATTTTAAATTCATTTTGGAAAAAGGAGGGTTTAAATATTTAGGTAACCAATCAATCAATGGAAAAATGGGCAAAAGACCTGAATAGACATTTCTCCAAAGAAGATATACAGATGGCCAACAAACACATGAAAAAATGCTCAACATCGCTGATTATAAGAGAAATGCAAATCAAAACAACCCTGAGATATCACCTCACACCAGTCAGAATGGCCATCATTAATAAATCCACAAATAACAAGTGCTGGAGGGGCTGTGGAGAGAAGGGAACCCTCCTGCACTGCTGGTGGGAATGTAAACTGGTACAGCCACTATGGAGAACAGTTTGGAGATACCTTAGAAATCTATACATAGCACTTCCATATGACCCCGCAATCCCACTCTTGGGCATCTATCTGGACAAAACTCTACTTAAAAGAGACACGTGCACCCGCATGTTCATTGCAGCACTATTCACAATAGCCAGGACATGGAAACAACCCAAATGTCCATCAACAGATGATTGGATTCGGAAGAGGTGGTATATATACACAATGGAATACTACTCAGCCATAAAAAAAGAATGCCATAATGCCATTTGCAGCAACATGGATGGAACTAGAGACTCTCATACTGAGTGAAATGAGCCAGAAAGACAAAGACAAATACCATATGATATCACTTATAACTGGAATCTAATATCCAGCACAAATGAACATCTCCACAGAAAAGGAAATCATGGACTTGGAGAAGAGACTTGTGGCTGCCTGATGGGAGGGGGAGGGAGTGGGAGGGATCGGGAGCTTGGGCTTATCAGACACAACTTAGAATAGATTTACAAGGAGATCCTGCTGAATAGCATTGAGAACTTTGTCTAGATACTCATGTTGCAACAGAAGAACGGGTGGGGGAAAAAATGTAATTGTAGTGTATACATGTAAGGATAACCTGACTCCCTTGCTGTACAGTGGGAAAATAAAAAAAAATTATAAAAAATAAAAATAAATAAATAAAAATTTAGGTAAAATCAGAATGATTTTTTATTTTAAGAGAAGGGCAGTTATATGCAATATGAATGTTTTTGGTGTGGTGACAAGCTCTGTAAAACTATGCTTGAAAAAATTTAATAACATTTTGCATAATATGAAGCTTTAGTCATGTCATATCCTCAAGTGATCCCTAATTGGTGCAAGCCCTTTTTTGGTTAGATTTGCATACATACCAGTAATTATTTTTGGTTTCCAAGCCTGTTGAACTGGACCAAATAGCTTTTGAGGGCCATTCTATGATAATTAACAAGATTACAACATCCTCTCTTTATTTAGGTTTGTTCTCTCATATTGTGGGATCTCATTAATTTACAAGAAGGAATATTTTCAGAGAAATTATTAATTCCAAATGCAGGAACATGTGTCTAACAACTAACAGTTGTCTAGTAGAAGATATGTTTTCTTTCTTTCTTTTTTTTTTTTTTTTGCTTTTTAGGGCTGCACCTGAGCCATGTGGAAGTTCCCAGGCTAGGAGTCAAATCTGAGCTGCAGCTGCCGACCTACACCACAGCCACAGCAACTTGGGATCTGAGCCAAATCTGTAACCTACACCACAGCTCATGGGAATGCCGGATTCTTGAGCCACTGAGTGAGGCCAGGGATCGAACCTATATCCTCATGGATACTAGTTGGGGCTCATTACCTCTGAACCACAGCAGGAACTCTGAAGATGTGTTTTCTTGAAATATTGGAAATGGTTTATACACAGAATGTGGAAGACGGAATATAGTCATAGAAAAACACACCTGGGTTGAGTCCTGGTTCTTCCATTCATTGGCAGTGTCACTTTGGACAGGTTACTCAGCCTCTTTCAGCTTCAGTATTCTCTTCCAAAAAATAGGAATAAAAATCCGGAGTTCCTGTTGTGGCTCAGCAGTGATGAACTCAGCTAGTATCCATGAGGACATAGGTTCGATCCTGGCCCTGCTCAGTGGGTTAAGGATCTGATGTTGCCGTGAAGTGTGGCATAGGTCACAGACTCGGCTCGGATCTGGCATTGCTGAGGCTGTGGCATAGGCCGGCAGCTGCAGCTCTGATTCGACCCCTAGCCTGGAAACTTCCATGTGCCTCAGGTGCGGCCCTTAAAAAAAGAAAACCAGGAGTTCCCGTCGTGGCGCAGTGGCTGACGAATCCGACTAGGAACCATGAGGTTGCGGGTTCTGTGCCTGCCCTTGCTCAGTGGGTTAACGATCCGGCATTGCCGTGAACTGTGGTGTAGGTTGCAGATGCGGCTCGGATCCCGCGTTGCTGTGGCTCTGGTGTAGGCCGGTGGCTACAGCTCCGATTCGACCCCTAGCCTGGGAACCTCCATATTGCCGCGGGAGTGGCCCAAGAAATAGCTAAAAAAAAAGACAAAAAAAAAAAGAAAACCAAAAAACCCTACTTCACAGGGTTGTTTGAAGATTACATAAGCAGAGTACTTAGTGCAGGTGTTGAACATTAGCCCCTCCTTAAAACAGACAGTGGAAATACTGAATAGTGTGGTCATCCTGTGAGCAGGCTCTGGAGTTGGACTTCGAATCCTGGCTCTGCCTGCTTACTGGTTATGAGGTTTGGGGGAAGTTACTTAACCTCCATATTTGTCTCATCATTTTTCATATGGGGATAATAACACTAGCCCCATAGAATGATGATTGTCAAAGTTCCCAACTCCACCTGCTTTCCCTTCTGCAAATGTCCTGATTAATCTCAGATTCACCTTGTAACCATAAGTGTTTATTCAATTAAACATTTCCACACAACAAAGATGGTAAACATATGCATCTTGAATAGTATGGCATTTAGAAATTGTGTCCTTCAATTGCTGTCATTGTTGAAAGGTCTGTTTTATAATACTTTGTGACAATTATCTACTTTTTATCATGGAATCTTATATTTGCTCTCCCACTCCCCTACACCATCCCATTTCCCACCATTATTAAGAAATAGATAGTTCTGGTTAAATAGATACACCAATTAATAGAGGCCAACATGGGCTAACAGGTTCCAGAGGTTCAGAATATTACAAAATGTAAAAGTGAACCTTCACATATTTAACAATTAAGGTGAAACTTTGCATATTCACATATTTAACTTTAATGATTTAAAAGTCTTGTTATGATCCTGTAGTGATACTTCCTTATCATTTGGAATACTGATTTCCATAGAAAAATGGAGAAAGTGCTAGTTAGTAGAGGAGTTCTGACTGCTAAATTGGTGGACAAAGTAGGCTTAGTTGTAGTTTTTGCAAGCTAACTTTACTGAAATTCACAGAAATTTTATTTTGTGTTTCTCCTGTTCTTATTGTTTGTTCTTGACTATCCTGATTTCGCAGTATTCTGTAAGCACAGTGCCAAAAATGTGCAATATCTGGAGTGCCAACAATGTGTGATAAATCCCTCCATCTGTGTCTGCATAATACCCTGAAACAGTCCATTCAGAACAAATTCTTTAACCTCCCTAGTGTTTATTTGTCCATTTAAAACTAGATTCTTGATGTAATATAGAATGTGTTTCTTTCTCTGCATCTCATTTTTTTAAAATTTATTTTTATGGCCACACCCATGGCATATGGAAGTTCCTGAGCCAGGGATTGAATCTGAGCCACAGCTGTGGCAATGCTGGATCCTTTAACCCACTGCACTAGGCCGGGAATTGAAGCCACACCTCCATAGCAACCTGAGCCACTGAAGTTGGATTCTTAACCCAGTGCACCATAGTGGAAACGCCTCTATCTCATTTTAACAGATCTTTAGTGAAATAAAAACACTAAGAGTGTAATGATTTGGTATTTTGTGGAATATTTTGTCACACTCATTTGCTTTTATCTGTCTACATGCACATGCATGCACACACACGTCCTTTTTTCCTAAACCATTTAAAAGTCAGTTGCAGAGATCAGGACATTTCACGTAATTATTTCAGCCTACCTCTCAAGAATGAGGACATTTTCCCGTATAACAGCAATACTAATCACACCTAAGGTAATAACACTAATTCAGCAATACCATCTAATATACAGTTTCCTTAATTATAAAAAAAATGACTTTTATAGATGACTTTTTTCAGTTAGGGATCCAATTAAGATTCATACATCACATGGATATTTTAAAGGCATAGATTGTGGTGATGGTTTCAGGGGTGCATACTTGTCTCTGAACTCATGACATTGTATACATTAAATCTGTATACCTTTTTCTATGTCAATTATACCTCAACATGGTTTAACAAGTGAAATAAAATGAGTGGGAGATAAAATTCATAATCACATTTCATTATTATATCACTTTAGTTTCCTTTAATCATTCTAGCATAAACACTTTTTTGGATGATATTAAATTTTTGAGGAGTCTAGATGAACTGCCTATATAGTATTTTAAATTTGTATTTATTTTAAATTAGTATTTTAAATTTGCCTCATTAGATTTAGGTTAAACATTTTCGTCTAGTTGTTGCATAGATGATAATTGTATCCTTATAGCATTATAAGAGGAGACAGGTCAGTTTGTTCCACTAGTGCTAGTGCTAAGGTGATAACTGCCAAATGTCTCATAAAAATATTGTTTCCCCTTTTTTTCTTTTTAAAATGATTTTTTTGTCACTTTTTAAGAGTGAGTAATCTGTGGGGTGATACTTTGACACTGAATAAATATCCTGTTTCCCAGCAAACTTTAACCCAGTGATTTTTAGTATTGACTGAAGATTCTTGTGTGAATTATTTAATTACTTTGGTAGTGGCAAAATAGTGATTTTCTAATTCTGTCATCCCTATCATTTGATGGCATTCTTTTGTAGGGAAGAGGTTTCTCTTCTCTACCTACGTCCCTTTTTAAGGTATTATTATAGACGAAGTGTTTTTTTTTAATGTTATAATCAAGTATCATAATTTTTTTGATGTTCAAATTAAATTTGGCCAGTGAGAGCCCCTTCAAGCTGGCTCTTGTGAACTTTGACATGTCCCTCTCATTTTTTGAGCACTTTATTGCTTTCTGGAACATGTACCAAGTGTACCTAGTGATTTCCTCACCCCAGGCCACAAATGTGTTTTCAAGGAGCCTAGGTTCCTTATTGGTGAAGAATGATTTGGGCTTTTAATGTGCTTATTTCTGCTAGATGTTATTGCACATTACTCTCATTGGATAGACTTAGGACGTGTGTGTGTCTCCACTTTTCCCTATTCCATAATTGTACCTCCCTTCCCAGTAAAAACTGTGGTTTCCATTATATCATAATACTTACTCATCTCTTATCTATCTTCAGCCACACAAAAGGTAGTTTAGGAATTATTACAATAGTACCACTACCAACAACAAACTGATGACTAAAATTCAAGATTGCTTGCTTCTTTTGGTCTTTGGAATATATTCTGGAGAGGATGTATAGTGAGAACACTATGTTCAACAAAAGTTTCTAGAATTATTGATTTTTTTTCTGTGTGATTATGTTATCAGTTAAGTTTATTTCTGATTCAAATCAGCTTTTTTCATCCTTTTAAAATTAAACTTTTTATTTCGAGTTAATTTGTAGACTACATGCAGTTGTGAGAAAACACAGAGACCTCATATGTTCTGTACCCAGTTTCCCAGTGGTAGCATCAAAAATTGTAGTATAATATCAGGACCAGGAAATTGACATTGATACAGACAACTTCAGGAATATTTTCATCCTTGCAAGGATATCTCACGTTCCCCTTCTATAGCCACGCTCACTTTCCCTCCTGCCCCAACCCCTCAGTCCCTGGCAATCACTAATCTCTTTTCCATAATTTTGTCATTTCCAGAATGTCCTATAAATGGATCATACAGTATGTAACCTTTGAGGATTGGCTGTTTTCACTCAGCATAAATCTCTGGAGATTCCTCCCCGCTGGTGGATATCTCAGTAGCTGGTTCCTTTTTATTGCTGAGTTGTGTTCTATGATAGACACATATCACGGTTGGTTTATCCATTCACCCACTGAAGGACATCTGGATTGTTTCCAGCTTTAGTTATTATAAATAAGTCTGCTATAAAGCTTTGCATATGGTTTTGTGTGTGAACAGAAGCCTTCATTTCTCTGGGATAAGTGCCCAGAAGTGCAGTTGCTGGGTTGTATGGTAGTTGCACGTTTAGTTTTTTTAAGAAACTGCTAAACTATTTTCCATGGTTACTGTACCATTTTACATTCCTGCCAGCAATGTATGAGTGATCCAGTGTCTTTACCACATTCCTGTCAGCATTTGGTGGTGCTCTATTTTTATTTTAGTCATTCTGATAAATGTATACTGATAGACTTTTTTTTTTTTACTTTTTAGGGCCACACCCACAGCATATGGAATTTCCCTGGGTAGGGGTCCAATCAGAACTGTAGCCACCAGCCTACACCAGAGCCACAACAACATCAGATCTGAGCTGTGTCTGCGACCTACACCACAGCTTACGGCAACACTGGATCCTTAACCCATTGAGCGGGGCCAGGGATCGAACCCGCATCCTCATGGATACTAGTCGAATTTGTTACCCCTGAGCCATGACGGGAATTCCTGATAATTGATTTTTATTTTAGTTTGCATTTACCCAAAGGCTAACGTTCATGTGCTTATTTGTCATTTGTATATCCTCTTTGGTGAAGTGTCTTTTATCTTTTTTTAAAACACCTTAATTTTTTTAGAGCAGTTTTTAGTTTACAGAAAAATGAAGAGGCAGGTATGGAGATGTCTTGCCCCAAGTGCATATATTCCCCTGTTATCAACATCATTTATCAGAACTGTATACTTTTTTAACCCAGGATGAACCTATATTGACACATCATAATCATCTAAAGTCTATAGTTTGCCTTAGGCTTCACTCTTGACATTGGACATTCTGTGGATGTGGACAAATGTATAATGACATATATGTGTCATTATAATATCATACAGAGTATTTTCGCTGCCCTAATAATCCTCTGTGCTCTACCTGTTCATCTCCCTCATCCCCTTGATGTTTTTATGGTCTGTATAATTTTATCTTTTCAGAATGTCTTATAGTTGGAATCATATAGTATGTAGCTGTTTCAAACTGGCTTCTTTCACTTAGTAATATGCATTTAAGCTTTCTCCATGTCTTTTTATGGCTTAATAACTCATTTCTTTTTAATGATGAATAATATTCCATTGTCTGGATGTAATATATTTGTTTCAGGTATACAACAGTGATTCAATGTTTGTATATACTGTGAAATGATCATTGTAGTAAGTCTAGTTAACATCCGCCACCACACATAATTACGGTTTTTTTTGTCTTGTAATGAGTTTTTTTTTTGGGGGTGGGGGGTGTCTTTTTGCCTTTTCTAGGGCTGCTTCTGTGGCATATGGAGGTTCCCAGGCAAGGGGTCGAATCGCAGCTGTAGCCACCGGCCTACATCACAGCCACAGCAATGTGGGATCTGAGCTGCATCTGCGACCTACACCACTGCTCATTGGCAACACTAGATCCTTAGCCCATTGAGCAAGGCCAGGGATCGAACCCGCAACCTCATGGTTCCTAGTCGGACTCGTCAACCACTGAGCCACGACGGGAGCTCCTGTAATGAGAATTTTTAAGATCTACTTTTGTACAGCTTTCAAGTGTACAATAGAGTATTATTAACTATACGCACATTACATCCCTGCGATTTATTCATTAACTGGAAATTTGGTCCCTTTGACCATTTTTATCCATTTGCTCATTCCCTCACCCCTCTGCCTCTGGCGACTACAAGTCTGTTCCCTCTATCTATGAGTTTGGTTTTTATTTTTGTTTTTGATTCCACATAAAAGTGAGAATATATATGGTATATTTGTCTTTTTTGGTCTGGCTTATTTCACTTAGTATAATGCTCTCAGTGTCCACAAATGGCAAGATTTTATTCTTTTTTATAGCTGAGTAATATTTTATTCTGTATATATTGAACATTTTCTTTATCCATTTATGTGTTGGTAGACACTTAGGTTATTTCAGTGTCTTGGCTATTGTAAATAATGCTGTGGTGAACTCAGGGGTGCATATATGTTTTCAAATTAATGTTTTTATTTTCTTCAAATAAATACCAAGAAGTGGAATTGCTAGATCATATGTAATTATATTTCTGATTTTTTGAGGAACCTCCATACTGTTTTCCATAGTGGCTGAATAATTTGCATTCTCACCAATAGTGCACAGGGATTTCCTTTTCTCCACATCCTAACCAACACTTGTTATTTCTTGTCTTTTTGCTAACAGTTCTTGTAACAGGTGTGAGATGATATCTCATTGATGTTTTGATTTGTGTTTCCCAGAAGATTAATGATGTTTTCATGTAGCTGTTGGCTATCTGTATATAATCTTTGGAAAAAGGTCTGTTCAGATTATTTGCAAATTAAATACTGGATGGCTTTTTTTGTTTTTGCTGAATTGTATGAGCTCTTTATAAATTATGGATATTAATCCATAATCAGTTACATGATTTGCAAATATTTTCTCCCATCGGGTAGGTTGCTTTTTCATTTTGTTGATGGTTTCCTCTCTTGTGCAGGAGATTTTTAGTTTGATGTAGTCGCTCCTCTTTATTTTGCTCGTGTTCCCTTTGCTGTTTGCGTCAAATCTAAAAAAAAAAATTGCCAAGATTGATGTCAGGAAGCTTGCTGCCTGTGTTGTTTTCCATCAGTTTTATAGTTTCAGGACTTATATTCAAGTCTTTATGTTGAGTTAATTTTTGTGTATGGTATAAGATAGTGGTCCAGTTTTATTCTTTTTATGTGGCTGTCCAGTTTTCTCAGCACCATTTATTGGAAACTATTTCTTTCCTCATTGTGTATTTTGGCTCCTTTGTTGTAAATTAATTGACCATATATGAATGGGTTTAATAATGGGCTGTCTGTTATGTTCCATTGACTTGTATGTCTTTTTATGCCAGTACCATACTGTTCTTATTAATCTGGTTTTGCAGTATAGTTTGAAATCAAGAAATGTGATGCCTCACCTTTGTTTTTCTTTCTCAATAATGTTTTGGCTGTTTGGGGATTTTTATACTACAGTTTATTCACTTACCTACTAAAGAACATCTTGGTTGCTTCCAAGTCTTGGCAGTTGTGAGTAAAGCTACCATAAACATCTGTGTGTAGGATTTTGTGTGGACCAAAGTTTTCAACTCCTTTGGATAAACATCAAGGAATATAATTGCTGGATTGTATATGGTAAAGGTATGTTTAGTTTTGTGAGAAACTGCCAAACTGTCTTCCAAAATGTCTGTATCATTTTGCGTTCCCACCAGCCATGTATGATAGTTCCTGTTGTTCCATAACTTATCCAGTATTGGTGTTGTCAGTGTTCAAGATTTGGGGCATTCCAGTAGGTTTCTGTACTGGTATCCCATTGTTTCAATTTGTAATTCACTAATGGTATAGAGCATATTTTTAAAGATTTTTATTTTTTCTATTATAGTTGATTTACAATATTCTGTCAATTTATGCTGTACAGCAAGGTGACCCGGTCATATATATACACACACACACATATATATATATACACACATACACACACATATACTCTCTTTTCTGACATTATTCTCCATCATGTTCCATCACAAGTGACGAGATAGAGTTCCCTTTGCCATACAGTAGGATCTCATTGCATATCCACTACAAATAGAATAGTTTGCATCTACTAACCCCAAATTCCCAGTCCATGACACTTCCTCTCCCTCCCTCTTGGCAACCACAAGTCTGTTCTCCAAGTCCATGAGTTTGTTTCTTTTCTGTAGATAGGTTCACTTGTGTCGTATATTAGATTCCAGATATAAGTGATATCATATGGTATTTGTCTTTTGCTTTCTGACTTCACTTAGTGTGAGAGTCTCTAGTTTCATCCATGGTGCTGCAAATTGCATTCTTTTGTTCTTTTTATGGCTGAGTAGTATTCCATTGTGTATATGTACATCTCAATCCATTCATCTGTCGATGGACATTTAGGTTGTTTCCATGTCTTGGGAATTGTAAATAGTGCTGCAGTGAACATAGGGGTGCATGTATCTTTTTCAAGGAAAGTTTTATTCAGATATATGCCCAGGAGTGGGATTGCTACATCATATGATAGTTCTATATTTAGTTTTCTGAGGTACCTCCATACTGTTTTCCATAGTGGTTGTACCAGTTTACATTCCCACCAGCGGTGAAGGAGGGTACCCTTTTCTCCACACCCTCTCCAGCATTTGTTATTTATTGACTTGTTAATGATGGCCATTCTGATCTGTGTGAGGTGGTACCTCATTGTAGTTTTGATTTGCATTTCTCTAATAGTTAGTGATGTTGAGCATTTTTTCATGTGCCTACTGGCCATCTGTATATCTTCTTTGGCAAAATGTCTATTCAGGTCTTTTGCCCATTTTTCCATTGGGTTGTTGGTTTGTTTTGCTGTTGAGTTGTATGAGTTGTTTGTATATTTTAGAGATTAAGCCCTTGTCAGTTGCATAATTTGAAACTATTTTTTCCAATTCTCTAATTTGTCTTTTGGCTTTTTTTATGGTTTCCTTTGCTGTGCAGAAGCTTTCCAGTTTGATTAGGTCCCATTGGTTTATTTTTGCTTTAATTTCTGTTGCCTTGGGAGACTGACCAAGGAAAACATTTGTATGGTTGATGTCAGAGAATGTTTTGGCTGATTTCTCTTCTAGGAGTTTGATGGTGTCTTATGTTTAAGTCTTTCAGCCATTTTGAGTTTATTTTTGTGCATGGTGGGAGGGTGTGTTCTAGTTTCATTGATTTACATGCAGCTGTCCATTTTTCCTGGCACCACTTGCTAAGAAGACTATGTTTTCCCCATTTTATATTCATGCCTCCTTTGTTGAAGATTAATTGACCATAGGGATCTGGGTTTATTTCTGGGTTCTCTATTCTCTTCCATTGGTCTATATGTCTGTTTCGGTACCAGGACCACACTGTCTTTTTTTTTTTTTTTTTTGCTTTTTAGGGCCATACCCACAGTATATGGGAGTTCCCAGGCTAGGGGTCGAAATGGAGCTGTAGCTGCCAGCCTATGCCACAGCCACAGCAGCACCAGATCAGAGCTGTGTCTGTGACCTACACCACAGCTCATGGCAATACTGGATCCCTGACCCACTGAGCAAGGCCAGGGATTGAACCCACATCCTCATACTAGTCAGGTTTGTAACCTACTAAGACACAACGGGAATTCCCTACCACAATGTCTGGATTACTGTAGCTTTGTAATATTGTCTGAAGTCTGGGAGAATTATGCCTCCTGCTTGCTTTTTGTTCCTCAGGATTGCTTTGGCAATTCTGGGTCTTTTACGGTTCCATATAAATTTTTGGATTGTTTGTGGTAGTTTTGTGAAAAATGTCATGGGTAATTTGATAGGGATTGCATGGAATCTGTAGATTGCTTTGGGTAACTATGGCCATTTTTACAATACTAATCCTTCCAATCCAGGAGCATGGAATATCTTTCCATCTCTTTGAGTCCACTCTAATTTCCTTGATTAATGTTTTATAGTTCTCAGCATATAAGTTTTCACCTCCTTGGTCAGGTTTAATTTTTGGGGGTATGATTTTAAAAGGTATTGTATTTTTATATTCCTTCTCTAATATTTCATTGTTAGTATACAGAAATGCAGCTGATTTCTGAATGTTAATCGTGTATCCTTTTACTTTGCTGAATTCATTGATCAGTAGGAGTTGTTTTTGTGTGGAGTCCTCAGGGTCTTCTATATATAGTATCATGTCATCTGCATAGAGTGACAATTTTACCACTTCTCTTCCAATTTGGACACCTTTTATTTCTTTTGTTTGTCTGATTGCTGTGGCTAGGACTTCCAATACTATGTTGAATAAAAGTGGTGAGAGTGGGCATCCTTGTCTTGTTCCAGATTTTGGTGGGAAGACTTTCAGGTTTTTTTCTGTTGAGTATTATATTGGCTGTAGTTGTTTAAAAGTCTCCCTTTCTTTTATTGAACTGCACTTTGCACCTTTGTCAAAAACCTTATTGTATTGGTCTGTTTCTAGACTATTCTGTTCTGCTGATCTTTGTGTCTGTTCCTCTGCTAATGTAACACACTTGTTGATTTCTATAGCTATATAATGTGTCTTTAAATTGGGTAGACTAATTCTTCCCACTTTACTCTTCTTTTTCAAAATTGTTTTAGCTATGCTAGCTCCTTTACTTTTCCAGATGAATTATGAAATAACCTTGTCTCTATAAAAATCTTTCTGGGATTTTAATAGGAATTGTGGTAAAGCTGTAAGTCAGTTTTGGGAGAATTAAACTCTTTACTATGTTGAATCTTCCATTTCACAAACGTGGTATATCCCTCCATTTATATATGTATTTATGTATTTTGGCTGCCTTGTAGCATATGGAATTCCCAGGACAGGAATCAGATCCCAGTCACAATTGTGACTTACGCTGCTGTTGTGGCAGTGCTGGATCCTTAACCCACTCTGCTGGGCTGGGGATCAAACCTGCATCCCAGTGCTTCAGAGATGATACCAATCCTGTTGTGCCACAGTGGGAACTCCAGTATCTCTGTTTATCTAGATCTTTGATTTATCTCCTCAACATTGTGTAGTTTTTAGCATGTAAGTCCTGTACGTATTTTGAGTTACTTACAAGTAATATTTACATTTTAAAAATTGCAAATGGATTTTTAATCTTAGTGTCTTTGTATTTATTGCTAGTATGTAGGAGTATAATTGGTTTTCATGTTTATCTTGCATTTTGTGACCTTGGTAAACTCACTTATTAGGTCCAAAAGTTTAAAAAAAAATATTGTCCTTGGGATTTTCTACTTAAACCGGCATTTCATGTACAGGTAGCGGAACAGTTTTATTTTTTGTTTCCAATCCATATGGCTCCACCTCCCTAACCTCTGCTTTTTTTTTTTTCTTTATTGCGCTGGCTAGAACTTCCAGAACTATGTTGAATCAGAGTGATGAGAGCAAGTATGTGTGCCTTATTTCCTCTTCCTAAGGAGGAAAGCATTAGATCTTTCCTTCCTCTTTAAGTATAATTTTAGTAGTAGGGCTTTGTGAATTCTCTTTATCAAGTTTAGGAAATTACTTTTTTTTTTTTTTTTTTGGTCTTTTGAGGACTGTACCGATGGCATATGGAGGTTCCCAGGCTAGGGGTCAAATCAGAGCTGCAACTGCTGGCCTACACCAGAGCCACAGCAACGCCAGATCTGAGTAGTGACCTACACCACAGCTCACAGCAACGCTGGATCCTTAACCCACTGAGCAAGGCCAGGGATTGAACCTGTGTCCTCATGGATGCTCGTCAGATTTGTTTCCACTGAGCCATGATGGGAACTTCGGAAATTCCTTTCTATTCTCTGCCAAGTTTTCTTATTAGGAATGAATATTAAATTTTGTCAGATATGTCAATTGATAAGATCATGTGTTTTTTCCTCATTAGCTTGTTAATATTGTGGGTTATATTTTCAAATATGAAACCAACCTTCCAGCACCCCTGGGATAAACTTCATATGGTTTTGGTGTATAACTCTTTTTATGTATTGCTGATTTCTGTTTGCTAATAGTTTGTCAAGGATCTTTATATCTTTATTTATGAGGGGTATTGGTCTGTAGTTTTCTTTTTTGTACTGTCTTTGGTTTGGATATCAGAGTAATACAGTTTTATTTTTTATTTTATTTTTTGTCTTTTGTCTTTATAGGGCCGAACCCACAACATATGGAGGTTCCCAGGCTAGGGGGTCTAATCGGAGCTGTAGCCGCCAGCTTATGCCAGAGCCACAGCAACACCAGATCCGAGCTGCATCTATGAACTACACCACAGCTCATGACAATGCCGGATCCTTAACCCACTGAGTGAGGCCAGGGATCGAACCTGCAACCTCATGGTTCCTAGTTGGATTTGTTTCTGCTGCGCCACGACAGGAACTCCCAGAATAATATAGTTTTATATAATAATTGGTAATTTCTTATTCCTAGCCTGTTTTCTGAAAGAGATTGTTTAGAATTGATGCTAATTTTTCTTTAAACATTTGTTGGACTTCTCTAGTGAAATCATCTAGGCCTGGAAATTTAAAAAATTACTAATTCAGTGCTGTATAGCACAGGGAACTGTATTCAATAGATAGTAATAAACTATAATGAAGGAGTTCCCTTATGGCATAGTGGGTTAAGGATCTGGTGTTGTCACTGCAGTGGCTTGGGCCACTGCTGTGGCATGGGTTCTACCCCTGGCCCAGTAATTTCCACATGCAATGGGCACAGCCAAAAAAAAAAAAAAAAAAACTATAATGGAAAAGAATCTGAAAAATTTATACACACACATACACACATATCTGAATCCCTTTGTCGTACACCAGAAACTAACACAACATTGTAAATAAGCCATGCTTCAATTTTAAAAAATCTGAAAAATTAATAATGCAGTTTTTTGGTTTTTTTTTTGTCTTTTTTGTTGTTGTTGTTGTTGCTATTTCTTGGGCTGCTCCCGCGGCTTATGGAAGTTCCCAGGCTAGGGGTTGAATCGGAGCTGTAGCCACCGGCCTACGCCAGAGCCACAGCAACGTGGGATCTGAGCCGCGTCTACAACCTACACCACAGCTCACGGCAACTCCGGATCGTTAACCCACTGAGCAAGGGCAGGGACCGAACCCGCAACCTCATGGTTCCTAGTCGGATTCGTTAACCACTGCGCCACGACAGGAACTCCCAGTTTTTTTAATTAAAGGATATTCAAGTTATTTCCAATGAGTTGTGGTAGTTTGTAATTTTTGAGTAGTTGGTCCATACATTCTAAGCTGTCAGATTTATGTGTGTAGCTTGTAGTATTCTCTAATTCCCTGATTATACTTTGGATGTCTGCATGGTCATTAGTAATAATCCCTTGCTTCATTCCTGGCACCAGAAGTTTGTATGTGTGTGTTTTTTTAATCAGTCTTGCTAAAGGTCTGTTAATTTTAATGATTTTTCAAAGAACTAGCTCTTTGCTCCATTTATTTTCTCTTTATTTTTCTGTTTTCAATATCATTGATTTCTTTTCTCATCTTTATTATGTAATTCCATCTGCTTGCTTTGGGTTTGTTTTGTCCTTTTTGTTTTTTTTTAAGCTTCTTAAAGGTGGGAGCCTAGATTATTGATGTGAGACTTGTCTTCTTTTCTGATGTACACAGTTATAAAAATCCATCTCAGCATTGCTTTAGCTGTGTGCCACAATTTTGACATTTTAATTTTCATTAAGTTCAATGTATATTTTAATTTCTCTTGATATATCTTTCTTATTCATGGGTTATTTAGAAGTGTTTAGTTTCCAAGAGATTTTCTTGTTATATTTTTGTTAATTTGTTTCTAGTTTGAACACAGAACACACCTTGTATGACATCAGTTCTTTTAAGTCTACTGAGCTTTGTTTTATGGCTCAGGATATGGTCTAAGTGTCGTGGACACTTAAAAACTAGGGGTATTATGGAGTTCCCATTATGGCTCAATGGTAATGAACCCAACTAGTATCCATGAGGATGCGGGTTCAATCCCTGGCCTCCCTCAGTGGGTTAAGGATCTGGTGTTGCCATGAGCTGTGGTGTAGGTTGCAGATTCAGCTCAGATCTGGCATTGCTGTGGCTGTGGCTTAGGCCAGCAGCTGCAGCTCTGATTGGACTCCTAGCCTGGGAACTTCCGTATGCTACAGGTGTGGCCCAAAAACAAAAACAAACAAAAAACTAAGGATATTCTGCTATTGTTGGGTGAAGTGTTCTAGAAATGTTTATTAGATCCTACTGGTTGCTTGTGCTGTTGCGTTCTTGTTTTTTTTATATCTAATATGTTCTGTCAGTTGTTGAAAAAGAAGTGTTGATGTCTCCTGCTTAATTGTGGATTTGTCTTTTTCTTCTTTCAGGTCTGTCAGTTTTGCTTTCCATAGATTTGCAGCTCTGTTGTTTGGTGCATATACATTTAGAATCGCTATGTCTTCCTGTTAGATGACCCTTTTATCATCATCTAATATCCCTCTATCTCTCATAATTTTCTTTGCTCTTAAGTCTACTTGATTTATATTAATATAGTCATATTTTGATTAATATTTTCCTGACATATCTTTCCCATCCTTTTATTTCCAGGTTGCTTATACTGTTAAATTTGAAGTGAGTGTCTTATATACAGCATAAGTTATTTTTTAAGTCACTGAGCCAATTTTTATGATTTAAGTAGACCATTTACATTTATTGATAAGTAAGAGATTGCTATTTTTTTCTTTCTGTTTTTTGTTTCTGTACTTTATTTTCTCTACCTTCATATACACTATGTGTATGTGTGTGTAATACATACATAGCTTATTGCAATCTTTGTATTTATAGCTTACCATTTTGAGTCAAGTATAGAAATCTTCCTTTTATATTCCTCTGTCCTCACCATTTCAGACACAGTTACTATTTCTATTTGAATTGTCAGACATAACTTAGAAAACTCAAGAGTAGAAGGAACTTATTTGTCTACATTTTTGCCTGTTGTGTTCTTTTCTTCTGTTTTTCAGAAGTTCCTTCTTTTATTGTTGCCTTTGTATTTAGAGAACATCCTTTAGCCATTCTTTTATGGTAGGTATGCTAGTGACAGATTCTCTTAGCTTTGCTTCATCTCGGAATGTCTTGATTTCTCCTTTATTGCTGAAGGACATATTTACTGGGTGTAGAATTCTGGATTGATGTTCTTTCCTTTCAGTACTTGAAAAAATTGTTTTACTTCCTTCTAGCCTCCATGGTTTCTGATGATAAGTCTACTGTTGTTTGAATTGTATTTCCCTTTTAGGAAAGGAGTTGTTTTTCTCTGGCTGCTTTCATGATTTTTTCTTTTTTTTAGTTTTCAGAAATTTGAGTGTGATGTTCTGATCTGAATTTCTTTGGGTTTATCTTGTTTGAGATTTTCTCAGCTTCTATATTCTGTAGATTAAATCTCAACAGCCAAATTCAGGAAATTTTCAGCCATTATTTCTTGTGCTACTTTTGTAGCACTGCCTTTCTTCTCCTTTCCTTTGGGACTTCATAATCCTGTGGTGCCCGAAGCTCTGGTTTTTGTTTTGTTTTGTTTTGGTTTTTTTTGAGTCTATTTTCTCTCTGTTCAAATTGGCTAATTTTTTATTGTGCTGTATTCTAATTAAGTGAAATTTTCTGAGTTTTTTATTTTGGTTATTGTGTTTTTTCAGTTCTCATATTGTTTGGTTGTTTATTCTTCTATGTCTTTGTCGAGATGATTTCTGAGGTTTTCTATATTTTCCTTTCTTTAAAGCATGTCTGTAATAACTCACTGAAGCATTAGGAAATGATGCTTCTTTAAATTCCTTGTCAGAAAATTCTAGTATCTCAGCATTGGCATTTATTGATTGTCAGTTTTCATTTACTTTGCATTCTCCTTGGTTTCTTGCTGTGATCAGTGATTTTTCAGCTGAAACCTGGACATTTTTGTTATTATGTAACAAAACTCTAGATCTTAAACCTATTTTTACTGATTTTTTTTTTTTTGGCACCACTCTAGCAGGGGAAGAGAAGTGCTGCCTCATTACTGTCAGAAAGAGGTGGAAGTATAGGTTCCACCCTTAGCCTTCATTGACACCCAGTGGAGTGGCTGCTTTTTGTTACTGCTGAATGGCAGTGAGGGCTCTCTGTATGGTCTCCACTGACACTGCAGTGGAGATATCCTCATCTCCTGACTTTTCACCAGATCTCTCACTCCACCTGGCCAGACTGTTGAGATACTTCATTGGAACCTTTTAAGTATAGAAGTCCAGATTCTTCCCCTTCCTTGGCTTTAGCTGTCATGGATCAGGATAGGTTACACAGTATTTTCTCTGATGTTTGGCTAGAGTAGAGCGATTATTGTCTAAAAGTTTTTTGTCATATTAAGCTATTCCTTTCCTTGTCCTTTGGCCAGAGAGACAAGGCATTTTTTGTCTGCTCCTGTTGACTTTTCCTGGTTGACAGCTTCTTTAGCTCCAAACCTGGCATATAAACCCACACACACACACACACACAAATCTCTAGCAATCCCATGTTATTGCTTGGTCCTTGAGATACTTAGTTGGTCAGCTTTCTTTTCTCCACCATTCAAAGGAAGAATAGGAAAAAGTATGTCTACTCCATATTTCTGGAAGCATTAGTCTCTTTTTAATTTTATTTTAACTTTTGAATGTGTATTAAAGTTAAACTACATATAAAAGAATATTGAGAAAAGTCTCATTTGTATTTCTCTGTCTTCTACTCCATTCCAATTCACCTCTTCTAGTATTCTTTTTTTTTTTTTTCTTTTTAGGGCTGCACCTGCAGCATATAGAAGTTCTCAGGCTAGGGGTCAAATTAGAGCTAGAGCTGTACAGCTGCTGGCCTACACCACAGGCACAGCGATGTGGGATCCAAGCCATGTCTGTGACCTCCACCACAGCTCACGGCAACCGGATCCTTAACCCACTGAGCAAGACCAGGGATTAAACCCACTTCCTCATGGATCCTAGTTGGGTTTGTTAACTGCCGAGCCCATGAAGGGAACTCCAGTATTCATTTTTATTCAATTTCCTTTATTTCTGTGTTTCTTTTTGTAAAAATAAGTGCATTGTATATGTATACATATATGTGTATTTATGTGTGTGTGTATTTATGTACATTTACACGTTCTTATTTTGTCTTCTTTTTTAAACAAAAGCTAGCCATACTGTTACTTATTCCATTGTATTTTTTCATCATAATAGAACATCCTAAAAATCATCCCATATCCATTCATGGGAAGCTTTCTTATTCATTTATGCCTGCATAGAACTCTGTTGTGTCTATATGTGCAGTAGGTTTTTAACTTTTTTTTTTTGGCTAGGCATTTTGTTCTTCATATTTTATTACAAATAATGTAGCAGTAAACATCTGGCGCATGTATTGTCATATACTTGTGGAGGTATGTCTTCAGAGTAAAGTCTTAGAAGAAAGATTGCTGGATCGAAGAGTAAATACGTATATAGTTTTGTTAGATATTGCCAAATCTTGCTTCATAGGAGTCATACCATTTTACTTCCAGCCAGCAACACTGTTTCCTCACAGCCTCACCAATAAAATGTGTTGTCAAGCTTTTGCCAGTATAATAGGTTAGAAATGGTATTTCAGTGTAGTTTTAATTTTCATTTCTTATATTTTGAGTGAAATTGAGCATATTTTTGTTTATTTTTACATCCATTCTTCAAGGATATTTTCACTAAGTATAGATTTCTAGTGCATTGGAGATAATCATCCTTCTTTCTTCTAGATCTCGTTGTTCTGTGGAGAAATCAGCTGTCAGTTTGTCATTCTTTTGTGGGATCTCTTTTTCACTCTACTTGCCTTTAAAATAGTTTCTTTGTCTTTGACGTTCTACATTCACTGTGTGTTGAAACGTGGAATTCTTTTTATCCTATCTGGGATTCATTTAGCTTCTTCAGTCTTTGGATTGATGTCTTTCAGTAGTTTCAGAAAGTTCTTGACCACTCACTCTTCAAATATTGTGTTTTCCTTATTCCATTTTCTTTTTTCTTTTTGAACTCTCATGAGATATGTTTTAAGTTTTCACTTTATCATCCATATCTTTTAACCTGTTTCATATTATAAATCTCTGTTACTGTATATTGCATTCTCAATAACTTCTTCAGATATGCCTTCCAGTTTATAATCTCTTCAGCTAGGTTTAATCTGTTATTAAATTCTTCAAGTTTTCCCCTTCATATATTGTATTATTGTATAGATAGTCTATTTGGCATGTTCCCAAGTAGTCACTTAGAAAAAGACTTTGCTCAATTTCAGTAGGTACTCATTTTTATTCATATTTTCAATTCCTTTTAGTTCTGTAGACATAACAAGCATACTTATTTTATAATATGTTTCTGATCACTCCAGTATTTGAAGCTTTGCAGATATGATTATACTGGATTTTACTGAGAGCCTTATTTATTTGTATATTTGACTTTAAAACTGTGAGCATCTATTTCTTGGAGTGTCACCCCTGGAAATTCCTCCAGATGATTTGCTTTTGTTTCTGTCAGGTGTCAGGCACTGTTGCTTTATTTTGTTAAATTTTTTTTGTCTTTTTGTCTTTTTAGGGCTGCACCCACAGCATATGGAGGTTCCCAGGCTAGGGGTCTAATTGGAGCTGTAGCTGCTGGCCTATGCCACAGCCACAGCAATGCAAGATCAGAGCCACATCTGTGACCTACACTGGAGCTCACAGCAACGCTGGCTCCTTGACCCACTGAGCAAGGCCAGGGATAGAACCTGCAACCTCATGGTTCCTAGTCGGATTTATTTCCGTTACTCCATGATGGAAACTCCAGCACTGTTGCTTTAGACTAGACAAACATCTTGATATATTTGAACCACTCAGGAAATATAAACTTTGGCTCAAACCGGTTGAAGGACAGCTTTTGTTTATGAGTTATCATCTTTCTCCCCTTTTTTCTCATACATCCAGATTTCAAGATGTGTAAAACTTCTGCAGAAATATGTTTGTTTCTGGTTTACTCTTATTCTGATACCAACTTTATGGGGAGCTTACTTTTAGACTATTTATGGTAAGCCTTAGGTTTTTGTCTCCTGAACCCTCTGCTTCCAAAAGGTCTTAGAAACCAAACTCAAGGTCACCTATTCCTACAAATATTTTCAAAGTAAATATCACGTTCACTTTTACCCTCACTTCTTTGATTTTCTACCATTACTTGGAGTTGGCCTGATAATTCCGTTTTTTTTTTTTTTTTGTCAGTTCCTCAGTGTAGTGGGAATATTAAATTTTTTTTCTAACACTTTAAAATTGTTGGCAGGAGGATTGTTCCAGTTGACTAGTGTACTGTACAATCAGAGACAAGTCTATTTTTAAAATTCCTATGGTGTGGTATATCTTTTTTTAAGTTACTTCAAGGCATTTTGGAGTACAAATATATTCATGGACTTGTAGATATATGCACACATGAATTCAATATAATGAGAAGCAGTAAATATATTAATCATCAGTTTAACCAGACATCAGACTTCAAGCAAATTCTACTGTAGTAAGATGTTATTACTTGGTTTCTTTTCATTGAGTACAGTTGACCTTTTGACAGCTCAGGGATTTGGGCTGCCAACCCCCTGTGCAGTTGAAAATCCATGTATAACTTTATAGTCAGCCCTCTGTATCCATTGTTCTGCATTTATGGATTCAATCAACCACGGATTGTGTAGCTTTGTAGTACATATTAATTGAAAAAAAATCCTACATGGTGTTGTAGACCACCCATTAAGTGGATCCATTAAGTTCAAATCCATATTGTTCAAGGGTCAGCTGTAGTAAATAAGCTCCTCCATTCAAATCATTGGAGAAACTGTCATCTAATGATAGATAACTTAGTTAACTTTTGAGTTAAATTACAGTAGCTTCTGTAAAATCATTTTGATTTGGCTGAGGTGATAGTCATTTGATTGTTCACAATTTTAGACTGTCAAAGCATTTGAGAATTATTTTTTAAAGCCACAATGAGATACTACTTCATACCTACTTGGATGGCAGTAATAAAAAAGACAGATGATAACGAGTATTAGTGAGAAGGTAGAGAAATTTGAACTTTCATGCATTGCTGGTGGGAATGTAAAGTGGTGTAACCATCTTGGAAAACAGTTTGTCAGTTACTCAAAATCTTAAACATAGAGTTACCGTATAATTTAGCAGTTTCACTCCTAGATATATGCCCAAGAGAAATGAAACACGTCCATACAAAAACTTGTATACAGATGTCATAGAAGCATTATTAATAATATCAAAAAAGTGGAAACCACCCAAACATTTCATCAGTTGATGAATGGATAAACAAGGTGTGATATATCCGTACATGTACCATTATTTGACAATAAAGAGGAATAAACTACTGATGAATGCTCGTATGTAAATGAACCTTGAAAACATTATGCTAAGTGAAATAAGTGAGACACAAAATCCATATATTGTATGATTCCTTTGTATGAAATGTACAGAATAGGCAAACCCACAGACAAAGCGTAGATTAGTGGTTGCCGCTGACCAAAGGAAGAATACAGTCTTTTAGTCAGGATTCTCCAGAGAAACAGAACTGGTAAGATAGACATATCAGCACACACAGACTTATGATGAGCTGACTCACATGATTATGGAGGATGAGCAATCCCACTGTCTACCACCTCACTCTGGAAACCTAGGAAAACTGGTGGAATAATTCATTTTGAATCTCAAGTTCTGAGAACGGGGGTTGCTGTGGTTTAAATTCTAGGGATGAGATGTGCCAACTCAGCAGGCAGGAGGGAAGCAAAAAGTAGTGAATTCCTTCTTGTTCCACCTTTTGCTCTCCAGGCCCTCGAAGTAGATGTTGCCCACCCACAGTGGGGAGGGCAATTTACTTCACTGAGTCCATCTATTTAAATGCTAATTTCATCTGGAAACTCTTTCACAGACACACCCAGAAATATTGTTTAATCTGGGCACCCTGTGGTCAGTCAAATGGACACATAAAATTAACCACCACAGAGAGTGACTGCTAGTGGTGTGAGGTTTCTTTTTGGGGTGATAAAAATGCTCTTAAATTAGATAGTGGTGATGTTTGTATAACTTTATGAATATGCTAAAAACCACTGACCTAGGTACTTTATAAGGGTGAATTTTATAGTATGTGAATTACATCAACAAAAAAACTGCATGGAAAAAATTTACTTTACAGCTTATACTGAGAAGTAAATTTCCTTCATCATTTTTAGCCCAAACTTCAGGAAAATATTTTTAAAGGGGCATTTTGTTGTATAATTGACATAACATGGAATGACTTCATAAGAGAAAAACAAGAAAATAGAGTTTTTTGTTTTTTGGGGTTTTTTTTTTGTGTGTGTTTTTTAGGGCCACACCTGCAGCATATGGGAGTTCCCAGGCTAGGGGTCCAGTTGGAGCTACAGCTGCTGGCCTACATCACAGCCACAGCAACGTGGGATCTGAGCCATGTCTGCGACCTACACCACAGCTCATGGCAACACTGGATCCTTAACCTACCGAGCAAGGCCAGGCATTGAACCCCCAACCTCATGGTTTCTAGTCAGATTTGTTTCCACTGCGCCACAACAGGAACTCCGGATTTTTTTTTTTTTTTAACGTAATACTAATTTACCTTAACTAAAGGATTATTTTTCAAGAGGTGCACTGAAAGAGGAGCTGACTCTTATTTTAGTTGCTCACTTTGGGAATGTCTCTAAGGGAAAATGTCAGTGGGTGTTTAGCTTTCATTATATAACCAAAGTTTGGAAATATTACTTATGCTTTAATCTGTTTATTGTAATATAGACTTTACTTTTTGGCTGTTAAATCGCTTATTGCTTTACAGTGTTCTTTTAACTCAGAATGGTATGAACAAGCATGTTAGTTTTTTTTTTCTTCTTTTGCTTGAATACAAATATTTTAGTAACAGGACAAGTCTAAAATTGCCTTATTTTAAATAGATTCACATTCTCATATTTGTTGTTGAAACAGCTGGCTTTTGTTGTAACTTTATCAATTTATACATTTATTACACTTCCACTTTCCCTCTTTACCCTGACATGTTAAGTTTGTTCTTCTCTTGTTACTAACTTTGTTGAATGGCAGTGTGTGTCTTGTTAGTCATGTTGCTCTACCCTCTTCTTTTTTTTTTTTTTTGTCTTTTATGTGTTTTCTTGAGCCGCTCCCGCAGCATATGGAGGTTCCCAGGCTAGGGGTCTAATCGGAGCTGTAGCCACCGGTCTACACCAGAGCCACAGCAATGCAGGATCCAAGCTGCGTCTTTGACCTACACCACAGCTCACGTCAACCCCAGATCCTTAACCCACTGAGCAAGGCCAGGGATCGAACCCGAAACTTCATGGTTCCCAGTTGGATTTGTTAACCACTGAGCCACGACGGGAACTCCTCTACCTTTATTTTATAGTGGACATTTTAATAAAATGTTCTTGGACTTATAGTCATGATTCTGTTAATTTATTATTTAGTATAACATGTGAGGGTCCTAATTGCTTGTGAATAGCATTTAACAGAAATATAAAATTGAAGAAACTTAAAAGCCATTTGAATCTATCTTGTTGCTTTGAATATTTTCTACTATATTTCAAGATGGTCATTAGCATAGAAAGCTGCTGATTCCATCTTTGCACAGTATAATTATTAGGAGGTTATTTATTGTATTGAGAAATCTCACTTCTTAGTCCACCTCTGATATTTGCCTCTTTGCCTTAGCTCTCCCTTCTAGAGTGGCACCTTCCACTCACCTGTCTTTTATTTAGCACCCACTATAGCATTGACTACAGTAGCCATGATGCCTGCCTTCTTGGTGCCTGAATTCTAGTGGCGGAGGAAAGACATTAAAAAGCTGATTATCCAGTTAAATGTTGAATTACAACTGCCATTTCTGTTAAGAAGGAAAGATCCAGACTGCTTAGAGTGTGATGTACAGGCACTAGTTGGGGTGACAGGGAGTGGCACAGGCGGGGGCTTGTTTGAGGAGATACTGCTTAAGTTGAGAGCTGAAATATAGGTAGGAAGTATTTCAGGGACTCTGAGGTACTGGAAGGGAAAGAGAGAGCCATCTGTACCAGGGGGAGGGTGCATGAAGATCCCTCAGGAGGAAAGTAGATTGGTAGTTTCAAGAAAGTTGAAAAAAAGGCCAGTGCAGTCTTTGTTGTTGTCGTAGTTGTTATTGACTCACTAGTTTGTTGGACATGGAAATGATCTAATTACGATTTATATTTTATTTAACTTTTATATAACTTCATTTTAAATTGAGGAAAAATTTAGGAAATGGTATAAATTGATGTATCCTCTTAAACACTCTGATGATAGTGTTTGCTAGATAGAATATGGTCGAGTTCAATTTCTAAGCCATTTATTCTTTTTTATTAATTTAAGACTCTTCAAATATTTTATGATATCTGAACATTTTAGTTTTACTTCAGTTATTTGAAGCTTACCCTTTCATTTGTTAATTTATTCCTTGGGTTGTCATGACTGTTTATATACTGATGGATTAATTATATTCACACACATAACAGAAAATGAGGCATCTGGAACAGCCAAGAAGCCAGAGGAATCAGAATGTTTGTCATGTGAGGGGAAATGTGCTTGGCAGAAGCCCAGACTGCGTTGGTGAAAATGCATGTAAAGATCTTTCATATTCTTCAGTATGTGAAGACAACTTTTTATATCAAGTTCTAAATGTGCTGCTCATTTCATAAACCAAGTACAATAATGATATTATTAACACTAACATCTCTCTTTTAGATCCTTTGTTTTTCTTTTCTTTTCTTTCTTTTTTTTTTTGCTTTCTATTTTTCTTTTCTGTTTAACTTGTTACCAGGGATACTATTTAATTTTTTAAAAACAGCTGGTTGTATCAGAGCTGTTTTGAAAGGAACTTGTACCAAAAGCTTGCCAGCTGATGTGGGTCCTGTGTTTGCTGAAGTAACTGACTTTAGGTTCTTTGGAACCTAGAAGACAGCCTTATGGATTTTAGTTTCCCTTCCCCACCTCAGCATTCTAAGGCCCCCAGTCATTAGTGTTCCTATAAAAGTCCCTTCATTTGTTAGTTACCTCTCTAGAAACATTTTCACTTAGATGTTTAATGCCTTTTTAGCTTGAAGAGCCCTTCTGGAGAGTGTCTATTCCATGGATAGCTTACACTTGGGCTGCACTTCTATTTATTCCTTATGATCTTCCCTGAACTTTTTTTTTTAATCTTCCCTGAACTTTAATATTATGTTTGTACAGTCTCTAAAAAAACCCAAATACTCTGTATTTGCAGTATTTTTCATACATTTTAATACAAATGTAAAATCTTTTTTTATTTCAATTTTCTCAAAATATAAACTCTTGAGATGTTGTAGCATTTATATATACTTCTTTCTGCAAATTTGTTCTTCTTTCTTTAATTACTGCAAGAACCAGTGCTTGATTTGTTCATTCTTGTACATGTTTGACTTTTAGTCACATTCTGACATGAAAGAGAATTACGGACTCTGTCTTGCACAAAGCTGGTGGTGCTTTTAATAAAGAAGAATTTGCCATTGTACATTTCTGCTGTTCATTCAGTAAATAGTATCGAATACCTAATGTTGCCAGATACTGTTTTAGAAGCTGAAGTTTCAGCAGTGAATGAAACATAAAAATCCCCATCCTCATGGACTTTCTCGTGGTTTTTAACAATGATGATACATAAAGTTCGTTGCTTTTAGGAGATCATAGTCATTAAAAAAAAGTCTTTGGGTATTAGGTAGAGTTTTGAGTGTATGTATATACTTTCTTGTTTAAACAAATAATGTTTGGATAATATGTTATGGTCACACAGATACTATAAAGATGATGAGTATGGGAAAAGTATGGTCTTTATTGTCAGATTGACCTGAGTTTGAATTCTAGTTTTTCTACTTATACTCATTTCGCTGTGTAGTCTTGGATATCTTAACTTCTCTGAGCCGTAGTCTACTAATTTGGCAGCTGAGGTAATACTTACACTGTAGAATTATTGTGAGAATTAGAAATTATATGATATTTCGTGATATTTGTAACCACCATTATTATAATTGTCATTATATTCTCTATAATCTAGATTCCTAGATGATAATGACATCAATAATAAGAAGGCAGGGCCTCTGCCTAAGATGTAGATGTTTCTGGACATTCATTCGAGGTATTCCATTCACTGGCAGAGGGACTGGGCACAATGGATACTAGTGAGGCCTTTTTTAAATGCAGAAAGGTTAACCAGATCAACTTAAACAACTTTAAAGGGTAGCAGAAGCTCTTTATCATTGGTATGGCCACAGCTATGAATTTGTTGGCTGCTATGACCAAGGGTCTTGGGCACAAAATTTTTCATCACAACTTTTTGATTTTTTTGCCATGCCCGTGGCATGTGAAAGTTCTCAGGCCAGGGATCAAACTCGCACCACAGCAGTGGCCCATGTGACAGAAGTGACAATGCCAGATCCTTAACCCACTGAACCACCAGGGAACTCTCCATCACAGCTTTTGATTTCACATTTATGCATGACCTTATAGACTTTTGGATACCAAGTTTCACTAAGGCTAGTTTTTCTTCACCTCATACCACACATCTGGCTTCATGTTGATGAGTTCAGATTGTTTGAGCTTGCTTTTACTCCTTTTGTCATGGACCAGAGACCTTGAAAATATAACCCTCAGAAAACATATCACAGTAGTATTAAACATAACAACACAATGCACAACAGTGTAGGGGTCAAATTCATAATGGATTTTTAAAAACTCCTTAAGATTTTCCTTACATATTAAAGTGTGTTTATCCTTAACATTTCAAATGTCAGATTTTATTTTGACGCCATAGGCAGTCTGTCCCTTAGAAGCTGGCTAACATAATGTCATTAAATTTGCTTTTTAAGTTAGGTAGAGCACACTTTTTCTAGAAATATTGTTCTAACATAGTTAAGGTCTTAAAGTAGCTACTTATTCAACACTTAAATTTTTTTTAAATGATTGATTTTATTGTGCTAATGCTAGAGGTACTAGCATATCTAAACTTGGGGTTCCTTGGGCAGGGAGAACAGATAACTGTAGACACTGCAATAACTATATATTTGCTTTTGAAACAGAATCTCTCTATACATGGTTGCACCAAGACACAGAGAAACTAATGTTCTGAGCAGGGTATTAATTTAGCATTCTTTGGGAGTTCCTATTGTGGCTCAGTGGAAACAAACCTGACTAGTATCCATGAGGATATGGGTTCAGTCTCTGGCCTCGCTCAGTGGGTTAAGGATCTGGTGTCGCCATGAGCTGTGGTGTAGGTCGCAGATGTGGCACAGATCCTGCAATTCTGTGACTGGGGTGTAGGCCAGCAGCTGTAGCTCTGACTTGACACCTGGTGCCTGGGAACTTCCTTCCATATGCTGCACCTGCAGCCCTAAAAAGAAAAAAATGAAAGAAAAAGAAAAAGAAAAAAAAAAGGCATTCTTCTAAGCTGATATTGTTTAAATATTTGTTCAACATTTATTGGTAGTGAGGAGAAGTAAAAAGTTGTCTGTCTTTGTTCAGAAAGAAGGATTCCTCATAGATTACTAAGTGGAATATAACATTTCTATTTTCACATGTAGGATTTAAAATACTCAGAAACAGGTGGGCTTAGCAATTTCCATGTAAAAAACTATCTGCTTTAGCCATAGCGGAACCTATTTGAGCTTCACTTTAAAATGTGAAATCCTGGGATTACTAGGGCTCTATTTCTGATTTATCCCTTATAAACTGGCATCATGGGTCTTGCTGTCATGTTCCTTATCCAACACTGTTTTTATAGCTGGGTAGTAGAAAGCAAGTTTTTCTACTTTCCACTATCTTTGTAGGACATGGGAACCTGTTAGACCAGTAATGCCTTAAATTGGAAAATAAGAGCCTTGTCCCTGTGCTCTTATGGAGGTGGGGGCTGGCTCCAGAAGAGACCCCTCTGCTATTCATTTTTATGGACAGTTTGTCCTTACCTGTCAAGGGCATGAACGCTAGATTTATTTATAGCCATCCTTCTGTATCTATAAGGGGGAACCGCGGATTGGTTGCTTGGATTCCAGGATCCCCCATAGGTACCAAAATCTGAAGACTCTTGAGTTCCTTGTATAAAATGGTGTAGTATATGCATATCACCTATGAACATCCTCTTGTTTACTTTAAATCATCTCTAGATTTCTTATAATACATAATAAATGCAAATATTAAGTAAATAGTTATACATACAATGTAAATACCATGTAAATAGTTGCCTGTTTATGGCAAATTTAAGTTTTGCTTTTTGGAACTTTCTGAAAAAAATATATTTCTGATCAGTGGTTGATTGAATTCATGGATGCAGAACCTGTGGAAATGGAGGGCTGACTATATCTGTCACTTTTTATCTGCCAAGCAGAGCTCTAGATTTGCTAGGGGATAAGAAGAATAAAAAACAGCCCCCTTCCCTTAGGGAATTTAGTCTCCTAGGAATGGAAGAGAACTAACATTTAATGAGTACCTGCTGAGGGCTGAGCAGTGTGGTAAAAGCTTCCATATACATTATCTTGGGTGATCCTCTGTGTGTGGGTATCATTACCTTGTTTTGAGGTTCTGATTGTATCGGGGTTCAGAATATGGAGTCAGCAATTGGACCGCTTGGGTATAGACTCCCAATACTTAATACCTGCATGACTTCGTGCAACAAGTAAATTACTTCTGTGGACTTCAATTTCCTCATCTGTAAGATGTAATAATACAACCAACCTTGTAGAGTTACTGCGAGAATTTAATAAATTAATATGAGCAAAGGGGTTAGAAAATTAAATGTGGTATTTAGTAAGTGTTCAATAAATGCCATTTAGTAAGTGTTCAATAAATGTCATTATTTTACAGATGTGGAACCTAAGACTCAGAGAAATTAATTAACTTTCCAAAGGATAAATAACTATTAATTGATGAAGCCAGAATTTAACTCTTTCCCTTCATCTTATACTCTGTATAAGACAGTGGGAATCAGAGTTTAAAAGAGGTATAGGTGGCTAACAGTAATTCAGGTGAGGGAGTACTTAATTCTGCAGTGGGAATTAGATAAAAGAGTCCTTAATTGGATCTAGGCAGATAACGGAAATTCCACTTGGGAAAGGGGTAGTCCAGAAGGCAAACTCCTGTAAAGGAGGGACCATATTTTATATTCTTATAATCTCAGTACCCCAAACAGTGACTGGAACGCAATGGGCACCCAGTAGGTGGTTATTGAGCTGAGCTGAGCAATGGGGGAATGCAGGATGAACACTGAAGATGAAAGGGTTGAGCCTGGAGCCTCGCTTCCTTGCTTATCGGTCTTCTTCGAGAGATCCACTCTTTCTTTCCATCTATCTCAAGAATTACCTCAATTACCCATATCCTATGTCAGTGTAAGTTAAAATCAATTAAGGAAAGAAACATTTTACTATACTTTCTTTTTGTTATTCTAGTTTGGTAGGAGCTGGAAGAAAAGATCTGATAAGCAAAAAGCAAAAAGCAGTATAAATGATGACATTATTTACTATACTGGCGGATAAAGTTAGTGAATCAGCAGGTTTGGAAAAAAAAAAGGCAGATACTTTGTATCTGAGTCTTAGATGATTCAGTTTGTTACCACCAAAGTGGAAGTAGAGTAAATAGATTAGAAGAGCAGGATAGAGGAAGCTATGCAGTGTTTAGATTCTTTGTTACAGATTTAACTCCCAGTGTAACAAATCATATATATATATAGAGAGAGAGCACCATTATATGTGTATATACATACACACACATATGTAAATGTATTATATATAATATAGATTAATTTCTGTAAATATAATATACTACATATATGCGCCATATAGGAGTTTTTTATATTCTTACTTTTTGTATCCTTCTTTGGAAAGTGTGTGTTGTTTCTGCTTACTTCAAGTTATTGACTATAGGGACTTACTGGCAAGTTGTTTATTGGTTTAAGAGGTTTTTAGGATAGAGTAGAGATAAATTGTTAAATGGTTTCTGGGCTTAAATATATTTCTTTTCACATAGTTGTATACTATTTCTTTATGACCTTATTTTTAAGCTGTTTTTACAACTATAGTTGTTGCTTAGTTGTCACAGAAATAAAATGTATGTATGTTGTGAATAATTTATTTACAACAGAATATAATTTAAAATTAATTTCTGATTAGGTTTTATAAATAAAAATTTTACATATTAACTAAATTTCATAGATTTGTGGATTATAAAGGTTGGATGAAATTTTTCACTTTTTTATTATTTTATAAAAGCATTCATTAAACTATTTAGAACTGACACTCAGAAGGATCTGTGTTGTGGCAATGAGTACTATGGTCAGGTTTCAAGGAGCAATTAACTGTCAAAAAAACAGCATTGTTTGTCACATTAAATTACTACTGCTAATTTAATTATTGTTGGCTTTGTTGCTTGTGTATTTAATTTGAAAATTAGTTTCTGATTTGAAGTTGTGAAAGAATTATAAGCACAAGAGGCTTATACTTAGTTTTATGTTTGTTTTTCAGTGATACCATACTAATTAAGAAATTGAAGCTGACCTGAGGGGAAAATGTTCTTGGCCAAATCATCCTGTAACCTTAACTTGTAAAAGTTGTTTCTCAGTTTTTTAATGCTTATGTTGATCTTCTCTGCATGTTATCCACGTCTCAATTATTTGGGTTTTTTGAGGGGATCAATTTACTTTGATTTTTTCTTAAAGTATTTTTTAAAGGAATTATTTCTAGATCTGAGTTCCTTTCTTTAAGTTAATCATATATTCTCAAGGCCTTAGAGGTTAGACTTCTTAAAAATTGAGGTAAAAGGAGTTCCTGTTGTGGTTCAGTGGGTTAAGACCCCGACACTGTCTCTGTGAGAATGCAGGTTCAATCCCTGGCCTCACTCTGTGGGTTAAGGATCCTGTGTTGCCACAAGCTGTGGTGTAGGTCACAGATGCAGCTTGGATCTGGTATTGCCGTGGCTGTGGTGTAGGCCTCAGATGCAGCTCTGATTTGACCCCAGCCCAGGAACTTCCATATGCTTCAGGTTCAGCCATAAAAAGAAAAAAATTCAGATAAAAAGTTGGAGTTCCCTGGTGGCTCTGCAGGTTAAGGACCAGGTGTTGTCACTGCTGTGGCTTGGGTAACTGCTGTGGTGCAGATTCAGTCCCTGGTCCAGAAACTTCCACATGCTGTGGGCATGGCTAAACAAAATTGAGATTTAAAAAATATTAGGAGTTTCCGTCGTGGCGCAGTGGTTAATGAATCCGACTAGGAACCATGAGGTTGCGGGTTCTGTCCCTGCCCTTGCTCAGTGGGTTAACGATCCGGCGTTGCCGTGAGCTGTGGTGTAGGTTGCAGACGCGGCTCGGATCCTGCTTTGCTGTGGCTCTGGCATAGGCTGGCAGCTATAGCTCCGATTCAACCCCTAGCCTGGGAACCTCCATATGCCGCGGGAGCGGCCCACAAAATAGCAAAAAAAAAAGACCAAAAAAAAAAAATTAAAAACTTACATTTCTACAACACATTTAGTTTTTCAATAGCACTTTCTTCTTATTTATTATCTCACTTTTAGGTGCACTTTTTTTTCTTTTTTTCTTTTTTGGCTGCCCCATGACAAAAATATGGAGTTCTTGGCTCAGGGACCTATGAGTGATGTAGCCATTCCTGCTTTCTCCTATGACCATTCCATTATATGCAAAGAAGCACATATACCCTTAATATAGAAGAAAATTATGTGTGGGTGTATGTATATATATTTGCTTTTTTAGGGCCACACCTGCAGCATATGGAAGTTCCCAGGCTAGGGGTTGAATCCAAGCTATAGCTGCGGGCCTACAACACAACCACAGCAATGTGGGATTCGAACTGTGTCTGAGACCTACACCACAGCTCACGGCAGTGCCGGATCCTTAACCCTCTGAGTGAGGTCAGAGATTGGACCCACGTCCTTGTGGATACTGGTCGGTTTGTAACCACTGAGCCACAGTGGGAACTCCCAATAATATTTGTTTCCCAAGATTGTTTGAAGGTAAGATGAGCTACTTGGGAAAGTCCATTCTGAGCCTCCTCAGTGTCTTATGTAACTTTTGTTTTATATGGTTATATCCCAGGTTTCTCTTCTCAGCTGCATGTGCCTGGAGGCACCCAGAGAAGTTATTTGGGACTCCTTGTTCTAACAGTAATGACCTTGTTCTATAGCTATTTTGTCACATATCCCTGAATTTCACTTGTCTGAAAGGACAGCTCCTTCAGTCTGTGACTCACATTTCCTTTTTATCATCTTGAAACAAGTTCTCCAAGCTGTCTTACCTAGAAAAGGAGCCTGGAGCTTTCAGCTGTCAGAGTTTGTTAGCTATATAAAGATACTGGCAGAGACAGGATTAAGATGGCGGAGTAGAAGGACTGGAGCTCACCTTCTCTCATAAAAGCAACAAAATTACAACCAACTGCTGAACAATCTTCAGACTATCAGAAAGATATCCTACTCTAGAAGACAAAGAGGAGGCCACATCAAGCAGTAGGAGGGGTGACTACGTGATATGAGCAACCCCATACCTGCCAGGTGGGTGGCCCACAGATTGGAAAGTAACTGTATGCAGAGGTTCACCCACAGAGTGAGTGTCCTGAGCCCTGTGTTAGGTTCCTGCACCTGGGGATCTGGTATTGGGAGGAGGAGCTCCTAGAGCATTTAGCATTGAGGATCAGTGGGGCTTGTGTGCAGGAGCTCCATGGGACTGGGGGAAATGGAGACTCCATTCTTGAAAGGCACATACAGGCTTTCATATGCCCTGGCTCCCAGGGTCCTATGAGTCCCTAGACTCCATAGGAATCTAGGTCAGACCTGACTGCGGTTCTTAGAAGGTCTCCTGGGAAAATGTGACTGTGGCTTGTTGTGGGGGAGGGACATTGGAGGCAAAGGTCTCATCAGTGTGTGCTCCTCTAGAGGTGGCCATTTTGGAAGAATCTGGTCCCACCCATCAGGGCTGAGAAGCCCCAGGCCAAACAATAATCCAGGTGGGAACACAGCCCCACCTATCAGCAAACAGGCTGCCTAAAGACCTCCCTGGCACATGGCCACATCTAATCTCACTCAGAGACAAAGCCACACCCATAATAGGAATAAGAATCAGCTCTACCTACCAGTGAGCAGGCACAAGACCCTCCCATAAGAAGCCTACAGCAAGTCCCCATACCAACTTCAGACACAAGGAGGGCAGACATCAGAAGCAAGAGTGGCTACAAACCTATTGTCTGCAAAAAAGGAGACCACATAAAAGCTATAAAAAACAAAAAGGCAGAGAATTGAGACTCAGATAAGGGGACAAGAAAAAAAAACAAACAAACCCCAGGAAAACAGCTAAGTGATCTGGAGATTATCAACCTCCATGAAAAAGACTTTAGACTGGTGATAGTAAAGATGATTCAAGATCTTGGAAATAAGTTGAAGGCAAAGATTAGTAAATTACAAGAAGCATTGAGCAAAGAAATAGAAGATTTAAGGATTAAGTGAGTAGAGATGGAAAATGCAGTAACAAAAAAAATTCTCTAGAAGCAACCAACAGCAGAATATAGGAGGCAGAAGAATTAATAAGCAAGGTGGGGGAAGACAAATGGAAATCACTGATGCAGAACAGAAAAGAGAAAAAAATATTGAAAAGAAATGAAGACAGCCTAAGAGGACTCTGGGACAACATTAAACACATGAACACAGGTATTATAGGGGTGCCAGAAGAAGAAGAGAGAGAGAAAGAGACTGAAAAAATATTTGAAGAGATTATAGCCAAAAACTTCCCTAACGTGGGAAAGGAATCATTCTCAAATCCAGGAAGCACAATGAGTACCATATAAAATAAACCCAAGAAGGAATACCCCAAGAGACATATTAATCAAACTGACCAATGTTAAAGACAAAGAGGAAATATTGAAAGCAGCTAGGGAAAAGAAACAACATACAAGAGAACCCTGAAAAGTTTATCAGCAGATTTCTCAGCAGAAACTCTGCAGACCAGAAGGGAGTGGCATGATATACTTCAAGTGATGAAAGGAAAAAACCTCCAACCAAGATTACCCTACCCAGCAAGGCTGTCATTCGTATTTGAAGGAGAAATCAAAAGCTTTGCAGATAAGGAAAAGCTAAGAGAATTAAGTAGCACTAAACCAGCTTTACAACAAATACTAAAGAAAATTCTTTCGGCAGAAAAGAAAAGGCCACAACTAGAAACAAAAATACTACAAATGACAAGGCTCACCAGTAAAGGCATACATATATAGTAAAGGTAGGAAATCACCCACATATAAATATGCTACCAAAATCAGAAATTGTGAGAAGAGGAGGGTACAAATGCAAGACACTTGCAGTTAAGAGACCAATAGCTTAAAACAATCATGTATATATGTGTGTGTGTGTGTGAATATATACACATATATACTCCTATATCAAAACTTCAGGTTAACTGCAAACCAAAAATCTACAATAGATACACAAAAAGTAATTCAAATATAACACTAAATATAGTCATCAAACCACAAGAGAAGAAGGGAATAAAAAAGACCAACAAAATAAATTCAAAATAGTTAATAACATGACAGTAAGAACATATGTATTGGAGTTCCCATTGTGGCTCAGTGGAAATGAATCTAACTAGCATCCATGAGGACACAGGTTCAATCCCTGGCCTTGCTCAGTGGGTTAAGGATCCAGCGTTGCTGTGAGCTGTGGTGTAAGTCACAGACGTGGCTTGGATCTGGCATTGCTGTGCCGTGGTGTAGGTCAGTGGCTATAGCCCTGATTCGCCCCCTAGCCTGGGAACCTCCATATGGCATGGATGCAGCCCTAAGAAGATTAAAAAAAAAAAGAAGAAGAACATACATATCAATAATTATCTTAAATGTAAATGGACTAAATGCCCCAACCAAGAGACATAGACTGGCTGAATGGATACAAAAAAAGACCCATTTATGTGCTTCAAAAGACCCACTTCACTTCTAGGGACACATGCAAATTGAAAGTGAGAGGACCAAAGAAAATATTCCATACAAATTGGAATCAAAAGAAAGCTGGAGTAGCAATACTCATATCAGACAAAATAAACCTTAAAATAAAGAATATCATAAAAGACAAAGAAGGACATTACATAATGATCAAAGGATCAACTCAGTAAGAAGATATAACAATTATATATGCACCCAACATAGGACCATTTCAATATATAAGGCAACGGCTAACAACCCTAAAAGGAGAAACTGACAATAAAACAATAAAAGCAGGGGACTAACACCCCACTTACAGCAGTGGGCAGATCATCCAGACAGAAAATCAACAAAATAACACAGGCCTTAAATGATGCATTAGACCACATGGACTTAATAGATATTTATAGAACATTCCATCCAAAAGTAGCAGGATACACATTCTTCTCAATTGAACACAAAACATTCTCCAGGATAGGTCACATTCTGGGCCACAAATCAAGCCTTGGTAACTTTAAGAAAATTGAAGTCATATCAAGCATGTTTTCCAACCACAATGCTGTATGACTGGAAATCAACAGCAAGAAACAACTGCAAAAAACACAAACACATGGAGACTGCACAGCATGCTACTAAACGACCAATGGTCACTGAAGAAATCAAAGAGGAAATTTAAAAATACCTAGAAGCAAATGACAACAAAGACATGACAATCCAAAACCTATGGGATTCAACAAAAGCAGTTCTAAGAGGGAAGTTTATAGCAACACAAGCCTACCTTAGGAAAAAAGAAAAAGCTCAAATAAAGAACCTAATTTTACACTTAAAGTAACTAGAGAGAGAACACAGAAAACCCAGAGTTGGCAGAAGGAAAGGAATCAAAGATCAGAGCAGAAATACATGAAATAAAAATGAAGAAAACCTTGGAAAAAAAATCAGTGAAACTAAAAGCTGGTTCTTTGAAAAGATCAACAAAATGGATAACCCTTAGCCAGACTCATCAAGAAAAAAGAGATAGGATTCAAATCAATAAAATGAGAAGTGAAAAAGGAGAAGTTACAACAGACATTACAGAAATACAAAGGATCATAAGAGCCTACTACAAGCAACTATATGCTAATAAAACAGACAACCTAGAAGAAATGGACCAATTCTTAGAAAAGTACAGTCTTCCAAGACTAAACCAAGGTAAAATAGAAAAGATGAACAGACCAGTCACAAGTACTGAAATTTAAAAACATCCACCAAACAAAAGTCCAGGACCAGATGACTTCACAGGTGAATTTTATCAAACATTCAGAGATGAACTAACACCTATCTTTCTGAAACTGTTCCAGAAAACTGCAGAGGAAGGGACACTCCCTAACTCATTGTATGAGGCCACCATCATGCTAATACCAAAACTAGGCAAAGATACCACAAAGAAAATTACAGGCCAGTTTCACTGATGAATGTTGATGCAGAAATCCTCAAAAAAATACTAGCAAACCACATCCAACAATACATTAAAAGGATTATACATCATGATCAAATGGGATTTATCCCAGGGATACAAGGATTCTTCAGTATCCACAAATCAATCAGTATGACACACCACATTAACAAACTGAAGAATAAAAACCATGTGATCCTCTCTTAGGTGTAGAAAAAGCCTTTGGCAAAATCCAATACCCATTTCTGATTAAAAACCCTCCAGAAAATGGGCATAGTGGGAACCTACCTCAACATAATAAAGGCCATATATGACAGACCCACAGCTCACATCATTCTCAATAGTGAAAAGCTGAAAGAATTCCTGCTAAGATCAGGAACAAGACAAGTACAATTCAACATAGTTTTGAAAGTCTTAGCCACAGTAGTCAGAGAAGAAAAAGAAATGAAGGAAATCCATATTGGAAGAAGTAAAACTATCCCTGTTTGCAGATGACATGATACTGTACCTAAAAAATAGTAAAGATGCTTCAAGAAAACTGTTAGAGCTCATCAGTGAGGTTAGTAAAGTTGCAGGATACAAAATTAATACATAGAAATTGACTACATTTCTGTATACTAACAATGAAAGATCAGAAAGAGAAATTAGGGAAACAATCCCATTTACCATGGCATCAGAAAGAATAAAATACCAGGAATAGACCTACCTAAAGAGACAAAAGACCTATACTCTCGAAGTTCCTGTTGTGGCGCAGTGGTTAATGAATCCAACTAGGAACCATGAGGTTGTGAGTTCGATCCCTGGCCTTGCTCAGTGAGTTAGGGATCCAGCATTGCCGTGAGCTGTGGTGTAGGTCACAGACGTGGCTTGGATCCTGTGTTGCTGTGGCTGTGGTGTAGGCCAGTGGCTACAGCTCTGATTCGACCCCTAGCCTGGGAACCTCCATATGCCACGGGAGCAGCCCTAGAAAAGGCAAAAAGACAAAAAACAAACAAACAAAAACCTGTACTCTGAATACTATATGACACTGATGAAAGAAATCAAAGATGACATAAACAGATGGAAAGATATACCATGCTCTTGGATTGGACGAATCAATATTGTCAAAATGACTGTACTACCCAAGGCAATCTACAGATTCAATGCAATTCCTATCAAATTACCAAGAACATTTTTCACAGAACTGGAACAAAATATCTTAAAGTTTGTTTGGAAGCACAAAAGACCCAGAATAGCCAAAGCCATTCTAAGAAAGAAAAATGGAGCTGGAGGAATCAGGCTTCCTGACCTAAGACTCTACTACAAAGCCCAGTCGTCAAAACAGTATGGTACTGACACAGAAAGAGATATAGAGATCTATGAAACAGGACAGTAAGCCCAGAATTAAACCCACACACAATTGACAGAACACTGTAAACCAGCTATAATGGAAAAAATAAACATCATTTTATATATATGCAAAAAAACCCCACACACCTATGGTCAGCTAATCTATGACAAAGGGGGCAAGAATATACAGTGGAGAAAAGACAGTACTTTCAGTAAGTGGTGCTGGAAAAGTTGGATAGCTACATGTGAAAGAATGGAATTAGAGCTCTTCCTAACACCATACACAAAAAAAGTTCAAAACGGGTTAAAGACCTAAATATAAGACCAAATACTATAAAACTCTTAGAAGAAAACATAGAGGAAAACACTGTCCGACATAAACCACAACAATATCTTCTCAGATTCACTTCCTAGAGTAATGACAATAAAAACAAAAATAAATGAATGGGACCTAATTAAAAGTTTTTGCACAACGAAGGGAAACCCTAAATAAAATGAAAAGACAATACACAAGATGGGAGAAAATATTTGCAAATGAAGTGAGAAACAGGGGATTAAGCTCCAAAATATATAAACACCTCCTGTATCTCAATACCAAAAAGCAAACAATCCCATCAAAAAATGGGCAGAAGATCCAAACAGACAGTTCTCCAAAGAAGACATGCAGAAGGCCAAAAAACACATGAAAAGATGTTCAACATCACTCATTATTAGAGAAATGCAAATCAAAACTACTGTGAGGTACTACCTTACACCAGCCGGAATGGCCATCATCAAAAAGTCTACAAACAATAAGTGCTGGAGGTGGTGTGAAGAAAAAGGAACCCTATTACACTCTTGGTGGGAATGTAAATTCATACAACCACTATAGAAAACAGTATGGCAATTCCACAGAAAACTAAAAATAGAATCACCATCTTGATCCAGCAGTCCTATTCTGGGGCATCTATGCAGAGAAAACCATGACTTGAAAATATGCATGTACTCCAGTGTTCATTGCAGCACTATGTACAGTAGCCAAGACATGGAAACAACCGAAATGTCCATCGACAGAAGGGTGGATAAAGACGGTATGAATAAACAAAATGAAGTTTGTCTATTCATTCATCAGTTGTGGGGCACTTGGGTTCTTTCTAGTCTTTGCCAATTGAAAACTTGCAATATATATAAAAAGTAATGAAATAATGGCATTTGCAGCAACATGGATGGACCTAGAAATTATCATGCTAAGTGAAGTTTGTCAGACATGAGACAGCAATGTCATATGCTATCACTTGTATGTGGAATCTAAAAAACCGATACAGTGAACTTTTTTGTAGAATAGAAACTGACTTACAGACGTTGAAAAACTTATGGTTAGCAAAGGAGATGGGGGGGCACAGGTGGGAGGAATAGGATGGCGGTTTGGGATGGGAATGCTATAAAATTGGGTTGTGATGATTATTGAACAATAAGAAAATTCATTGAATTAAAAGCCAAAAAATATAGATACTGGCAGCCTGAACTCTGACCACTGTATTATGTCATTTGTTATTTTTTTAAATTTAAGAAATTAAGTTAAAGAGTGTCTTTAAAGTGTGTAAGTGTGTAAGAAAGTGTGTAGAAAAGTTGAGTATTATAGAATTGTTAAGTTACTTATCACTTTTACCTTCATGTTTTTCAGTGGCATCCTTTTGTACTTACCATGATCCTTGTTTTCCTTTTTAGAAAGTTAGGTTCATTGAAGTATAACTTACAGAGAGTAAAATTCACAGATTTTTAGATGCAGAGCTCTCTGTATTTTGAACAAACGCATATAGTTGTGTAAACATCACCACATCAAGGTGTAAATATTTTTAGCACCCCAAAAGGCCCCTTTGTCATCTCTCCCTCTTCCCCACCGCCAGCCCTAGCAACCTCTAATCTCTTTTGTTCCCTATAGTTGGCTTCTTCAGAAGCCTATTTTTTTAAAATAGGATTATACAATATGCAGCCTTTTTACTATATTTTTATAATATTCCAGAATGTTATATAAATGAAATTATATAGTGTGTAGCTCCTTTCACTTAACATAATGCACTTGAGATTTGTCCATGCTGTTGAGTGTATCAGTAGTTTATTCCTTTCTATTGCAGTTTTGTATTCTATTGTATGAGTGTACCACAGTTTGTTTATTCATTCATCAGTTGTTGGGCACTTCGGTTGTTTCTAGTTTTTGCCAATTAAAAATAAAGCTGCTGTAAACATTTGCATGCATGTTTTTGTGGGGATGTATATTTCATTTCTGAGGAATGGGATTGCTGGGTTGTACGTGTTTAATTTTCTAAAAACTACCAAATGGTTTTCCAAAGTTACTACTTTGCATTTCCACCAGCAATGAATAAGTGTACCTGTTGCTGTACATCCTTGCCAGCACTTGGTATCCTCAGTTTTTCAAAAAGTTATCTGTTTAAATATGGGTGTAGTAGTATCTCATCATAGCTTTAATGTGATATGTCTAAGGACTAATGATGAATATTTTTTTCATGTATTTTGTTTGACATCTATATAATTTTCTTTGGTAAAATATCTGATCAAATTATTTGAGTTATGTAATTCTTTTTTACTGTTTTGAGAGATTTTTTTTCCCACTGTACAGCATGGGGATCAAGTTATCCTTACATGTATACATTTTTTCCCCACCCTTTGTTCTGTTGCAATATGAGTATCTAGACATAGTTCTCAATGCTACTCAGCAGGATCTCCTTGTAAATCTATTCCAAGTTGTGTCTGATAAGCCCAAGCTCCCGATCCCTCCCACTCCCTCCCCCTCCCATCAGGCAGCCACAAGTCTCTTCTCCAAGTCCATGATTTTCTTTTCTGAGGAGATGTTCATTTGTGCTGGATATTAGATTCCAGTTATAAGTGATATCATATGGTATTTGTCTTTGTCTTTCTGGCTCATTTCACTCAGTATGAGAGTCTCTAGTTCCATCCATGTTGCTGCAAATGGCATGATGTCTTTCTTTTTTATGGCTGAGTGGTATCCCATTGTGTATATATACCACCTCTTCCGAATCCAATCATCTGTTGATGGACATTCGGGTGTTTCCACGTCCTGGCTATTGTGAATAGTGCTGCAATGAACATGCGGGTGCACGTGTCTCTTTTAAGTAGAGTTTTGTCCAGATAGATGCCCAAGAGTGGGACTGCGGGGTCATATGGAAGTTCTATGTGTAGATTTCTAAGGTATCTCCAAACTGTTCTCCATAGTGGCTGTACCAGTTGACATTCCCACCAGCAGTGCAGGAGGGTTCCCTTCTCTCCACAGCCCCTCCAGCACTTGTTATTTGTGGACTTATGAATGATGGCCATTCTGACTGGTGTAAGGTGGTATCTCATGGTAGTTTTGATTTGCATTTCTCTTACAATCAGCGATGTTGAGCATTTTCTCATGTGTTTGCTGGCCGTCTGTATATCTTCCTTGGAGAACAGTCTATTCAGGTCTTTTGCCCATTTTTCCATTGATTGATTTGCTTTTTTGCTGTCGAGTTGTGTAAGTTGCTTATATATCCTAGAGATTAAGCCCTTGTCGGTTGCATCGTTTGAAACTATTTTCTCCCATTCTGTAAGTTGTCTTTTTGTTTTCTTTTGGGTTTCCTTTGCTGTGCAAAAGCTTTTCAGTTTGATGAGGTCCCATGGGTTTATTTTTGCTCTTATTTCTGTTGCTTTGGGAGACTGACCTGAGAAAATATTCATGATGTTGATGTCAGAGAGTGTTTTGCCTATGTTCTCTTCTAGGAGTTTGATGGTGTCCTGTCGTATCTTTAAGTCTTTCAGCCATTTGGAGTTTATTTTGGTGCATGGTGTGAGGGAGTGTTCTAATATCATTGCTTTGCATGCATCTGTCCAGGTTTCCCAGCAATGCTTGCTGAATAGACTTTCTTTTTCCCATTTGATGTTCTTGCCTCCCTTGTCACAGATTAATTGACCATAGGTGTCAGGGTTTATTTCCGGGTTCTCTATTCCGTTCCATTGGTCTGTCTGTCTGTTTTGATACCAGTACCACGCTGTTTTGATGACTGTGGCTTTATAGTCTTTCTTGAAGTCTGGGAGAGTTATGCCTCCTGCTTGCTTTTTGTTTCTCAGGATTGCTTTGGCAATTCTGGGTCTTTTGTGGTTCCATATAAATGTTTGGATTGTTTGTTGTAGTTCTGTGAAGAATGTCATGGGTCATTTGATAGGGATTGCATGGAATCTGTAGATTGCTTTGGGTAGTATGGCCATTTTTACAATATTGATTTTCCCAATCCAGGAACATGGAATATCTTTCCATTTCTTTACATCTTCTTTGATTTCTTTGATTAAAGTTTTATAGTTCTCGGCATATAGGTCCTTTACCTCCTTGGTCAGGTGTATTCCGAGGTATTTGATTTGGTGAGGTGCAGTTTTAAAAGGTATCGTATTTTTGTATTCCTTTTCTAATATTTCATTGCTGGTATACAGAAATGCGACTGACTTCTGAATGTTAACCTTATATCCTGCTACTTTGCTGAATTTATGAATCAGTTCCAGTAGTTTTGGGGTTGAGTCCTTAGGGTTTTCTATGTATAGTATCATGTTGTCTGTGTACAGTGACAGTTTGATCTCTTCTCTTCCTATATGGATGCCTTTTATTTCTTTTGTTTGTCTAATTGCTGTGGCTAGGACTTCCAAAACTATGTTGAAGAGCAGTGGTGAGAGTGGGCATCCCTGTCTTGTTCCAGATTTGAGTGAGAAGGCTTTCAGTTTTTCCCCATTGAGTATTATATTTGCTGTGGGTTTATCATAAATGGCTTTGATTATATTCAGGAATGTTCCCTCTATACCCACTTTAGTGAGGGTCTTGATCATGAATGGATGTTGGACTTTGTCAAATTCTTTTTCTGCATCTATTGAGATGATCATATGGTTTCTGACTTTTCTTTGGTTAATGTGGTGTATGATGCTGATTGATTTGCGTATGTTGAACCATCCTTGTGAACCTGGGATGAACCCTACCTGGTCATGGTGTATAATTTTTTTGGTATGTTGTTGGATTCGGTTGGCTAAGATTTTGTTGAGAATTTTTGCGTCTATATTCAGCAAAGATATTGGCCAATAGTTTTCTTTTTTGGTGTTGCCTTTGTCTGGTTTTGGAATGAGGGTGATGGTGGCATCACAGAATGTCTTTGGGAGTATTCCTTCTTCTTCAACCTTTTGAAAGAGTTTAAGGAGGATGGGCACCCATTCCTCTTTATATGTTTGATAGAATTTGCCTGTGGAGCCATCTGGTCCTGGACTTTTATTTGCAAGGAGTGTTTTTATGACCTCTTCAATTTCATTTCTAGTGATCGGTCTGTTCAGTTGGTCTGTTTCTACTTGATTCAGTTTTGGCAGGCTGTGAGATTCTGGAAAATTGTCCATTTCTTCCAGATTGTCAAACTTGTTGCCATATAGTTGTTCATAGTATTCTCTTATGGTTTTTTGTATTTCTGCTATGTCCGTTGTGATTTCTCCTTTTTCATTTAGAATTTTGTTTGAGTTCTTTCTCTCCTCTTTTTAGTGAGTCTGGCCAGGAGTTTGTCAATTTTGTTTACCTTTTCAAAGAACCAGCTCTTAGTTTTATTAATTTTCTCTATTGTTTCTTGAGTCTCTATTTTATTGATTTCTTCTTTGATCTTTATAATTTCCTTCCTTCTGCTGATTTTAGGTCTTTTTGGTTCTTCTTTTTCTAATTCATTTAGGTGGAGGGTTAAGTTGTCAATTTGGGATCTTTCTTCTTTTTTGAGAAAGGCCTGTATTGCTATAAATTTCCCTCTGAGCACTGCTTTCGCAGCATCCCATAGGTTTTGAGCGGTTGTGTCTTCATTATCATTTGTTTCAAGGTAGTTTTTAATTTCCTTCTTGATTTCCTCATTGACCCATTGGTTTTTTAGTAGCATGTTGTTTAGTCTCCATGTAGTAGGTTTTTTCTCTTTCCTTTTCCCATGGTTGGTTTCTAATTTCATGGCATTGTGGTCAGAGAAGATACTTGAGATCATTTCTATGCTCCTAAATTTGTTGAGGTTAGCTTTGTGTCCCAGTATGTGGTCGATTCTTGAGAATGTTCCATGAGCATTTGAGAAGAATGTGTATTCTGCTTTTTTTGGATGTAGTGTCCTGAAGATATCAATGAAGTCTAACTTTTCTATTGTTTCCTTTAGGATCTCTGTTGCTTTATTGGTTTTCTGTCTAGAGGATCTGTCTATTGATGTGAGGGGGGTATTAAGGTCTCCTACTATGATTGTATTCCCATCAATATCTCCCTTTATGTCTGTTAATATTTGTTGTATGTTTCTGGGTGCTCCTATATTTGGGGCATATATGTTGACGATAGTAACATCCTCTCCTTGGATGGATCCCTAATCATTAAGTAGTGTCCTTCTTTGTCTTTCTTTATGTCTTTTGTTTTAAAGTCTATTTTGTCTGATATGAGCGTTGCGACTCCTGCTTTTCTGTCATGTCTATTGGCGTGAAATATTTTTCCCCACCCTTTCACTTTCAATCTATATGTATCTTTTGTCCTAAGGTGAGTTTCTTGTAGGCAGCATATTGAAGGTTTTTGCCTTTTTATCCACTCAGCCACTCTGTCTTTTGATTGGAGCATTCAGTCCATTGACATTTAAGGTGATAATTGATAGATGATTATTTATTGCCATTTGAACCTCATGTTTCAGTTGATTCTATGGTTCTCCATTCTTCCTTTCTTTTTTTTGGTTGGATGGTCTCTGGTTATTATCTGCTTGAGTGTTTTTTTGTTTTTTTTTTTCCATTTTTTGCGAATGCAGTGTTTGCTTTTGGCTTGTGGTTGCCCTGTTTTTTAAGTATACTAACCCCTTCCTATATAAGTGTGTGTTAGCCTGATGGTCCTGTAAGTTCAAACACTTCATTACTATATTAAAATTAAGAAGAGAAACAAACAAACAAAAAGGGTCTATTTATTTCCTAACATCCCTTGCCCACATTTTATGATTTTGATGACTCTTTTTTTTTCTTTTTAGTTTTATTTTGTTTGAAACATGTTCATGATTAAATCTGTATGCTGGTTTATTTGAGTGACTGCTCTCTGATTGTGGTTTCCTCAATGCTAGTTCTTCTTCTTCTTTTTTTTTTTTTCTTTTTCCTCCCTTTCTTTCCTTCCTTTCTTTTTGGTTTAGAGAAGCCCTTTCAGTATTTCTTTTAGCCTGGGTTTTGTATTGCTGTATTCTTTTAGCTTTTGTTTGGTGGAAAAATTTTTATTTCTCCTATTTTAAATGATATTCTTGCTGGATAGAGTATTCTAGGTTGCATATTTTTTCCTTGTAGCATTTTAAATATCTCTTGCCATTCCCTCCTGGCCTGTAGTGTTTCTGTAGAGAAATCAGCTGATATTCTTATGGGGGTTCCCTTGTAGGTAACATTCTGTTTTTCTCTTGCTGCCTTTAGGATCCTCTCTTTATCACTAACTTTTGCCATTTTTATTATAATGTGTCTTGGTGTGGGTCTGTTTGGGTTCAACTTGTTTGGGGTCCTCTGTGCTTCCTATATCTTGAACTCAGTATCCTTTAGATTTGGGAAGTTTCCAGTGATAATTTCTTCAAATATATTTTCCATTCCCTTATCTTTTTCTACTCTTTCTGGAATTCCTATTATGTGTAGATTGGCCTGCTTTATATTATCCCATAGGTCTCTTATCTTGCTTTCCAGTTTTTTGATTCGGTTTTCTGTCTGCTGACCTGATTGGGTGACTTCCATTATTCTGTCTTCCATATCACTGATTCGTTCTTCTGCATTATTCATTCTGGTTTTTACTGTCCTTAGTTCAGTTTGCATCTCTGCAAATGAATGTTCTAGTTTTTCTTGGCTCCTCCTTATATTTTCTAGTTCCTTTCTGAGGGTGTGTGCGTTACTGTTCATATCTTCTCTTAATTCCTTCAGTATTTTCACTATTTCTCTTTTGAACTCCAGGTCTGTCAGACTGCAGAGATCTGTTTCATTGTTGACTGTTTTAGGTGAGTTCTCCTGTTGGTTTAACTGGGGGTGGTTTCTCAGCTTCTTCATCTTGCTTGTTGTTTTCTTTCTCCTGAGGGAGTTGTACTCTCCTTGGCTGGACAGTGTTTGCCTTGTCACTGCCGTGGAATATTTCCTGAGGGCTGGCATTGTTGGTCAGTCTTTTTTGAGGCAGTGTGGCTTTTCTGAAGTGTTGGCAGGGCTAACAGGGTCTCTCTGAAGCAAAGGAGGACTTCCTGAGGGCAGACAGGACTGGGGGGTCCACACCATGATGGGAGCAGATTTCACCCAGCCGGCCAGAGCTTTCTCTGGTGCTTTTGGGCTGTGGGGCTCTTTCAGGGGGCTGGCAGTGCTGGGGAGCTGTTCCTTAGGAGTGCAGCACCCCCTGGGGGCTGGAGCAGCTATCTGGGTCACTGAGAACCCAAGAGGCTCTTCCCCAGGGCAGCCCAACTCAGAAGGACTGTCTGAGAATGTAGGCAGATCTTTTCACGGCCCGGCCAAGCCTGTTCTAGCTTTTCTGAGCTGTGGGGGCTCTTGCAGGGGGCTGGCGGTGCTCGGCAGCTGTTCTGCAGGAGTATAGCACCCCCCGAGGGCTGGAGCAGCTAGGTGGGCCACTGCAAACCCAGGAGGCTCTTCCCCAGGGCAGCCTGACTTGGAAGGACTGTCTGTTATTGGAGTTTAGGTTCTTCTGCCGTGATTGGTTGCTGTTTTAGTGTGAGTCGTTTATCCTGTAGATGTGTTTTTTTTGTTATGTTTGTGGGAGAGGGTGAGTGTGTCCCCCTACTCTTCCTCCATCTTGCCTCTCTCAAGATTTTTTTTAAATGTATGTTGTGGGTATCAATTCCTTGTCAGATAGATGTTTGCAAATAGTTCTCCTAGTCTATGGACTTCCTCTTCATTTTCTTACAGTGTCTAGAAAGGAGTTTTAAGGTTTTTTTTGTTTGTTTGTTTGTTTTTTGTCTTTTGTCTTTTTAGGGCTGCACCTGTAGCATATGAAGGTTCCCAGGCTAGGGGTCGAATTGGAGCTACAGCTGCCAGCCACAGTCACAGCCACAGCAATGCCAGATCTGAGCTGTGTCAGCAACCTACACCATAGCAATGCTAGATCCTTAACCCACTGAGCGAGGCCAGGGATTGAACCTGCAACCCCATGGTTCCTAGTCGGATTTGTTTCTGCTGTGCCACAACAGGAACTCCAAGAGTTTTAGGTTTTGATGCCACCTGGTTTAACTTTTTTTTTTCTTTCATGGTCCATGCTTTTTGTGTTCTACTTAAGAAATCTTTGTGTAATCCAAGATCACAAAGATTTCCTCCTGTGTCTTCTTTTAGAAGTTTTGTAGCATAAGCTTCATATTTAATTGATGCCTCCATTTCAAGCTAGTTTTTGTCTATAGGTTTTTGTTGAGATTCTTTTTTTTTTTTTTTTTTTAATGAACGGATATTCAGTTGTATCAGCACTAGTTGTTGAAGATAGTCCTTTCTCCATTCAATTGCCTTGCTGTCCTTGTTGGAAATCTGTTGACTATAAAGCTGCTAAAGCCCAGTGTTCTATTCCTTTGATCTGTTGTCTTTTACCAGTAATACCACACTATATTGATTACTCTGGGGTTTTTTTGTAAGCCTTGAGATCAGCAGTGGGCGTCCTCCACCTTTATTGTTCTTTTTCAAAATTGTTGAAAATGTACATTTTACAATCTCCTTCTCAATTTATAAAACAATAAATCTCCTGGAATTTGGATTAAATTTGCATTGAATTTACAGATCAGTTTGTAGAAATTTGATTTTCCTTCTGGTATTTTGAAGCTCTCTTGTCAGGTTTATATATATTTAGGGTTGTTATAACTTCCCAGTCAGTTGAGCCTTTTATATAATGTCCCTCTTAATCCTTGGTAATAGCCCTTGTTCTGAAATCTGCTTTGGTATTATGTCACTTCACTTTCCTTTTGATTAATTTTGTATAGTATTTTTCTTTATCTTTTTACTTTAAGCAGTTTGTGTCTAAATATTTAAACTGGAGTTTTTATACATAGCATATTGTTCAGCCTTGCTTTTTTTTTTTTTTTTTTTTTCTTCTTCTTTTTAGAGTCTGACCTGCAGCATATGGAAGTTCCCAGGCTAAGGGTTGAATTGGAGCTGTAGCCGTCCACCTATGCCACAGCCAAGGTGAGGCCAGTTCCGAGCTGTGTCTGTGACCTACGCCACAGCTCATGGCAACACCGGATCCTTAACCTGCTGAGTGAAGCCAGGGATTGAACCTGCAACCTTATGGTTCCTAGTTGGATTCATTTCTGCTGCATCATACTGGAAACTCCCAGCCTTGTTTTTTTTTTTTTTTTTTTTAATGCAGTCTGGCATTGTCCTGTTTCTTTGTCTTAAATGAGCTTGCCTTGTTACCTCTCCAGCTTCACATATCCTGTTAGATTCTCCCTTCTCTCTGCTCTCCCATCAGACTAACCTAAATTCAGTTTGTAGAACTTGAAATTCTCTTTTTTTTGTTGTCTTTTTTTTTTTTTTTTTAGGGCCGCAGTTGCAGCATATGGAAGTTCCCAGGCCAGGGGTCCAATTAGAGTTGCAGCTGCCAGCCTACACCACAGTCACAGCAATGCCAGATCCAATCTGCGTCAACAGCCTACAGCTGCAGATCACAACAATGCTGGATTCTTAACCCACTGAGCAAGCCCAGGGACCAAACCTGCAACCTCATGGATACAAGTTGGGTTTGTTATGCTGAGCCATGATGGAACTCCTCACATTCTTTTTTGCTGTGAACCACTGTTCTTGTTATTGTCTCTGCCTTGAATATTCTCACATCCAATATTATCCTACCACCCTCCCTCCCTCCAGCCTCCTGTACTGTAAGCTTTTAAGTACTGTAACCTTCGTGTCCTCCAGGTCAGTTCTTACATACATCTCTTCACAGAAACCTTTCTTGACCTTCCCTATCTAGAGTAGGCCCTCCCTATTCTTTATAACAGAATCATTCTTTGTTATTTCTAAACATACTGATAATGTCTGTGTATTTGCTTTGCACGTCTGTTTATTGTACTCTACCTTCTCCCATTGAAATGCCAATATCGTGAGAATAAAGGAATCTTGTCTGTTTCCATTGAATGGTTAGCATTCAGTAATACAATGTCTGGCATATAGTATATATTTATTGAATGAACAGATGAATACTTTTTCAAAGTATGAAAATCACACACACACATATATATGTATTTTCTCCATCGTATGTATTGTCCATTAGGCAGAAATGTGTTTATACTTGCTTAATCACCCTTTGCACTATAGCAGTAACATATCTTAAGCAGTCTATAGTGGTGTCAGTGTTCTATGACCTAGTATAAGATACTTTATAAAACAGCATCATTTTTCTAAAAGCACTCAAAATTCTGAAAAATACTGATACAAAGACACAAAACTAAAAATAGATTAGTGCTGTGCTTTTATGACAAATTCCACATTGGATTAATTGAAAGCCCACCTCAAAACTTCATAATCAATTAAACATGCCTTTCAGTTCATTTTCATGTTTGTATGTGTAGTGAAATGTGATACACTGTTTATTTGATATTCGATGACTAACGTAAAGTGATAGTAAACTAGATGTTAGAGCCAATTTGTTATTGGTCATTAGCGTCAGTAAGCATTGTTGGTGGGAAGAGGGACAAAGTCTGCTAAGAAAGTAATTAATACTTTTTTATTTTTAAAGGACCTTAGTGAAGATGTGTAATGTTAAAGATGACATATTAAAGAGTAATTTATAACAAGGAATTTCTAGGCAAGATAATGGAATAAGAAGATAAAAGAATGTCCTGCTGCTGCAAACACAGATACATTTTGGATTAAATATAGTAGCAAGAAAAAATATTTTCATGCGTGGCCATGTTTGAAGACAGGGAAAGACAAATCTCCTAGTGCCAGAGGCCCATGAGACAGTAATTGAACTGAATATTGGCCTCTGGGGTTTTAACTCAGGCCAGGGCATAAGAGTGGAGAGCATAGGCTGCATGTGTAAGTAGAAACCAGAACAAGACAGCTTCCTAAAGAATATTTTTATCTGGTGAAGTAAATCAGATACAGGAAAGAAACAAAAAAAAACGTTTCTAACTTAGAGGAATCCGGTCGGTTGTTGCTGTTGTTCAGTGAAACAGTGATCTGGTTACCCGTTCAGGTCTAAATGAAGCTGACTCTCTTCCCATTGCTCTTTTAGCTCCTATCCCTGCCTTCTCCCCTCTCCATTGCATTTTTATTTTATTGCATTTTGAATAAAGTTGTAGGATAGAAAAAAGAGTAATCTCCTGGTCATTAACCTTTTATTAATTTCTTGAAAGCTTTGGTTTTCGGTTTAGGAGAGACTGGCTCATAAGTAGGGCAAATGTGCAGTCATTTATGAGCTGCGATAGAAGCAGCCAAATAATGTAAGCTTCCATCCTTATATTGTTTTAATTATGTCCATTAAAGAATCATTGGAAGAACATTTAATGTTTCAAAAGTCTGGAGGGATAGATCATGTGTTAAGAAAAATGAACTTGCTTTAGCAACTATTCTCTTCCAGTGTGAGGACCTGGGAGAAATTTACAGAAGTCATTACCATTATCTCTGTAAAGGGGTAAAGCCATTTGCTAAGGAATTCTTAAGTTAAAGTATCCTTTCAATAATGAACTAATACGGTAGAGTGGTTCTTGAGGTAATATCATTATTTTAAAAATGACTCAACTTGCACAGAGTTTAACTTTATTTTCCTTGAACTGATGTATTATTTAAGTTTTTTAAAGTTCAAAATAGTGTTCTGATACTAGTTTTACATTTTGTTATTCTTAAAGCATACCAAGGAGAATGGTAGTCAATTTTTTAAAAAAGCTATTTTGTTAGGTTACAGTCCTTTCTGAAAAACTTCAGTGTTTTTAAATTTGGGGGTTTATTTCCAGCTTTATTTTATCCTTAAAATGTTTTCACTCAGTAGAGGATTGTGAAGTCAGGTGTGAACCTGTGTAATAAAATGTGATGTCTGCACATCTGTATGTATCAAAACATTTACTTGAATGCCCCTTTTTGTTAGGCACTTGTGCTACCTGCAGAGCATATGCAGATGATAGACACAGCCCTTATCCTTCAGGAGCTCACAGTCTAGTGGGAGAGACAGGGAGAGATAGACAAGTAAATGAAAACTACAGTCAAGTGTATATGTTATGTGAAAATATATGCAGGACTCTGTGAAAACACAAAAGGGGAGTATTTAACTTAGACTTAGGGATCAAGGAAGAATTCCAGGGTGAAGGATGCTGAACTGAAGTTTAAAGGAAAACAAGAACTTCCCAGATAAAGTAGGAAATGAAGGTCATTGTAAATAGGAGATAGCACTGTAAAAAGACCTGTAGGTATAAAAGAACATTCATTTAATTATTTGAGAAATATTTATTGAACATCTACTTTATGTCAGGCATATGTAATACCTCCACTGGGAACATACTGGAGCATAAAAACAGATACACCTCCTGCCATATTGGCTGTTATAGTCTCTATGGAGAGATGAATAAAATAATCACATAGATAATTGTAAAAACATATAGTTACAATAAATGAGGTTAAGGAGAACTTTAAGGTATTCTGAGAACATGTATAAGAGTTAGGATTGGGGCAGTGTTCTCTGAGGAATTGACATTAGACCTGACAACTGAAAGATGGGTTTGTAAACAGATACTATGCACAGTTGTATTGATCTTACTTTTATTCTTCTTAAAAAATATAGATTCATGGGTTTCTCTCAAGGGAGTACGGAATGGCTGGAATAGGGGTCTGTGTGGGAGAAGGAAAGGAGATGAGGCTGGAAAGGTGGGCAGGAGCAAGATCATGGAAGGCCTTGTCTACCATTCTAGGAAATTTGGTTTTTCCAAATTCAAGATCATCTTGAAGATGATGGATGCTGTGAACCACTGAAGGATTTGAAGTAGGCTGAGAGAAACATAATCAGATTTGTGTTTTAGAAGGATTTTCTTGAGAAAGCTTGTTGTGGAGGACTGGTTGGAGAAGACACAACTACATTAATAGCTACTTGTTTCTCTACAAAATAATACATGGTAGCTTCTGTACTTTTCATTAATATTTCAGTTCCTTCATTTCCTCCACGTCAGTGGCCACCCATCCATGTCTTTATTTATATTTGGTGGTATATATAGTAAGAACCGTGGTTTTTACCTTTAGTAGTAGGCATGACTTCTAAAAATTTCTCACAGGTGTTATAAAGGACAGGAATTGGAGGAAATAGATTTCCCTTTTTTTCTTTTAGGGGCCACACTGTGTCATATGGAGGTTCCCAGGCTAGGGGTCAAATTGGAGCTGCAGCTGCCAGCCTACGCCACAGCCACAGCAACGCAGGATCCAAGCCACGTGTGCGACCTACACCACAGCTCATGGCAAAGCTGAATCCTTAACCCACCGAGCGAGGCCAGGGATCAAACCTGCAACCTCGTAACTACCAGTCGGATTTGTTTCTGCTGTGCCACAGCGGGAACTCCTCTTTCACATACATTAAAGCAATATGGCACAACTCCAAAAATAATACTGATTAATGTTTTCAGGAGGGAAAATAACTGGGAAAGTCCTAGGTTAAGCTTCTATTTGCATTTTTATTGACAAAGTTGCTGATTTTAAAAGTAAGAGGTTCTGCTTCAATAAATGACTGGTAATAAATATTAATATTTCCATAACAGTGGTTTCATACTGAAAAATGCAGTGCTGGACTAGCCAAGCTCTAAAGACCTTTATGGCCACTGTAAATTATGATTTTTGTGTTTGCTCTTTCAAGAAGTAGTTAGTCACACTTTTGTGGGTTTTTTTAACCAACATGTCAGATTAAGGCAGCAGTTTTCAACAGTGGGTGGTTTTGCTACCTAAGGGATATTTGGCAGTGTCTGGAGATATTTTTGGTTGTCACGACTAGGGGGTTGCTACTCCCATCTAATGAGTAAAGGCCAGGGGTGTGGCTAAACTTCCTAGAATGTACAGGATAGCCCTCCACAGCAAGCATTATTAACAGACTTTTGGAGGTGGTGGATATGTTATGAAATAGATTGTGGTGATGATTTAACAGGTGTGTGCTTATCTCCAAACTCATCAAGCTGTATACATCATATACATTCAATATATACAGCCTTATATACAGTCGTAAAGTGCTTTTTAAAGAACTAATTATCCAGCCAAGAATGTTAATAATGATGAGGTTGGGAAACCCTGAATTAAGACAAGATTGATAAGCCTCTCTTTGGTTAAAATGTAATTCTTGAGTAAATATGATATTCTGTCTCTACTGTCTTAATCACTTTGGGCAGCTATAATTAAAATACCATAGACTGGATGGCTTAGACAACAAATATTTATTTCTCATAGTTCTGGAAGCTGGAAGTCCAAGATCAGAGTGCCAGCACAGTCATGTTCTGGAGAGGGCCCTCTTCCAGAACATGACTAGTTTGTCCTTGGCTGTTTTCTTGCTGTATCCTCACATGGTGGAGAGAGAGATCATTTCTCCTGCATCTCCTATAAGGATGTGAATCTCAGTCATTAGGGCTCTACCCTCATGACCCAATTACATCTCAAAGAGACCTCCTAATACCATTACATTGGGGTTAAGATTTTAACATAGGAATTTTGGAGACACAAACTTTTAGTCCATAACAACTATAATATTTATTCATTTGTTCATTCACTCACTCTGAATATTGCCAAATCACTAAGCACATCATCTTTGTGTGGTATTATCGCATACAGAGTAGATCTTGTTGGGATATCTGAGGGGACTCAATAAATAGCATTTTCCTTCGTAGACTGAGTTCTGAACCAGTTGAGAGGACAAGAATAAGTATCTCGGAACCAAAATAGCACCCTCTTTCTAATAAAATCTGCATTAGAGGATGCCTCTTATATTTCCTGGTAAGTGAGCTTCCAGATTCTGAATCTCAGAATTGGAAGGCTTCTCCACCCAGTCATAGCAGCAAGTGCCTATGCAGAAACTGTCCTTAGAGAAATAGGTCAGACTTGTGTTCTTGGTGGTTGGATCATTCCCAAGACGTAAAAGGAGGGAGCTGAGCCAAGCATACAGAGTGTATTCTTCTAAATTTGCCAATTGGTAAACCATTCTCTCTTTACTTGGATAGAAGGAGAAAAGGCATAGAGAGGGCCAGTAATTTGATATTATTTGAGCTCCCTCCATAGGACACATAGGGGATGGAGGGGAAGGAGCAGAAGCTTTCTCTGTAACAAGCCTCAGTAAACATTAAGGGACTGTAGTATAGAATCTGCCCTCACCATGAGTGTCTGCAAAGTCCAAGAGGGGACAGTTTTTTTGTTCTGTATTTGTATGTATTTATTGTGTCTAATCTATCAATTATTTAACTCATGTGCAAATAACTACAGCCAAAACTAGGAAAAAGAAATTCAAATTTTAGATGATGAAAGGGATCTTACAAATTATTTAGTCCAGTGGATCTCAGTCTTGGTTTTACATTAGAATCACTTGGGAAACTTTTTTAAAATGTTGTGCCAGGGTACCATCCCAGACCATTTAAAATAGAATCTTGCAGGATAGGACCTGGGTATTGCCATCTTGTAAAAAGCTACTCAGGGGATTCCATTGCACAGCCAAGACTGGGAATCTGATCCAGTCTGACCTTTTCATTGTATGTACAAAAACTGAATCCCAGAGCATTCTGGTGACTTGCTTAAGGCTATAATTAGTGAGAGCTGGAGTAAGAATCTGGCCTCCTGCCTCAGAGTCCAGGGCTTCTTATTGAAAACAAAGCTTTTGGTGTGTCCACCTCCCCCCCGCCACCCCCTTCATAATTTCAGCTCAACAAAAGAATTTGCAAAAGCATGTCAGGATGCTTGGATTTTAATCCTGGCTCTGGTGCTAGCTGGCTAATTCATCGGACCTCAGTTTCCTTATCTTTTAAAATTGAAGGGTTAGGCAAGATCATTTCCAAGGTTTTTTCAGTTAGTAAAACTGCAGGCTTCTATAGTTTCAAAGCATATGCTTACTACTCCTTCGATAGGGTTAATTGCTGTTGTTGTTTTAACTTCAATTAAGAATCTACTTGGAGTTCCCTGGTGGCCTAGCAGTTGGAGATTCTATGTTGTCACTGCTTTGGCTTGGGTTTGATCCCGAGCCTGGGAGCTTCTACATGCTGTGGACAGGCAAAAAAAAAAAAAAAAAAAAAAATCTATCTAGCAAGTGTGATGCTGGGCGTTTTTAGATCCATTAATCCATTTTAATTGAAATATATTAGGATAGGTTTCTGATGGGAAATCTTTAATCATTAAAATCTAGTACCACCACTTAAAATTAAAATGCATTGAATCTCTGAGTTTCTTTAATTTATTTCGTTAATATACTGTAGAGGTAACTTCTAGGGACATGTTTACATGGTAAGGAATATCAGGGAAAATGCTGATGATTCTTGGATATTTATAAGTCTGGTTATGTTCCTATGTCTCAATAATTACTTGAGTCCTTTTAATGTAATTCTCATATTTCTCAATATACAAATAAAACTTGAGGTAAAATTATTTAATCCAGTTATGTTCTTTTAGTTATTTTTGTGTTCACTTATTTTCTTATAGTAATCAACTTAGAAAGTATTATTTGAAATTTAAATTGTTCTACCTCTGGCTCTAAGGACAAGGCCTATTATATTACAAGAATTAAGCTACTTCCCCTCCCCATTATAGTTCTATTTGTGGCACTTAAGAAGTGCTTAATAAATATTGGTTGGCTTAATTACTATTTTATGCTCTGGTGTTAATAATATACTTTGTCTTTTTTTCATATATATATATCACAACTGGAATTTTCCTTTTAGCACTTTCTATAAATAGTGCTATTTCATTAAATGCTTCTGCTAGTGTTATTTATAGTCCCTTTTATGCTCATCTATAATTCTATGACTGGATAAGATTTTCCTAACTTGTTCCTGAAAAAAGCCTCAGGTGAGGCAGAAATCAAGACATTGCTCTTTTCAGCCATGTTAGAGGGAAAGGAATACTCTCTTTAAGCAATCTTGTATTTCTTTCAATTTCTATTCTTATCATTCTATCAAAAACAGTACAGCACAGTTAATTCTTTAGGAGTCTCTTTTTTTTTTTTAATTTTAACTTTCTATATATTGTAGTGTTTTTTCTTTTTTTCTAGTTTAGATGAAAGCTTCTGCAGGAAGGCACATATTTGTTAGGCTACTTTTGGCCGTTCTTCTCTATAGGATTTGTGTGCATGTCAGATAGCAGCTATCATTTTGGAACAAAAATGTTAAAAATTTAACTCATGTTCAAAATAAAGCCATAGGAATTTTTTCTTTTTTTTGATTTTGCAGAAACTGGAATTTTTTTTGAAGTACCATGGTTATTGTTGATTATTCTCTGTTAATGTACAAAAAATTTTAAATAGTCTAAGCATACAAGTCCAGGGATATAATGAAAAACATATTAGGTAAAAATTAAAGATAGGGGTTATCTCTTGCAGTGATGGGGGTAGGGAGAGGCAGAGGTGAATGTGATTAGGAATGAATGCTCGGAAACTTCCACTATACTGCTAGTTTTATTTTATTTTTTTAAACTAAGTAGGGGGGTACAAATGGGAGTTCATTGTGTTTTTCTTTATATCTTTGTGTAAGACAATTATTTCATTAATAATTATTTTAAAAATGTTAACTGGATGAGAATAGGTTAAATATGCAAACATCATTAAGTAATTTTTTAGGCTATTGGGAATGCTAATATGAATTATTGAAAACTTTGCAGAAATAAATTTTCTAGTAAAAATAGTGGAAATTTTTGGCAATGGAAGCATAGTGTTTCAGGTCCGAAAGACAGCTAGAATAGAGAAGAGAGATGCTTGCTGGGAAATAAGGAAATGAGAGCCAGGTGGCAAATGACCATTCACTCAACCAGTTTCTTATTATAGTCAGAATATTGTGACAGAATGAGCTATAGGGACTACCATATACTTGATACAGAAGTCATCAATGACATTTGCCAAAGTTTGGGAACTGGGAGGAATTCAAGAGAAAGGGAAATCAAAGTCTAAACTTTCCTAAAGGAGGACCTACACAAAGTTTACGTACATCTCTGTTTTTTTTGTTGTTGTTGTTAGTGAAAGCTTGCTTTATCTTCTACTTGAGTATGTTGCTTTACATCTAAGCTTAAGTCAGTACCTTTCACTACAGATGAGATTCCTTATCTTTTTGGAGTAGTAGTGACTCAGAAGCCATGCTGTAAATCTCAAACCCTGTTGGCACTTACTGGGCTTACTGGGCTCCTGAGAAGTCATCTAGACTTTCTACTGGCAGTGTTCCAGGAATAGCCCAATTAAGAAATCTCTTTGGGAACTGGACTCCCTTCTAAGAAATTTGAGTTTAAAATAATTATTAAAACTTTCACAAATTATAAGCAGATATGAAAAAAAAATGAAAAAATAAAAAGCAGATATGCATGCAACTGGCATGACAAAATATTTTTGCACAATTGCCAGTTGCCTTATCTCAAAATTGATCTTTGGCAAAGTTATAAGGCCTTTTAAAGCTGTCTTCTCAACCTGCAGTCTTTCTTGTGTTGCCTTACTCCTTTTAGTGCTTCCGTTGGCATTAGCAAAAAGAGGCAGCCTTTTAGTAAGATTACTAAAAGTTTCATCTCTTGATCAGCATCAGAATACATTCTCCGTAGTTGTAAAAACCAAACCAAACCAAAGCTCAAACAAGACAAACAAAACAAAACCCTACGAGAAAAAAACCCAAAATTTTAAAAAACCTTACTTGCAAAGTATGAATTAGACTTCTTTTGTCTAGATAAGTTTTCCAATTTTTGTTGTTATTCAGCTTTGTTTAGTTGGACAAAATACTGAAGTTTAAAAATACTTCTAACTTTCACCAATGTGTTTAAATCCTCTGCATGTTCTTTCATGTATCCTGCAGCTACACCTTTTACTCGGGTAAGCATCTGACCAGAAGTTAACAGTATGTATCTCATTCACCATGAATCTTCATGACAGTGTAACACTTTAACCACTTAGATTTATAGCTGTATACTTTCCTTTAAGGTCCTCTACTTATTATGTTTGCATCATTATTTAGCATTCCTTTATCATAAACTTTCATGGATGAGTGTGCTGTAGGCCAAGAACTTTCCTGTGGGGTCTCTAAATAAATATATGCTAAATAAATTACTAATTTTAGGATAGATTTCCAAGACAAACATTTTTCTAACAGATTTAATTTTTAAATCAGTGGTTTTTTTTTTCAACTTTTGCTTAGAGTTAACTAATGTGCCAAAGGAATTTTTTTTAATCCAGCTTTTCCGTTGATCTATTTCTGCTCATGTATTCCTGTAGGGCAAGGACTTTTAAAATTTTTTTAAATTATAGTTGATTTACAATTTTTACAGCAATTTCTGCTTACCGCAAAGTGACTCAGTTATATATAAACACACACACGCTCTTTTTTTATATTCTTTTCCATCATGATTTATCCCAGAAGATTGGATAGAGTCCCCTGTGCTAATAGAGTAGGACTTTGTTGTGTATCCTTTTTGGATGTAATAGTTCGCATCTCCTAACTCCAAACTTCCAGTCCATCCAGCTCTCTCCCCCTCTGCCCCCAACCCCAACCCCTTGGCAACAAGTCTCTTCTCTATGTTTGTGAGTCTGTTTTTGTTTCATAGATAGGTTCATTTGTGTAGGGTAAGGAATTTTTTTGGTGACCTCAGGGTAGCTGTTGGGTGGACGTATTAAAGGCAATATTTTTGTATTTAGGATAGCACATACCTTTCCAAGGTGTTTCCATTAAGACGCATTTCTTTTAATTTATAGTCATTGAATAAATATTTATTTAGGACCTTTTCTATGACAGCAATGATAGCTCATCTGCTTTTCCGCTTTTAAAGTCATGTTATTTATAGAGTATACCACAAGAGTGATGATCATGTTATCTACTTTATCTACTCAGTAATTATCTTTGCCTTTTTTTTTTTTTAATGCTTTTTAGGGCCGCACCTGCAGCATATGAAAGTTCTGGGGTTAGGGGTTGAATCAGCGCTGCAGCCGCTGGCCTATGCCACAGCCACAGCAATGCAGGATCCGAGCCCCATCTGTGACCGATATCACAGTTTACGGCAGCACAGATCCTTAACCTACTGAGCCAGGCTGGGGATTGAACCTGTATCCTCATGGATGCTAGTGGGGTTCATAACCCTCTGAGCCACAATAGGAATTCCTCCTAAAAGTATTTTTGAAGAGCAGAAGTTTTTAATTTTATCATTATCAATTTGTTCTTTTGAATTATGCTTCAGGTGTTAAGTTTTCTACAACCCAATGTTATAAGAATTGTCCTATGTTCTCTTATAGAAATTTTATAGTTTTAAGTTTTACACTTATTTTTATGATGTTTTGGGTTGATCTTTACATGGCATGTAAAGTATGGATCACATTTTTTTTTAATATCTTCGTTTTTTCAGTATTTGTTGAGAAGACTAATCTTTCTTCATTAAATTGCCTTTCCATCTTTGTCAAAAATTAGTTGTCCATTACAGGTATGAAACTATTAATGGACTGTCAGTTCTATTCCATTGATCTACTTGTCTATCTTTATGCCAGTAGTGCTGGCTTCCTTACAGTAGCTTAATGATAAGTCTGGAAATCAGGTAGTGTTTAAGCCTCTCATTTTGCTGTTTGGTTAATCTAGGTCCTTTGTATTTTCATATGACTTTTAGAATCACTTGTCAGTTGCTGAGATTATGATTGGGATTGATTGTGTTGAATAAGTTTGAGAGTAATTGACATTAAGACTGATTTTTCTAACTTATAAATAAGATATGCCTTTCCATTTATTTAGATCAGTCTTAATTTTTTTCAGCAATACATTCTTTTTTTTGTTGGTCTAATTTGAATTTAATTCCATCACAGTCAAAGAACCATGTTTGTATGACATGAATCCTTTTAAATTTAAATTTATTAAGGCTGGATTTACGGCCTAGAATACAGTAGTAGTGTGGGTCGACTAGAGTAATGAATTATTTCACCTTGTGTGTCTGAAAATATCTTTATTTAGCGTTCACTTTTGAAGATATTTTCTCTGGCCATAGAATTCTAGGTTGACAGTACTTTAAAAAGTATTGTTTATTGCTTGCATTTTTGACAAGAAATCTACTGCCATCCCACTGTTTGCTCCTCTGTCTTTTTACTCTGGCTACTTTGCTTTTACTTTTTAGGGCTGCACTTACAGCATATGGAAGTTCCCAGGATAGAGGTCAAATCTGCACTGCAGGAGTTCCCGTTGTGGCTCAGTGGTTAACGAATCCGACTAGGAACCATGAGGTTGCGGGTTCGATCCCTGGCCTCGCTCAGTGGGTTAAGGATCCAGTGTTGCTGTGAGCTGTGGTGTAGGTCACAGACACAGCTCAGATCCAGCATTTCTGTGGCTCTGGTGTAGGCCAATGGCTACAGCTCTGATTGGACCCCTAGCCTGGGAACCTCCATATGCCAGGGGTGTGGCCCTAAAAAGACAAAAAGACAAAAAAAAAAAACAAAAAAAACTGCACTGCAGATGCTGGTCTGCACCACAGCTGTGGCAATGCCAGATCTGCACCACCTCTGTGACCTATACCACAGCTTGCATCAACACCAGATCCTGAACCCACTGAGTGAGGCCAGGAATTGAACTCGCATCCTCATGGATACTAGTCGAGTTCTTAACCCACTGAGCCACAGTGGGAACTCTTCACTCTGGCTACTTTTAAAAAGACATTTTACTGTATCATTATTTTCTTTTTTTAAAAAAATTAATGTTTATTGAAACCAGTTGTAAAAAATATAGGCTTGTATTTTCCAGGTCTTTTTATATTTCACATTCTAGCAGTTCATTTCTACTGGATTTTGCAAGGGTTTCTGCAGTAGACTGGAAATTTAAAACTAATAACAACAAAATGTGTGTCCTCTATTGATGGACATTTAGGTTGCTTCCATGTCTTGGCCATTGTAAATAGTGCTATTATGAAAATTGGGGTGCATGTATCTTTTTGAATTATGGTTTTCTTGGGATACATGCTGAAAAGTGGGATTGCAGGATCATATGGTAGCTCTGTTTTTAGTTTTTTAAGCACCCTCCATTCTGTTCTCTATAGTGACTGTTCCAATTTACATTCCCACCAACAGTGTAGGAGGGTTCCTTTTTCTCCATACCCTCTCCAGCATTTATTATTTGTAGACCTTTTGATCATGACCATTCTGACCAATGTGAGGTGATATCTTATTGTAGTTGTGATTTGCATTTCTCTAATAAGTTGTGATGTTGAGCATTTTTTCATGTGTCTTTTGGCCATCTATCTGTCTTTGGAGAAATGTCTACTTAGATCTTCCTATTTTTTTGACTGGGTTGTTTGGGGTTTTTTTGATATTAAGTTGTATGAGTTTATATATTTTGGAGATTAATCTCTTTTTGGTCATACTGTTTGCAGGTATTTTTTCTCATTCTGTAGGTTGTATTTTCATATTGTTTATGGTTTCCTTTGCTATGCAAAAGCTCGTAAGTTTAATTAGTTCCCATGTGTTTATTTTATTTTTATTTCCATTACTCTAGGAGGTGGAACCAAAAAGATACCACTGCGATTTATGTCAAAGAGTGTTCTGCCTATGTTTTTCTCTAGGAGTTTTATAGTATTTGGTCTTATATTTAGGTCTTTAATCCATTTTGGGTTAATTTTTGTGTATGGTGTTAGAAAATGTTCAATTTCATCCTTTTACATGTAGTTGTCTATTTTTCCCAGTACCACTTATTGAAGAAATTCTCTTTTCTCCATTATATATTCTTACCTCCTTTGTCACAGATTAGTTGACCTTAGGTGTATGGGTTTATCCCTGGGTTTTCCTGCTCCATTGATCTCTATTTCTGTTTTTGTGCCAGTACCATACTATTCTCATTACAGCAGTTTTGTAGTATAGTTTGAAGTCTGGGAGCCTGATTCCTCCAGCTTCATTTTTCTTTCTCAGGATTACTTTAGCTATTTGTGGAGTCTTTTCTGTTTCTTTACAAATATAAAATCTTTTGTTCTAGTTCTGTTAAAAATGCCACTGGTAATTTGTTAAGGATTGCATTGAATGTAGATTGCCTTGGGTAGTATAGTCATTTTGACAATATTGATTCCTTCACACCAAGAGCATGGTATATCTTTCCATTTCTTTGTGTTGGCTTCAATTTCTTTCATTAGCATCTTATAGTTTTCAGAGTACAGGTATTTTGCCTACTTTGGTAGGTTTATTCCTAGTTATTTTATTCTTTTTGATATGATGATATATGGGTTTGTTTCCTTAATTTTTCTTTGTGATCTTTCATTGTTAGTGTATAGGAATGCAGGAAATTTCTGTGTATTAATTTTGTACCCAGGACTTGTGAGTTTGTTTGGTCCTGGGCTTTTGTTTGTTGGGAGTTTTTAAATTACTGATTCAATTTCAGTACTGTTTAGCCTACACATGTATATGTTTTCCTGCAGTTTTTTTTTCTTGTAGTTGATTTCTAGCCTCATAGTGTTGTGGTTGGAAAAGATGCTTGTTATAATTTCAGTTTTCTTAAATTTACTCATACTTGATTTGTGGCCCAACATGTGATCTGGCCTGGAGAATGTTCCATGTGCACTTGAAAAGAATGTGTATCCTGCTGCTTTCAGATGGAATGCTCTATAAATATCAGTTAAATCCATCATATCTAATGTGTCACTTATGGCTGTATTTCCTTATTGAATTTCATCTGGATGACCTGTCCATTGATGTAAGTGTAAACTGTCAATTTCTCCTTTTATGCTTGTTAATGTTTACCTTATATATTGGGGTGCCTCTATGTTGGGTGCATATATGTACAATTGTTATATCTTCTTCTTGGGTTGATCCTTTGATCGAGGTAGTGTCCTTGTCTCTTTTAATAGTCTCTATTTTAAAGTCTGTTTTGTCTGATGAAAACATTGCTACTCTTTCTTTTGATTTCCCTTTGCATGGAATACATTTTTTCATTTCCACACATTTTTTTGGGGGAGGGCCACACCCATGGATGTAAAAGTTCCCAGACCAGGGATCAAACTCATGCCATAGCAGTGACAACTCCGGAGCCACCAGGAAACTCTCTTTCCCTGACTTTCAGTCTGTATGTATCCCTAGATCTGAAGTGAGTCTCTTGTAAGCAGCATATATTCAGCTCCTGTTCTGTATCCATTCAGCCACTCTGTGTCTTTTAGTTAGAGCATTTAGTCTGTTTACATTTAAGGGAATTAACAATGTTTATGTTCTTACTGAGCATTTTGTTAATTGTTTTGGATTTGGGGTTTTTTAGGTCTTTTTTTCCCCTTTTCTTCTTTTGTTTTCTTATGATTTCTTGATTATCTTAATTTAAGTATTATGTTTGGATTCTTTTCTGTTTATATGTCTATTAGAGATTTTTGTGTTGTGGTGGAGGCTAAACAGCATTCTGTTGAACAATCAGTGGACCACTGCAGAAATCAAAGAGGAAATAAATGAAATGAGACAAATGAAAATGAAAACATGATGATCCCAAACCTGTGGGAAGCAGTAAAAGCAGTTCTAAGAGGGCAGTTTGTAGCAATACAAGCTTACCTAAGCAAACAGAAATCTCAAACAACCTGACCTTAGACCTAAAGCAACTAGCGAAAGAAGAACAAACCAAAGTTAGTAGAAGGAAGGAAGTCATAAAGATTAGAGAAGACATAAATAAAATAGAGGCTAAGAAAACAATAGAAAAGATCAGTGAAACTAAAAGCTGGTTCTTGGGAATTCCCTCTGGCACAGTGGATTAAGGATAGGGTGTTGTCACTCCAGTAGCGTGGATTGCTGCTGTGGCACAGACTTGATCCCTGGTCCAGGAACTTCCACATGCCAAAAACAAACAAAAAAACAAAAGCTGGTTCTTTGAGGAAGTAAAATTGATAAACCTTCAGCCAGACTCATAATAAAGAAAAAAAAGGTGAGGGCCCAAATCAATAAAATTAGAAATCAAAAAGGGGATGTTACAGCTGATACCACAGAAATACAAAGGACCATACCAGAGTACTACAAGCAGTCAGTGGTTTTTACTGTATCACAAGGTTGTACAACTGTCACCACTATCTAATTCCAGAATATTTTCATCATAAGAAACTCTGTACCCATTATCAGTCTTGCACTCCCCCCAAACATCTCTTCAGACCTAGGTAACCACCAGTGTGCTTTATTTATAGAGAAATGTCTGCCTTTTCTGACATTTCATATAAAGAGAGTCATACAGCATGTGGCTTTTTGCATCTCCCCTTCTTAGCTTAATATTTTTAAGATTTATCGATGTTGTACAATGTTTTATTACTTTTTTTTCTTTTTATGACCCTATAAATAAGATTCCTTTGTATGGATTATACTGCATTTTGTTTAGCCATTCATTAGTTGAATGATGTTTGGGTTGTTTCCACTCTTTGGTCCCATGCATAATGTTGCTATAAATGATTGTGCACAAGTTTTTAGAATGGAAACCTTTCTATTCTCTTGGTTATATATCTAGGAATAGAATTGCTTCATCATATGGTAACTGTCTTTAACTTTTTGAGAAACTTTGAAAAATTGTTTTCTAAAGCAGCTGTTCTACTTTATATTCCCACGAGTAATGTATCAGGCTTTCAGTTTTCCCATTCTTCCCAGCTGTTATCACTGTCTAGTTTATCTGTCTGTTGTCTATCTTACCTGTTTTTGGCTGCACCCATGGCATCTGGAAGTTCACAGGCCAGGGATTGAATCCTGAGCCAGAGCTGTGACCTTTGCCACAGCTGCAGCAACACTGGATCCTGAACCCAATGCACCACAGTGGGAACACATGTCCATTATTATTATTATTATTATTATTATTATTATTATTATTATTGTCATCCTAGTGGCTGTGAAGTCGTAGATTATTGTGACCCTAGTAGCTAGTGATTTTAAGCATCTTTTTACATGTTTATTGGCCGTCTGTATTTCTTCTTTGGTGAAATGTCTATTCAAATCCTTTGCCCATTTTAAAATTAGATTATTTATATTTTTGTTGAGTTGTAAGAGTTCTTTAGATATTCTGGTTACAAGCCATTTATCAGGATATGTATGATGTGCAGATATTTTCTCCCATTTTGTGTGTGGTCTTTTCACTTTCTTGAAGCACAAAAGTTTTTGGTTTTGAAATCCAATTTATTTTTTATTTTGTAGTTTTTGTGCTTTTGGTGTTATATCTAACAAAAAATTTCCTAACTCAAGGTCACAAAGAATTTTTCTAAGACTGTATAATTTTACCTCTTAAATTTAGGTCTGTGGTACATTTTGAGTTAATTTTCATACATGCTGTATGGTAGGGGTCTAACGTCTTTCTTTGACATGTGGATATCCACTTGTCCCAGAATTTACTTACTTGTTGAACATAGGAATTGCAGTTATAATAATTGCTTTAGTGTCTGCTAATTTTAACATCTTTATTCTGGTTGGATTTTGATAGATATTTTCCACATGATAGGTTGTATTTCCCTCTTTATTTTATATTTCTGGGAACCTTTGATTGGTTGCCAGCACTGTGGATTTTACCTTGTTGGTTGCTGGGTATTTTTGTATACTTGTAGACATTCTTGAGCTTAGTTCTAGGATATAGTTAAGTGGAAACCATACTTTTCTGGTTTTGCTTTAAGATGTTAGGTAGGTCAAGAGCAGTGCTCACTGTAGTGCTAATTGTTCTCCAGTACCATGAAAGCCTTCCTGAGTATTGTTCTCAGGGCCCTGTAAATTAGGGGTTTTTCAGATCTGACTGGTGGGACCATCTCATGTGAGTGGCAGGAACTGTTCCTTCTAATCCTTTTCAGTCGTTTCCTTATCAATATGTGTAGGTATACCTCGGAGATATTGTGGGTTTGGTTCCAGACCACTGCTGTAAAGCAATATCATACAGTGAGTCATGCAATTTTTTTCCCCAGTGAATATAAAAATTATGTTTACACTGTACTATAGTCTTTTAAAACTGAAAAAAATGTATATACCTGAATTATAAGATATTTTATTGCTAAAAAATGCTAACCATCGTCTGAGCCTTCAGTGAATTTTATAATCTTTTTGCAGTAGTGACACCAAAGCTTACTGATCACAGGTCATCATAACAAATCTAATAATAATGAAAGAAGTTTGAAATATTGTGAGAATTACCAGGATGTGACATATAAAGTGAACAAATGCTGTTAGAAAAAATGAAATGGATAAATAGATAATGCTTTTTTTTTTTTGTCTTTTTAGGGCTGCACCCACAGCATATGGAGGTTCCCAGGCTAGGGGTCTAGCTATTGCTCCTGGCCTACACCACAGTCACAGCAATGCCAGATCTGAGCCAAGTCTGCGACCTACACCGCAGCTCACGGCAACACTGGATCCTTAACCCATTGAGTGAGGCCAGGGGTCGAACCCGCAACCTCATGGTTCCTAGTCGGATTCGTTTCCGCTGCACCACGACGGGAACTCTGATAAATAGATAATGCTTGATGCACAAACCTTCAATTTGTAAAAAATACAATATTTGTGAAGCACACTGAAGTGAAGCACAATAAAGTGAGGTTATGCTGTACTCATCAGTATTCAAGTGGACGGTCTGCACCTCTCCGGGTTTCTCTCTCTGTGCAGCTCTCTCCTCCATCGTACTCCAGTTTTCTTAGTCTCCCTGGACTTTCAGCTTTGTCTTCTCATCTCAGAGTTTATTTTTTGAGGCTTCTACAAGATTGCCCTTTCCTGTGCTGTAGCCAGGAAATTATCTTGAGGCAGTAAGTTTGGGAACTTGTAAAGCTTTACTTCTCTTGTTTTCTGTCTCTCAGGGGTAATTGTCTTTTGTTCTCTGATGTTCAGTGTGTTGAAAATCATTATTTCATATATTTTGTCTGCTGGCATTTTTTGTTGTTGTTGTTGCTATATTGTCGCTCAAACCAGAAACCTGTGTGTCAGCTTTGGCCCTTCTCCCATATTTTACAAATCAAATTATCAAGTCTTAAAAAGTTTATCCCATTCTAACCTCCTTTGCTACTGTCTTAATTCAGGTTTTTATTCGCTCCTCTTCTCCAACCTGAATTGCCCTCTTTTTTTTATGGCCTTTTAATCTTCCAAACAGTTGACAGAGTGGTCTTTCTCAAACAAATATGCTCTGACTGCTTTCTTCTTCACTTAAGATCCTTCAGTGATTCCCTGTTATCTTCTGGATAAAATCTCTATGTCCAGTCTTTGTGGCATGGCATACACAGCCTTTTATGGCCTTGACCTTGATCATCTTTTTGAACTTTTTCCCTTCTCATATATACCACTTATTCCAGTTATACTCAAGTGTTTTAATTCTCTGAAAACCTTTGCTTTCATGTACTCCCATGCTTGTACATGCTGCATTGTCTGCTTGGAATGTCTGACCTTTTCCAGTCCTACCAAACCTCCAGCCACCAGACTCAGCTAGGCATCCTCTCTCACAAGTGCTTCCTGCCCTCCAGCATTTGTCTTCTGTTTCTCTGTTCCTCCTCTGTTCTCTATACATAATCGTATTACACTTACCACATTGAATTGCAGTTGTTATTTCCAAACTATCATTCAAGATAGAATAACAGCCATTTCCTAGTGATGATCCTGGGTTATATAGGTATTGTGTAACTAGGAAAGGGATGCAAAATTTGGGGTAGAATCATATGAACCTCAGTATAAAAACTCACAATATCTAAAGGAAATAATTGAAAATAAATAAAATAACTCAAAAATTTTGAGGTACTTAATTTTAATTTGATTTTACAATATTGAATTGGAACACAAGACTCAATGCAGCTTGGCCTTATTCACTGTCACAACCAGAATGAAATTGCTTAAAGAATAACATTAGAAAAATTAATATTTTAAACTATTTATAATCTAATGTACTGGTAATCGAAACAAATAGAGATAGTATTTATTAGAAAACCTGATGGAACTATCTGAAGAATATAACCCATTAGTGTACGTGAATTCCATCATTTTGTTAAAGGGGAAATCACACTGCTTCTAGCCATATAATTTAATTACATTAAAGTGATTTGCCCTTACAAGAACAAAGACTGGGACTTATCAGTGCTGCTTCTTACCAGCTGGCCCGAGGGTCAGTTTTTTTTTTTTTTTAATTTATTTATTTTTAATGGCCATACCTATAGCAGGTGAAATTTCCAGGGCCAGGGGTTGAATCTGAGTTGCAGCTGTGACCTGTGCCACAGCTACAGCAATATTGGATCCTTTAACCCACTGCACTGGTCTGGGGATCAAACCTGCACCTCTGCAACCTGAGCTGTTGGATTCAGTAACCCACTGAATCCACATCGGGAACTTTGCCTGAGGGTCAGTTGAACAAGAGGTAAAATATCCCCTTTGGGAGTAGTCTTATCAAGGAAAAGGGGCACTAGGGAGTTCCCGTCTTGGCTCAGCGGTTAGGGAATCCGAATAGGAACCATGAGGTTGTGGATTCGATCCCTGCCCTTGCTCAGTGGGTTAAGGATCCGGCGTTGCCGTGAGCTGTGGTGTAGGTTGCAGGTGCGGCTCAGATCCCGCGTTGCTGTGGCTCTGGCATAGGCCAGTGGCCACAGCTCCGATTCAACCCCTAGCATGGGACCCTCCATATGCCGTGGGGTGGCCTAAGAAATGGCCAAAAGACAAAAAAAAAAAAAAAAAAAGAAGAAGGAAAAGGGGCACTAGACCAAAGATTTGGTGATTTTTTTTCCCCATTAGTGGAAGTTAAAGTTAGACATATTGCCATGGCAATATCTTATCACTATTGCAGGTAAAATGAGTCCCACTGTATTATTCAGGGTTCTCTAGAGAAACAACCAGTAGGATGTGTGTATATATAGAAAGAGATTGATCATAAGGAACTGGCTCATGCAATTATGGAGAATAGTGAGTCCAAGATCTGTAGTGTGGGCTGGCAGGCTGGAGACCCAGGAGAGCCATTGTTGCAGATGAAGTCCAAAGACAGTCTCATTTCCCTCTGTTTAGGGAGGCTGGTCTTTCGTTCTGTTCTGGCCTTCAGTATTGGATGATCTGCTTTACCCAAAGTTCACTAATTTAAATGTTAGTCTCATCCAAAAACCACCTCCAAGTTGACACATAAAATTAACCATCACATCCGTCAAGTTGTAAAATAAGTAGTTTTGTAATAAGTTTCCTTAGGCAGTACAGGATACAATACATATTTTTTTCCATGTAGATTCATAAAAATGTTTATGGTAAAGGAAAATACTTTCTTCCTTTATCATATCATTTTGTAATCCTTTGAGGTTTTATGGGAACACCATAGATTTTCTGAATTATTAGCATCAATCAATAAACTGTTGGAGATACTTGTTTTGAGTAGAATGTGGCCTGTTTTTATTCCAGACAGAAGCAATAAAAGCTCATTAATCTCTTTGTTTGAAACCATCAGAAGATCTCACCTGACATTTTAGGTTCATGGTCTGCAAAGAATTCATGGAAATCCTACTTGGTTGTTTATTAGCAACATTTAAAAAAAAATGCCACAATTGGTATGCTTCTGGCAGGAACAGCTGGGGACCTCTCTGAGCCAGCCATCTGCAGACAATTCCCAGGGTGGTTTTATTTGCTTAGATTAGTCCAGGCATATCGCAGTGACTGCACCTGGATATACTTCATCCTTGCTGTAGGGCTGGTGTTTCTGGGAATGTTTTTTTTTAGCCACGGCTTATCCCCCTAAATGCTTATGGCTTTGTTTCTCTGCAGGGTATATATACTTTTGCTGGCAGTACCTTTCCCCTCGCTTTTATATTTTCAAGTGTTAACTGAAAAACTCATCAAACTCAGAGAAATCTTATTCGGCCTTGAAAATCCGTATGATCATATTACCAAACCTCATTGTTGTATCAGTAAGCTAAAACCACACGCATCTACTCTGGTCATAAATTACCACACAAGAAATGTGAGCAAATAGCTATGAAGCTCCCACAGTGCCCATGACAGTGCTGAATAGGTAGGTTTCCTTTACATGCTGCTCCCATTTTGTCTAGAACTTTGTATGTAGTCAGGATTTCTTTTCTCAAATGGCTCTTTTATGTTCCACATGCTTTACAGGCAGGGCTGCTTTCCCCTCGTCTTTCCATGTATTCCAGGCTCTAGGAAAACGAGCTTGTACTATGCCAGCCATGATGCTCTACTCTCATTCATAAAGCTACTGATGGTACTCCTGACCTAACTGGAGTTTTTTTCAGTGTGGTATTAAGATTAACATGTTGGTCTATTGTGAAGGCTGGTTCAAATTTTTTTCTCCAGCTTGTCTGATCAGGGAAAGCACTTTTAGTTCAATTGTTTTGTATGCCATTCTTTTGGATGAGAATACTCAAGGGTACCCAGTGGGCTCTTTTTGTTTATCTTAGTTATTTTTGACATTAATTATTGATATAGAAACATTCAAATAACAATGTTATTTTTTTTCTTTTTTCTTTTTATGGCAGCATCCATGGTATATGGAAGTTCCCAGGCTAAAGATTGAATTGGAGCTGGAGCTACAGCTGCCGGCCTATGGCACAGCCATAGCAATGTGGGATCCGAGCCACGTCTATGACCTACACCACAGCTCACAGCAACACAGGATCCTTAACCCACTGAGCAAGGCCGGGAATAGAACCCACATCCTCATGGCTACTAGTTGGGGTTGAAACCCACTGAGCCACAATGGGGACTCCCAAGACAATGTTGTTTTAAAATAGGTTTTTGAATGCATTCTTCTGGAATTGTTTTCTGTTAATATTAAACTTAATTGCTTATCAGTTTGTCAAATTTTGAACATCTAAATAATTATTAATATTTATACAATGTCTGTTAGTCTGAAATCAAAATCTATAAGCTTAGGTTTTTTGGGTTTTTTTTTTTTTTTTTTTTTTTTTTTGCTTTTCAGGGCCACATCTGTGGCATATGGAGGTTCCCAGGCTAAGGGGTCGAACTGAAGCTATAGCCACCAGCCCAGGCCACAGCCACAGCAACGCAGGATCCAAGCTGAGTCTGTAACCTATACCACAGCTCACAGCAACACCAGGTCCTTATTAATCCACTGAGCAAGGCCAGGGATTGAACCCGAAACCTCATGTTTCCTAGTTGGATTCATTTCCACTGCACCACGATGGGAATTCCTAAGCTTAGTTTTTTAATATAATGCTTATATTTTCTCAGTAGACAAATCGGGAAAATACCACCTAAAAGAAATCCCGTAATGACCTTGGTTAATTGAATCAGTTTGTGTCCAATCAGTAGATTTCACAGGGGAAATTTAATATAAAGAATTGTTAAACTCTAAGAAATAAGTGTCCAAAAGATATATTTTAAAAACTCTGTGTTTCTCTTGAGCTGAGGGAAAATACCCAGGGAGGACAAAGGTGGACTGGGGCTCAAACCTTGTTGGAGCAAGTGTAGTTCAGCCCGCAGATAGCAGAGGAGCTTGCCGCTTTGCCCAGGCTGGACTGGTGTGATGTTGCTGGGCAAGCAGGGAGCAGCCCTCTGGAGCACAGGAGAGGAATGTGCAATGAGCGCTTAAGGATAGGGTGGTGGGTATGCAGAGGGGCAAGAGGCTTGGAGGGAATGTTATAGGGAGAAGGCCTTTGGAACGTTGGTTTCCGTGTGGAAAGGGCCATGGAGAGGCTATCACCAGGCCAGGCCAGGACTACAAGTTTGCCAAGGAACGCACATTCTGGGTGCATGGCTGGGGCAGAGCTCCAACAGATTTCATCACCCTGGACCCCTCATGTACCATAAACCTGAGAGCCCCTTCCTCCTGCAGTGTCCCTTTAGTGCCCTCTACTGATAAAATTTATCATCGTGATCACCTTAGAGGAAAAAATATTAAAGGAATTTTGTCCATCATGGCTGCACATATATTGAAGGGAAAAATTGGAGTTGAGAGGCATTAATTGATAAGTAGCACATTTATAGTCTCATCATAATCTTGAGCCCATTTTTCTTCTTAATTGCTTAGTGTCAACTGTGGAGTGACTTCCTCCATATATTTTACAACCCAACTACTGTGAAGAAGGGATAGTCCAAGAGCAAAATGCCAAGTTGGTGGCGTCGTCTGAGCTTCTGTGTTCCCATTCAGGAGGAGTTAAATGGATAGTTAAGTAGCAGATGCTATGTAGCTATAAATACTAACTTTGGTCTTCTTAGCCCCTAACTCTGGATTTCTCCAGTGGCACTGGTTTTAAAGTTAGCTGTCCTTAACCAAGAGAAATAAGAGGTAATTATTACATTTGATTAAAGAAAAAACATGTTGAAAATATTTTCTCTCATTATATTGACAAATATAAATTCTTATATACAACTGTTAATAATTTTTGTTTAGGGTTTCCTTTGCTGTGCAGAAACTTTTAAGTTTAATTATGTCCCATTTGTTTACTTTTGTTTTTGTTGTAGTTACTTTAGGAAGTGGATCTGAGAAAATATGGCTATATTTTATGTTGGAGAGTGGCCTGTGTTTTCCTCTAAGAGTTTTATAGTGTCTGGTCTTATATTTAGGTCTTTAATCCCTTTTGAGTTTATTTTTGTGTATGGTGTTTGAAAGTTTTCGAATTCCATTTTTTTACATGTAGCTGTCCAGTTTCCCCAGCACCACTTATTAAGGGGCTGTCTTTTCTCCATTGTATATTCTTGCCTCCTTTGTCATAGATTAGTTGACTGTAGGTGCTTGGGTTTAATTCTGGGCTTTCTATCCTGTATTTCTGTCTTTGTGCCATATGGTTTTGATGACTTTGTAATATCGTCTGAAGTCCAGGAGCCTGATTCTCCAGCTCCGTTTTTCTTTCTCAGGATGGCTTTGGCTGTTCTGGGACTTTTGTGCTTCCAAACAAACTTTAAGATATTTTGTTCCTTGGAGTTCCCGTCGTGGTGCAGTGGTTAACGAATCCGACTAGGAACCATGAGGTTGCGGGTTCAGTCCCTGCCCTTGCTCAGTGGGTTAACGATCCGGCATTGCCGTGAGCTGCGGTGTAGGTTGCAGACGCGGCTCGGATCCTGCGTTGCTGTGGCTCTGGCGTAGGCCAGTGGCTACAGCTCCGATTCGACCCCTAGCCTGGGAACCTCCATATGCCACGGGAGCGGCCCAAGAAATGGCCAAAAGACAAAAAAAAAAAAGATATTTTTTTCCAGTTCTGTGAAAAATGTCCTCGGTAATTTGATAGGGATTGCATTGAATCTGTAGATTCATTTTGATAATATTGACTCTTCCAATCCAAGAGCATGCACGGTATATCTTTCCATCTGTTTCTGTCATCTTTGATTTCTTTCATAAACATCTTATAGATTTCAGAGTACAGGTCTTTTGTCTCTTTAGGTAGGTTTATTCCTAGGTATTTTATTCTTTTTGATGCAATGGCAAATGGGATTGCTTCCCTGATTTCTCTTTCTGATTTTTCATTGTTAGTATATAGAAATGCCGTTGATTTCTGTGTATTAATTTTGTATCCTGCGACTTTGCCAAATTCATTGATGAGCTCTGACAGTTTTCTAGTAACATCTTTAGGATTTTCTAGGTATAATATCACGTCATCTTCAGATAGTAATAGTTTTATTTCTTCCTTTCCAATTTGGATTCCTTTTATTTCTTTTACTTCTCTGATTGCTGTGGCTAGGACTTCCAAAACTATGTTGAATATTGGTGGCAAGAGTGGACATCCTTATCTTGTTCCTAATCTCAGCAGGAATTCTTTCAGCTTTTCACCATTGAGAATGATGTTAGCTGTAGTTTTGTCATATATGACCTTTATTATGTTGAGGTAGTTTCCCTCTAGCCCACTTTCTGAAGGGTTTTTATCAGAAATGGGTGTTGGATTTTGTCAAAGGCTTTTTTTACATCTAAGAGGATCATATGGTTTTTATTCTTCAGTTTGTTAATGTGGTGTATCACATTGATTTGAAGATATTGAAGAATCCTTGCATCCTTCTGATAAATCTGACTTAATCATGATGTACAATCCTCTTAATGTATTGTTGGATGTGGTTTGCTAGTACTTTGTTGAGGATTTTTGCATTCCTGTTCATCAGTGATATTGGCCTGTAATTTTCTTTTTTTGTGGTACCTTTGTTTGGTTTTGGTATCAGGGTGATGGTGGCCTCATAGAATGAGTTTGGGAGTGTTCTTTCCTCTGCAATTTTTTGGAATAGTTTCAGAAGGATAGTTGTTAGCTCTTTTCTAAATGTTTGATGGATCATCTGTGAAGCCTTTTGCTTGTTGGACATTTTTAAATCACAGTTTCGATTTCAGTTCTTGTGATTGGTCCATTCGTCTTTTCTATTTCGTCTTGGTTTAGTCTTGGAAGATTGTACTTTTCTACGAATTGGTCCATTTCTTCTAGGTTGTCTGTTTTATTAGCATATAGTTGCTGTAGTAGTTCTTATGATCCTTTGTATTTCTGTAATGTCTGTTGTAACTTCTCTTTCATTTCTAATTTTACTGATTTGAATCCTCTTTTTTTCTTGATAAGTCTGGCTGTGGGTTTATCAAATTTGTTGGTCTTTTTAAAGAACCAGCTTTTAGTTTCATTGATTTTTTTCTATGGTTTTCTTCATTTCTGTTTCATTTGTTTCTGCTCTGATCTTTATGATTGCTTTCCTTCTGCTAACTTTAGGTCTTGTCTGTTCTCTCTCTCGCTGCTTTAGATGTAAAGTTAGCTTGTTTATTTGAGCTTTTTCTTATTTCCTGAAGTAGGCTTGTATTGCTATAAACTTCCCTCTTAGAACTGCTTTTGCTGCACCCCATAGGTTTTGGATTGTTATGTTTTTGTTGTCGTTTGCTTCTAGGTATTTTTAAATTTCCTCTTTGATTTCTTCAGTGACCCATTGGTTGTTTGGTAGCATGTTGTTTAGTCTCCGTGTGTTTGTGTTTTTTGCAGTTTTTTCCTTGTTGTTGATTTCCAGTCATATAGCATTGTAGTCAGAAAAGATGCTTGATATGATTCCAGTTTTCTTAAAGTTACCAAGGCTTGATTTGTGGCCCAAAATGTGACCTATCCTAGAGAATGTTCTGTATTCACTTGAGAAGAATGTGTATGATGCTGCTTTTGGATGGAATGTCCTAAAAATATCTATTAAGTCCATGTGGTCTAGTGCATCATTTAAGGCCTGTGTTTCCTCGTTGATTTTCTGTCTGGATGATCTGCCCACTGCTGTAAGTGGGGGTATTAGTCCCCTGCTTTTATTGTTTTATTGTCAGTTTCTCCTTTTAAGGTTGTTAGCAGTTGCCTTATATATTGAAATGGTCCTATGTTGGGTGCATATATATTTACAATTGTTATATCTTCTTCTTGGATTGATCCTTTGATCATTTTGTAATGTCCTTCTTTGTCTTTTATGATATTCTTTATTTTAAGGTTTATTTTGTCTGATATGAGTATTGCTACTCCAGCTTTCTTTTGATTCCCATTTGTATGGAATATTTTCTTCGGTCCTCTCACCTTCAATCTGCATGTGTCCCTAGAAGTAAAGTGGGTCTCTTGAAGACAGCATATAAATGGGTCTTGTTTTTGTATCCATTCAGGCAGTCGATGTCTATTGGTTGGGGTGTTTAGTCCATTTACATTTAAGGTAATTTTGATATGCCATTTTATTAACTGTTTTGGATTTTTTGTTGCTCTTTTTTCTTCCCTTCTTCTCTTTTTCTTTTCTCTTGTGGTTTGATGACTATCTTTAGTGTTGTATTTGAGTTTATTTTTCTTATTTGTGTGTATATTGTAGATTTTTGGTTTGCAGTTAACCTGAAGTTTTGATATAGGTGTGTGTGTGTATGTGTGTGTGTGTGTGTATGAGATTTAAGTTGTTGGCCTCTTAATTGCAAGTGCATCTCCAGTGTCTTGCATTTGTACCCTCCTCTTCTCACAATTTCTGATTTTGGTAGCATATTTATATGTGGGTGATTTCCTACCTTTACTATATATGTATGCCTTTACTGGTGAGCCTTGTCATTTGTAGTATTTTTGTTTCTAGTTGTGGCCTTTTCTTTTCTGCCGAAAGAATTTTCTTTAGTATTTGTTGTAAAGCTGGTTTAGTGCTACTTAATTCTCTTAGCTTTTCCTTATCTGCAAAGCTTTTGATTTCTCCTTCAAATATGAATGAGAGCCTTGCTGGGTAGGGTAATCTTTGTTGGAGGTTTTTTTCCTTTCATCACTTGAAGTATATCATGCCACTCCCTTCTGGCCTGCAGAGTTTCTGCTGAGAAATCTGCTGATAAACTTTTCAGGGTTCTCTTGTATGTTGTTTCTTTTCCCTAGCTGCTTTCAAGATTTTCTCTTTGTCTTTGATTTTGGTCAGTTTGAGTAATATGTCTCTCAGGGTGTTGCTCCTTGGGTTTATTTTATGTTGTACTTGTTGTGCTTCCTGGATTTCAGTGAGTGGTCCCTTTCCCACGTTAGGGAAGTTTTTGGCTATTATCTCTTCAAATTTTTTTTTTTGGTCCCTTTCTCTCTCTTCTCCTTCTGGCACCCCTATAATATGGATGTTGGCACATTTAACGTTGTCCCAGAATTCTCTTAGACTGTCTTCATTTCTTTTCAATCTTTTTTCTCTTTTTGTTCCATATCAGTGATTTCCACTAGTCTGTCCACCTAGCTTATTTGTTCTTCTGTCTCCTGTATTCTACTGTTGGTTGCCTCTAACGAATTTTTTTAAATTATATTTTATTTTATTTTACTTTGTCTTTTTGCCTTTTTCTAGGGCTGCTCCCACAGCATATGGAGGTTCCCAGGCTAGGGGTCTAATCGGAGCTGTAGTTGCCAGCCTACTCCAGAGCCACAGCAACGCGGAATCCATGCCGCATCTGTGACCTACACCACAGCTCATGGCAATGCCGGATCCTTAACCCACTGAGCAAGGCCAGGGATCGAACCCACAACCTCATGGTTCCTAGTCAGATTCTTTAACCACTGAGCCACAACGGGAACTCCTCTAACAAATTTTTTATTTTGGTTATTGTATTTTGCATCTCTCCTTGCTTAAGCTTTAAGTCTTACATTTCTTTGCTCAGTGTTTGCTATACTTTATCAATCTTTTGCTTCCAGTTTATTTCTAATGTCTTGAATTATCTTCACTATCATCAGTCTCAAGTCTTTTTTCCTGGAGGTTGGTAATCTCCAGATCACTTAGCTGTTTTTCTGGGTGTTTTTCTTGCTTCATTATCTGAGTTACTAGTGCCTTTTCTTTCGTATAGCTTTTTGGTGTGGTCTCCTTTTTGCAGACGATAGAGTTATAGCCTCTCTTGCTTCTGATGTCCACCTGCTTGTGGCTAAAGTTGGTACAGGGGCTTGCTGTAGGCTTCCTGATGGGAGGGACTGGTGCCTGCCCAGTGGTAGGTAGGGCTGATTCCTATCCCTCTGGTGGGTGGGACTTTGTCTCTGGGTGAGATTAGATGTGGCAGTGTGCCTGTGGGGGTCTTTAGGCAGCCAGTTTACTGATGGGTGGGGCTGTGATCCAACCTGGATTATTTTTTGGCCCAGGGCTTCTCAGCCCTGATGGGTGGAGCCAGATTTTCTCAAAACACATGCTGATGATTATTCCAGAGAACATTGCCCAGTGTCCTTCCCCTACAACGAACCATAATCACCCTCTGTTTTCCCAGGAGATCCTCCAAGACCTGCAGTCAGGTCTGACCCAGATTCCTGTGGAGCCACTGCTTTGCCCTGGGACCCTGTGCACATGAAAGCCTGTGTGCACCTTTCAAGAATAGGGTCTCCGTTTACCCCAGTCCCATGGAGCTCCGGTGCACAAGCCCCACTGGCCTTCAGTGCCAGATGCTCTGGGGGCTCCTTCTCCCAATGCCAGATCCCTAGGTGTGGGGAGCTGATGTGGGGCTCAGAACTCTCACTCCCATAGGGGAGTCTCTGTGATACAGTTAAATTTCCCTGTGGGGCTTCCCAGGTAGGAGGTATGGGATTGCTTATGTCATGTAATTGCCCCTTCCTACTTCTTGATGTGGCCTCCTCTTTGTCCTCTGGAGTAGGATATTTTTGAAAGTTTCCAGACCTTTTGGTTGACCTTTTGGTTGTTCAGCTGTTGGTTGTAATTTTGTTGTTTTAATGAGAGAAGTTGAGCTCCATCCTTCCGTCTTCCTGCCGTCTTAATCCCATCTCTCCCAACATCTGCCTTACTGGTTTGTGTAAACTTGAAAATGAGATTCTTGAGCAATATACAGGCATGTTCCTTACAAAAATAACTTTTAACAAATATATATTGTTTTAAATTCAGTGAACATCTGTTGAGTCCCTACTGAGTCCCTGGGCAAAGCACAGATGCTTTAGATGCTCCAAGATCTTATTTTACTTAGATCAGGTTGACTGGTTAGCATCCTTTGCTTGTGAATTTCTGAACTTTTCATCCCCAGATCAATAGATAAATGTGACAGACGTCTTATACTGTTTCCCTTCACTTTAGTCTGTCAGGAATATGTTTCCTTTGGATTCATGATTGCTAATAACTTACTTGAAATCTGTAGAACTCGACAGCTGTGTGCTAGTGGAATGGCAGAGACTGCACCAGTCTTTATGTTCTAGGTCTCCACTGGTGCTCCCTCCCGTAGGGGGTTTCTTTGTTCTCAGTTTTTTTTCTAGTTGAAGCTTTAGAAGTCTGTTGTCTAATCTGGTAACTCAGCCCATCCACTATTGATTTTTTCAGAGAAAGATAGGAGGCTGAGATGGTCTAATAAAATGCCAATAAGGTCAAGACTTGTTATAAAGACATCAGAGGTAATGAGTGTCATCATCATCATCCATCTTCAGACGGAAAAGAGGCGGTGCTCACACAGCTTTTTTCATGCAGCCTTGCAGTGATCCATAACCAGCTACTTTCCCACTTTCTCCTCTTTCCCTCCATCAAGCTTCTCTCCCAGTGTTTTCCAGTACTGCAGAGTGCAGATGCTTAGTAAGTACTGGTTGAATCTCTCTGAAGATTCAACCTTTTTCTTTCTGAACATCTGGTCTTCATGCTTCATCTCACCTCATCCTTAGGAGCAGACGTCCTCAGCCATTCCTTTTCTAACCAGTTACTTTATTAAAACCAGCTCTGCAGAACAGTGCCTAGTGGATGAGTAGGACTTCTCAGATTAAGTAGAACGAGGTAGACATATTTGCTCCTTGAAACCCTTATTTGGCCCAGCCCCCCCTAAACTGGAAGCGTAAGAGTTTGCAATCTCTGGAGTTTTTTTGTTTGTTTTTTGTTGTTTTTTTCTAATTATGGGTTGTTTTAGCCAGACTTACCTATTGGATATTTCTGAACTCCCTGGCCCTAGAAAGGGCTCTTTCCCAGTTGAAATTATCTGTGTCTACAAGTTCAGAGAGTTCTATTGTGCCAGTTTATTCAGCAGAGTGACCTCTTACAGTAGCCAGTCGCCCACGGCAAGGGAAGAGTCTTCTCTCTTTCCAAATTACCTGCGTGATGAACCTGGTCTTGGTGGCAGGAGAACCCTCAGCTTCAGTCAGGCTGTTCACTCCACTGCCCCTCAGACATCCCACACTTCTTCCACCTCTGGATTTTGCACAAGGCCTGCCACTTTAGTTTCTTATGTCCAGGTCCTAGCTCTTCTTCAGTTTACATTCCATGTTTCTTGGGAGCCTCTTCTAAGCTTTTCCAGCCCTTATTTTTCTTTGGGCTCCTGTGCTATATATAGTGTACATTCACAACCTAATTCTTCTCTTTCCTCTTTTGGTGCCTGTGGATATTTGTGTGACCCAAACTGGATTTTAAAAGAGATGCATTTTATACTTCTCTTTACCCCTAGTTGTTCACTGGCAGTTAATTAATAAAATATACAAGAGTGGTTTTTTTTTTTTTTTTTTTGCATATATTTGTCCCTTAAACCAAAAGACTTGGCTTTAGGTAGGACTGAATGGTTTAAGGAAGTATAGAGCCTTCTTTATGTCTCTGCAGATCGGGTGTTCTAAGTTGGTAAGTGTGGCAGACAGCTTCTCTCACTGTTGTTGGTTTATGACACTTTTAGAACATCATTGTTAAGGCAGATCTCACTGCCTTACTTCCCAGCCGCCCTTACTTCTGGGTGTCAGACTGTCGCCCAGAGCAGTGTGGGCTGCAGAGGTCTGTTGGGAGGACTTCTGTCCTGCACAGGCTCCTCCGTGGTCCTTCCTCTGTCTCTGCCTTTCCCTCTTTCACTGATTTGGCCTAAGTCCAGGAGAAGGTGGTACCTTGACTCTTGAGGTCTGACTGAGTTTTAGCTGTGTCTGTGCCTCTCCCATGAGATAAGCAGATAGAAATGGAAGTGAGTGGAAAGGCAGAACTGTTCCCTCTCGCTTAAAACCGAGCCTTGACTTTCTACTGTGGAAGATAAAACCCCAGTCCTTAAATGTGGCCCCTGGGCCCTGCAGGTCTGGCCTCCACTACCCTCATTTCTCACCGGTCTCCATACTCACCATACTGCAGCTGCTCTGCCTCACCCCCTTCTTTGCTTGGTTAACTCTTACTCAGTCCCAAGGTGACGCCACTGTTGCAGGGATATCAGACCTGACACCCCTGTCCCTTGTCCAAATCACACATCCCACATGTAATTTCTAATCATTGATTTTGCTTTCTCTTCCTGTTTCTTTTTGCCTCTCACACTTTAGCGTTTGTTATTATTTACCTTCTTGTGTGATGATTTGTTCAAACAAATGTCCCTTCCTAGAACATAAGCTCCTAAGGGCAGGCGTGTGGTCTGTCCACTTGCTCTTTTATCCCCATGTCCCCAGCTCAGTGTGTGGCACGTAAGTGAGGCTCAGTAAGTATTGGTTTGAAAAGTGGAATGAAAACAGGTGTGAAAGCAGATTTTAGGGTTTAGGGAAGGGCAGGTGATGAAGGTAGGGTGCAAGAGAACTGTGGCCAGAGAGAAGCTCACAGGCTGAGCTGAATCAGGAATCAAGTGCCCTCAGGGCATTCCAGAGACACGGGACTAGGGGTTATGGGCTCAGCAGCACTGGCCAGGTGGCAACCCTGGGATGCCTCTAGAGTGGCTTTGAGAGCTGCAGGCAGCTTCTGAATTCTATAAGTAACACCAATAACAGAATGTTTACCATGTGCTAGACATGGAGTTAGTGCTTTAAAAGGTAGAGAGCACTGACCACTTTCCATGGAGGAAACAGCAAGCATGGGAGTGGTAAAATTTGATAAAGGTCAGCCAGCCAGGACATAGCTGAGTCGGGATCCAAATCCAGGTTCAGAGGGCTTCCCAGTCCTTTCCCAGAACCCCCAAGATCTGCCACCTTCCTAGGAATGTCCCCTGTGTTTCTTCCTCTGCTGAGCCAGGTGACTTTAGTCAGATCAGAATACCATACTTAATGGGAGTTCCCTTGTGGCTTAGCAGTAATAAACCCGACTAATATCCATGAGGATGCGGTTTGATCCCTGGCCTCACTCAGTGGGTTAAGGATCCCATGTTGCCATGAGCTATGGTGCAGGTCACAGTTGCATCTCAGATCCACGTTGCTGTGTTGGTGGCATAGCCCAGTAGCTACGGCTCTGATGTGATCCCTAGCCTGGTGCAGCCCTAAAAAGACAGACCAAAGAAAAAGGGGTTATCATGCTTGAAAATCCATAATAGCCTCCCCTTAACTCCCATCTCTTCTCTTTCCAGGCCCTCTGCACATTATTCTCTCTGATTAAATTCTCTGAAATCCTTCTTTCATCAGTATGACTTGCGCCTCAGTAATCTGCAGTGCTTCACCATTAGTACTACAACACGAACCCTTTGGCCTTGCATTCTAAGCCCCATCCTGCCTCTGTCTTCCTCACGAACTTTATCCTCCTTTACTCTCGTGGTCGACTCGGTGAACCCCACATGCCAGTGGACACATTCTGGCTCTGAGACTGGCCTGGAGCAGTTCTTCCTGCACAGGGGCATGATTCTTAACTGCCAGGTGCAGTCAGCCCTTCAGTGAGACCTGGAATCTTAGTCCACTGCCTGGTGAATGCCCTTGTGTACTTAAGAGTTTCACTCAACTCGTGTCTTGTTTTTATTTTTTATCTTCTCTTGGCAATTTGATTGGAAGCTCCTTGAAGTATGACTACATATTGTAGTCTTTTTATTTCTCCATAGCATCTGATTTAGTAATATGAACATGGTAGATAGTCCATAAATATTTGTTGAATGGGTAAATAAACCATGCTGTGGTGATTTGTCTCACTAGGGTTTTACTTTACATTAATATGTTCCACTGCACTAAAGGTTACACATTTTGAAAAATGGAGAAACTAGGATCTTGTATAAATTTCCAATTGGGAACTTCACCATATTGGGCAGTATGGGAACTTTAATGTTCTCATAGATTGCAGCACAAAATTTTGGTATTATTGACTGCAAGTGCAGCAGGGTGGAGGGTAAGGCCACACAAAATTATTGGTTATAATAAATGTTAGCTTCTTTTGCTTTTAGTTTGTGATATGCTACTCAACTTAGTAAATAATGCACATTACCGAAATAGCTGACTAAGAATACCTAATATTACTTGCGTTAATGAATGCCTAAAATAAACCTAATTTGTGATTCACTATATAAAATCAAAGAACTGAACTGTGGATGCAGTTTCCCTTAGGCCACTCAATTTTTTTTTTTCAGTAGATTTACCTTTTTAATTATATTTTTGCTTAGGCTAATTTTAAAATTACTTTGTATTCCCTGAGAGCAGTATACTTGATGTGTCAAGGGGACGCACATTTAACAGTCACAAAATTATTTATAAAAGCAAAAAGCTCGTTTCCCCCCAAATGATCTTTTTTAAGAGTCAAAATGCACAACTGATTCCCCCCAAAATAGTTTAAAGAAGTACATACAGTAGCTTAATGAGGCATATCAATTATTCCCTTCATTTGTTTTTTTCCTCCCCTTCCCTTTGTACTCTATAGCCAAAAGAAAGAACCTCCTTCAAGGAAATGTGTCTACTGTGTATTTACACTGTACTACAAATTGGGGTATTAGCTGAAATTAATGGCAGAAAATGACAATGTAAACTAATAAGAGTATTAGCTAAATCCTATTAAGTGATGAGTATTCTCATGAAGAAAGAACATAGGATGTTACAAGGCTTGGGTCCTAGAACTGACCCCTGCATTATTACACAAGCTTGAGAAAGTATTTAAGTCCCCCACCCCCACTTCCTTCCTTCCTTCCTCATAAATCTTTTTTAGCGTCTCATCTTGAGTTGTGAAAACAGTGTGTACTATGTATTATTGCTAATAATGCCAGTGGGAAAGAACAGTCAGAAAACTTATGAACCAAGATTTTAAAAGAATAGTTTAAGTTATGTATTTAGTGATTTTGATTGGTCTTCAATTGAGAAGTAGCTGAAAATGTCGTACCAGGTTCCCTGTAAAGAAACATGACGTATGAAATTTATTTTTCACTTAATGATCACATTTTGTTTTTGTGATCCTAGTTCATCGAGAAAGTGATTTCAGCTCCCTCGGAAGAGATTCTGGATAAATAAATGGGTTTATGAAGTTTATTTTTAATTTTTATATTATATTTTTTAAAAACAGGCATTAAATGGTGTAATGGAATTTAGTCTTCACTTTTTTATGGGTGAATTTTGTGAGTGACTGAGTGAGTCATTAAAGATTCTACTTCACAGGAGTAGCTTGAGAATAAACTTAAGAATGTGTATAAGTTCTAAGACAAGGAGCTGGAGCTCCTTGGAGAAATGGCTGTTTCCTGGACTCAGGCAGAGGAAGTACAAGATAAGCCAGTAACATCTTATGGTGCCAGAAAGTAAGGAATTCATCGCAAAAGAATGGAGCATGTGGAAATGACGCAGGGGCTAACCTAAAGGAACTCCCAAGAGCTAGGTCTGGGACAATTTGAGGAAAAAAAAAAAGTAATGATAATAATAGTAGTAGTACCAGATTACAACCCTTAGAATAAATGTATATGAGACCATGCTTCTATAAATAAATACTTGAATAAATAAGTAAATGAGGGGGAAGGAGCAGCTCCAGCTTAGATAGAATTCTAATTAGTAAATATAGAAGGAATGATGGAGATAGAAAAAATCACCATTTGGCAAATACCTCAGTAAAGATTGTTGCAGACCAGAGCCACACATGCGTGCTAAAATTAGCAGAGGGATGTATGAGAAACAGGATATTTGAGTAGTTTCAAAATGTCTCTTCACAAGATACTTAATAATTACAGAGGGAATTCCTGTTGTGGCTAAGTGGTTAGTGAACCTGACTAGCATCCATGAGGACGTGGGTTCAAACCCTGGCCTCGCTCAGTGGGTTAAGGATCTGGTATTGCTGTGAGCTGTGGTGTAGGTTGCAGATGAGGCTCAGATCCAGCGTTGCTGTGGCTCTGATGCAGGCCAGTGGCTGCACTTCCGATTGGACCCCTAGCCTGGGAACCTCCATGTACCGAAGCTTCGGCCCTAAAAGACAAAAAGACCAAAAACAAATAAATAAACAATAATTACAGAGAGAAGAGTACTAAGCTTACAGTGGGGAAACCTAGACAGATACCACATTTAAATAAATGTTAGAAGATAACTGTCTGTAATGAAACGTCAATAGCATATCCCTGCTGATAGCAACATAATGAAAAAGGTACAATGTCATTTTTGTGGTGATGTTTTTCCCCATTGTTTTAATTTATATTTTTTGTTTTGTAAAAATTTATAGATTCACATGCAGGTTTAAGAAGAATAGAGAGTGAGCCAATGTATATCCTTTACCCCAATGGCGACTAGTTGTAAAATAGTAGTACAGTATCATAACCAAGATATTGACAGCAATACAATTCAAGGTATAGAGCATTTCCATCACTACAGAGATCTCTCATGTTGCCCTTATAAAGCCAACACCCCCCTTTTAAAAAAATTGAGTTGTCTTTTCCTCTTTTTGAATTGTAAGAATTATTTATATATTCTGGATCATATGGATTTTTACCTCCAGTCTGATCATTTTTGCATTGTGGTAAAATACACGTATTTACCCTCGTAACCATTTTAAAGTATCCAGTACAGTGGTATTAAGTTCAGAGTGTTGTACAACAATCACTGCCATCCATCTCCAGAACTCTTTTCACGCTGCAGAACTGAAACCCTGTACCCATTAAACAACAACTCCCCCTACCCTCTTACCCCTAAGCCCCCATGAAAGACTGCTCCACTTTCTGTCTCTGTGAGCTTGGCTATTCTAGGTGACTCATCTAAGTGGAATCATACAGCGTTTGTCTTTTTGTGACCGGCTTATTTCACTTAATGTAGTGTCCTCAAGGTTCATCCATATTGTAGCATGATTTTCTTACTCATTAAAGCCGAATAATATTCCATTGTATGTATATACCACGTCTTGTTTATCTATTCGTCCATCGATGGACACTCCAGTTGCTCCCACTTTTTTTGGCTGTTGCACACGATGCTGCTATGAATGTGGTATCTGTATCTCTTCCAGACTCTGCTTTCAGTTCTTTTGAGCACATACCCAGAGCTGGAATGCTGGATCATCATGGTATCTAGATCACCCTCTGCTTTGCTCTTCTCCAAGCCTTGACTCAGTCTCTGAATATCTTTCCTTGATGAGATTTAAGTTTTAAAAGTTCTTATCCATTTCTTTCTTTAAATAATATAGTAAACCCTTAATTAAGAGCATCGCTCAGAGAATGCAGTGGTTATCGAATTTCCTGGCTAAGTGGCCAGAAATTCCTTTATTTGAAGTTAGTTCATTTTACCTTGTGGTAAGTACAGTAGAGTGGACATAATTGAATCTCTCATAATTCAGGATCTTGCAGTGATGCCTCAGGGCTGTCATTGTGAACGTGGATTCACAGCAGAGTGTGCCACAGGGTAGAAGTTATTGGGGATTGAAGCAAAGTACTAACCCCTCTGGACTCTATAAAACTAAATCCTTGATATGAATTTGTTTTATTATTTATTTGTTTATAAGCAAATCAATTTAGTATCATATAATTGATATTTAAAAGACCTTTACTAAACAATTTCTCATCTGACCATCTTTACTATTTTTCTCTTCTCTGCCTTTCTCTTTGCATCTGTATCCCCTTATCACCAGATAGCAGGCTGTCATCCTAGCCCTGAACAAGCGTATTTAATGGGTGTAACTTGTAGAAGAAAGTGTCATTTGGAATGCAGTGTACACCTTTCTCTCCCAGCTGTATTTCTCTTTCCTTTACTACACTCCAAGGAAGAAAAACAGTGCTTTGGAGGAGAGAGCATTAGAGAAAAAAAGAGGTAGAAGAACTAAGAAGAGAAAAAGCAAATTATGAGATGCAGCCGGGGGGGGGTGGGGATTGAGTGAGAGTAAGAGAGGATGGTCAGACAAAGCCCAAAGTCCGGCTTCAGGATGCCCTCCACCTTTGAACCAGATAAAGCCCTGATCCCGCTGGGTCTCAGGAACCTCTTAGGCTGTGACAAGTGGGTAACTAAATCAGAGGTTACTTGGGCCAAAATAAACTTAATCAGCATCTGTGACAAGCATTTCTTGAGTGCCTGCCATCCACAGCATCCTGAACTCAGTAGCCACCAGTCCACTGGCCAAGAAGAGAAAAGACCAAACGTCCATTCCAAATGTTTTATTCACCACTCTGTGGACAGAAGAAGTAGTCCCTAAATTGTCCAAGTCTCTTCTCTGCCCGCTGCTGAAACTCATCTTTCTCTAATCCCGGGGCTTGGCGGATCAGAGAGGAAGCTTGAAGGTCTGCCCTTTTGCCCTTCCGCTGACAGTGCCCAAGATGCCTGGAGGCAGAGGTCTTACCATACCAGTCTATTAGATCTTGCCTGATTCGAACTTTGCCTGAGTGGAGTGATATCTTCCTTTACAGACAACAGAATTGAAGAAACCTGCTATATCTTAAACAGTTTCCCAGGCAGGCATGAGGAGTTCTTCTCATTTGTGTTTTTGTTAGACCATAGGATTTGTATGAAGTACGTCCAGGTTTGGAAGCAGACCTGGAAATGCAAAGGCTTAACAATTTTAAATGTAGCTTTTGCACCTTGTAATCCAGAATGAAGCCGAATGTATTTTTAGAGTAATTTAATTACAAAGAAATAGTGGTGTCTAAGCCTGCTTTTTCTTACAGGAGTCAAGAAACAGAGGTAAAAAAACACAGGTGGCTTTGTTGATCTTAATAGATGACCGATGTTGCACACGATCTGTGGCACAGTTTGCTGTTGGCATTTCTGATCTAAAATTGCTATTCATCCATGGCTTAACAATTTAAGGTAGTTTTCCTTATATATGTGATCCCTAGCCTAGAATTCTCAGTCTGATGAAGAACTGAAACAAATGGGAACAGAACACAATGAGTTATTTGATTACGGAGAGATGCTCACAAGGAGCTCATAAATCAGCAATTCTCAGTGAGGGCGATTTTGCCTCCAGGTGCATGTGACAACATCTGGAGACATTTTCCCCCCCCTTTTTTTTTAAGGGCCACACCGTGGCATGTGGAAGTTCCCAGGCTAAGTGTCAAACTGGAGCTGCAGTTGCCGGCCTAGACCACAGTCATACAACGCAGGATCCAAGCTTCATCTGCAACCTACACCATAGTTCACGGCAGCGCCTGATCCTTAACCCACTGAGTGAGGCCAGGGATCGAACGTGCGTCCTCATGGATACTAGTCAGTTTCATTACTGCTGAGCCACAGTGGAAACTCCCTGGAGACACTTTTGATTGTCACACCTGGGGAGGAGGAGGTGCCAAAGGCATCTAGTGAGTGGAGGTCAAGGATGCAGCTAAACATCCTCCAGAGCACAGGACAGCCCTTCAACAAGGGGTTATCTAATCCAAAATGGCAGTAGCACTGAATTTAAAAAACAATGTCTTAATATGTGCAGAAGATCCCGTATGCACTGATTGATAAGTGAACTACCTTAGGAGAAACCCAACATGGTGCCCACAATTGTGACTTCTGTCTCTGGGTCTTTTAGGATTTTTTTCTTTGAGATTTCTGTTTTTAAATCATTTTAGGCTTACAGACTGGGTAATTGTCACTTCTGGTTCCTTAACACTTGAAACATGGGAGGCTTTGCTGTCGAGAGAAGTAGAAGAGAATGAAGAAAGAGACACGGTAGAAACAGATCAGTTAGGTTTCATGTCCTTGTCAACTCTGAAAAGTACTTGAGGGCTCAGCAGCGGGAAGAAGATAAGCTTCTTGGTTTTCTAGAAACATCTGGCAGGTCACCCCCTGCATCTGCCTATGCCTTTGCTTCTGCTTGGCTAAGGTTCTGCCTGTGGAATTAGTGTCAGGGGTAACCTCTCCTGCTTAGGCCACCAATGAGGTTTGGGTCTTGAAAGAGGTCATTTCACACCCTGCACCTTACCCCAGCCACTGAAGGTGGCCAGGACAATCCTTTAGGCCATTGCCTATTAAATATGTGTGTGTTTTCTAATTAAAATAGAAACCTAAAGAGTGAAAGTCTTCCGTAATTCTTTTTTTTTTTTTTTTGGTCTTTTTAGGGCTGCACCCACAGCATGTGGAAGTTCCTGGGCTAGGGGTCAAATTGAAACCATAGCCACCAGCCTACCCCACAGCCACAGCACTACCAGGTCCGAGCTGTACCCATGACCTATGCCATACCTTGTGGCAACACTATATCCTTAACCCACTGGACAAAGCCAAGGATCAAACCTGCATCCTCATGAATGCTAGTCGGGTTCTTAACCTGCTGAGCCACAATGGGAACTCCAAGTCTTCCATAATTCTGATGATAAATTTTAAATGTCTAGCGTATAATTATTAAAGATAAAATGTAATTATAATTTTATGGTACATTATTGCTATTTTATAGTGTATTTTTACCATATAATGGGCATTCTTTATTCTAGAATGATGGGTAAATCATTTCAGGTTGTCTGTAAAATAAGGATGATAGTATCCACCCCCCTACTCCAGAGGCATTAAAAAGATACAGATATAGATTAAAATTTGTAAAGTGTGTTGAGTTTCTTAGATGAAAACACCACGATGTAATGTACCATGCTGTATGGTTATAACATACATGGAGTTGATTTTAACAGTGTTGAATGATTCTATTACTGGTTTCTTTTGAGACGTTACTGAAATGTTTTTTAAAACATTCTGAGTCCCCAGAGAGAAAGCATTACGGCTACCTTAACGTAGTTTGTGTAATACTCTTAGATTTCAGCTGCCTCTCTGTGTTCCCCACAGGCAAATACGTGTATCAGCCGATGACCCCCGTGGAACAGCTTCCAAGCACTGAGATTCCTGCGAAGCCTCGGGAGCCCACAAACACCATTCAGATCTCCGTCTCCCTCACTGAACACTTTCTGAAATTTGCATCTGTCTTCCAGCCTCCCCTCCCCCCTGACTCACCAAGGTACTGTATGATCTCAGACCTCTTTATTGACAACTATCAGGTTAAATGTATTAATGGAAAGATGTGTTATGTGCAGAAGCAGCCGGCGCCACATTCCCACAAAATGAGCCCTGAGGAGGTCTCTGCACACGATGCCTTAATTTCAAAAGAGAGCAATACACCAAAAATAGATCACTGCTCTTCTCCCTCAAGTTCTGAGGACTCTGGGATCAATGCCATCGGGGCTCACTATGTGGAATCGTGTGATGAGGACACAGAAGAAGGAGCCGAACTGAGTTCAGAGGAAGATTACAGTCCGGAGAGCAGCTGGGAACCGGACGAGTGCACCCTCCTGTCCCCCTCGCAGTCTGATCTGGAAGTGATTGAAACAATAGAAACCACCGTGTGAGGGTCCAGGCTGGAAGCCGGGTCCTCTGATCCATGCTGAGCTTTTGTACTTTTGTCTGATGGATCCTTTTCCACTGCAGTCGGTGTTTTCTACCCTCTCTAGCAACCATAGCAGTTCAGTGGTCTGCTGATTTAGCTTCACTTTTAAATTAGTCTTATAACTAAGATATTCTTTTTCTTATACATAGTTTTCTTTTGTATCTTGACTTTCTTTCTATGTAGCATCTGGTGTCATGAATTGTGACCCAGCCTTAATTTCACTGGGAACTTTGAAAGCAGTGAAGCGATGATCACAGAGCATCGTGGATCAGGTTGAGGAGCTGCCCAGAGTGAAGGAGGCACTATTTTCTCAGTAGCCAGTTCTTTGCAGAACAGCTCTTTGGCATTCCTTGTGGCGAGCTGACAGGCACCGCCACCCAACTAGTCCCATGTGGAGACTGGTTCACGTGACCCCTCGAGGTGTGCACTGGTAGATGCTGCTCCGTCCCTGTCCCTGTCTCCCCACCGCCCGCACTGGGTTTGGGCCAGTGTGGCCTCAGCTTGCTTCTAGGAGGTCACTGGAGGCCAGCTTGGCCCCTAGTAATGCACAACCTCTGTGATCTGGGGCTGAGCTAGACCTCACTTCAGAAGAAATGACGTCTCTAATTTCATGCTCAATCCAGCATTAGCTGAGTGCCTGCACTCTTCAGGGTGCTGTGGGGATGCACAGTGAATAAGGCCTGCCTCCCAGCATCCACGGATCATAGTCCAGTAGGGACAGTAACCTGTGCAGGTCATGGGACCCAGAGTGCCCTGGGGACTCAGGGGAGGGAGAGAGGTGCTTGGCTTGGGCTATCTGGGGAGAGTGGTGTAGCTGGCCTTTGGGGTGGGTTCCCCAAAATTTTAAATAAGTTTTGAAAATTGTTCTTCAAGTCTGGGGAAAACTTTAGGAAGCTATATAGGTATTATATTTAGGAGGCAGCCACATCTAATGTCTTAAGAAAAAAATCAAGAATAGTTTTAGTTAGCATGGAAATGCTAAAGACAGCAGTCCTTTAGGGATTAGGAATGAATCTAATAGGTTTGATTAATTCTGCTTCATTTGGTTGTATGAAGCATTAGAATGGCTTAGGTGAGATATGGATTAGAATTCAGTATGATGCATGGACTTTTTTTATGCAAATGCAAAAGCAGTTGAAATAGTTCGCTGCTAAATCAGGAGAAAATATTTTGTGTAATATTCACTTTATTACAGTAATATCCATGGTCTGTTGTATGTTCTCTTTTCCTACACACATAAAGTAGTGAATGATTCTTATTTAGCTCTCTTCAGAATCCTGCTCCTGATAGCCATTTGTAACAGGTGTTCTTGTGTGAGTCAGTTAGCTGCCGTTTCTCCAAATGTACTGGCTGTGAAGCATAGTTAGGAATCCAGGAAATTTAAAATATGGCCCAAATGGAACCAGAACTATCAAAGTGGGAGAGAGAGAACTACTTCTCATACCCTCACTGTCCACAAGTGTGCGCCCATGGCATTTTCTCCTGCTCTGTCAGCATGTGACACATCTGTTCTATGTCAGGGTTTATGTTTTAAGAAAGAAGAGGCCCGTTCACTGAGGGCTCCGCTTGGCATCCTTCACCAATCACTGTAGGCAGAACCTGCTTTCCGAGTTGTATGTGTAGTTCAGGTGAGCACCTAGAGCATTTTGTTAGGTTTAGGTGCCCCGAACATCTGCAGGGTTTGGAGAGCGGAGTGTGTGTGTTCCTTTGAGGACAGGCTGAGTTAACACTTCCTGTGAGGGTGAGAGTACAGCCAGCACGAAGTTCCCACCTCGTAGCACATGAAGACTCAACAAGTCAAACTGAGAAGGTGGGTGGGTAGCAGAGCTCCAGGGCCAGTGAAGCCCAGGAGAGATGGCAGAGGTGGGTGTGAGGAGAGGGGTGTAGGGACAGACAGCTGATGAGCCCAGCCCGGGGCTCTCAGTGCCACCTGCCTGCCTGGGATTGAGCAGCCAGCTGGAGGCAGCTTGGAAGCTGAGAGCTTGGGAGCAAGGCCAGGGGCCTGTCTATACCTAGCCCTGTGTGAGCTCATTGCACCCTCTATGTGGAAACATAGAGAGTCTTCTCTTTCTACACCATTGCCACCAGTTCTCTCCTCTGTCCGTTAATCTAATTGGAGTCAACCACCAGAGCTCCAAAGCCATGGAATCCATGGGCACAGGGCCCCGTTTCTGAGGCCAGCTGGGTCAGGGTTGGGCCCTTTATCAGTGTAATATCTGTGACTTTTGCCTAGGTTCCTGTTTTCTAAACTCCTGAACTGCCATTCAGATTAACCACAATTTTAATGGAATTTTTGGATTTGACACTGGTTGATGATCACTTTAAATATTTGCACAATCTCTTTATAATTGAAAACTCACTAAGCTTCGCTTACTACTATTTTATACAATTGGAGATGTTCCATTGGATTCTAAATATCAGATGTTCCTGGATCTCAAAATAGCCTTTTCTAAATAAGCACAAGCAAGATTTTTTTTTTTTGTCCTAGCACTGTTAATATTAATAAGTCTCTGAAAATCATGTATGATTGACCAGAATTGTTTCCTTATGCTTGCATTCCAAGAACAACTGATAAGGATATAAAAATATATAGTTTCAACTTAAATTCTAGGCCTATTCTGTTCTATATTACATGAAAGAGTTTCTCGGTAATCCATATATTATATTGCTCCTTTGTATAAACATATTTATAGGCACTTTAGAGAATGTTTAGACTGCAGTGTGTATTATAGACATTGAACACAGTCATGTTAAATAGGCTTTTGATTAATACTTGTACACTGAGAGATATGAAAGCTTTATAATTTGGATCATATAGTACATGCTGACTTGGGGCAAAGAGTTGGGCTGTGGGAATGGAAAACTGCTTTCTTGGGCTTTTGTCAAAAACTGGCACCATTCCCACTTTTTGAAAGTTGAGATGAAAGCTGTTAGGGAGAAGATACAAAGTAAGTGCTGTGTGGAATTTAGCTTTCTTATCTGACCAAGATTTCTTTTAGAATTTTCAAGTTTCACATATGTTCATGATTTTTCTGAGAAATGACAAAGCTTTTAAAATGCTTTTGTAGTTATAACTATTTGGTACATTAACCATTGAAACTTTACAGTCAAATCTAGGTATTTTCAAGATTTGAAATGCAAATTTGAGGAAAACCCTGAAGAAAAACAGTTGCTTTCCTGGAAGTGGAAGACCTGTGGTTCCAGGTAACGCAGTACAAAATGAAACAAAAAATACAATCACCAAAACCAGAACAAAACCATGAACTTGTTTTCCTGAAGTATGTTTTGGATTTGATCTAGGATTGATTTTTACCTTGGGAGTAGTGGTGTTGTTTCTTAACCTCTTCTTCCTGGCCTATTTGAAACATCAGTTTTTCACATGTCATATGCACATTTCTCTATATGGGTCATAGGATGCAACCAGGTAATTTAGAAAGCTGTCAAAGATCCAGCTAGGTTCGATGATACAGATACTTCTGGGCAAGAGAAAAACACAAAATAATATTTATACAGTCAACTCTTGGTTTTCCATCCGGTTTGCAAAATTTTATTGACATGTTTTGGATGTTTACATGAGGAAAATGAAGTTTTCTTGGGTTTTCTTTCCTGTTTCCCACTCCAGAGGATGTGTGAGCATCGATAAGGAGACCCGTTGTATTTTGGGCATTTCTGTAAGTGTGTGTTTGTCTCTTCCTTTTGAGGGGATGAGAAAGAAGTGGGAGTTCTCTGCACTTTATCAGTGCTGTAAAGTCCAGGGAGGTCAGCTCCTCACATCCAGATGTAAGTATAGGAGCACTTCCCAAAACTAATTTTGCAATGATTTACCTTCAGAAAATTTCACATGTCATTGCTCCCGTTCATTATCATGGATAATTGAGAGTTGACTGTATTGGGAAAGGGCCGTGTTTCTGTTTGTGCTTTGAGTTCTTTTTTCTATTAAGATGGAGGCAGTGCTCTCTTAATAGTTGGAACAGGTCTGAAAGCAAATCATCACTAGAGGTTTTAATACTGAGCTCCCACATCTTTGTGTTCATGTGTACTCTTAAGGCTGTTCATATCTTGTAATATTCACTTACTGTGCTATTTTTAAAACCTGTCTATTTAAATGTTTTAAGCACAATGTTGATCCTTCTGTAATTTCCTAAAATTATATTGTTTTCCTACAAACAGCTCAACTTTCTTCTCTGTATAATACTTTAGGAAAATACTACCTTGTAAAATAAATGTGATTTTTTTCTTTTGTACCGGCACAAATACGGTATTTTGGATTTTGGAATATCTTCTCTCCCCACTCACTTTTGGAGAGGTTCTGTCTGATGAAAATAATAATACAGTATGAACTAAACAAAATCAAGAAGGTACATTTGCAAAATCTGAAACATTTACATCCAGGACTGACTTTGTGCTCGGAAACAAGTCGTTTACATCATTATCCCACTTGAACTTTACACAAACTTAGTGCAGGTGTGATTACTGCTTCTGTAACATGCACTCACAGTCACCACTCATGATAACTGCCAGAACCCTGTATAGTAAGAATTATTTTGTGGGCTGCATTAGGCTTATATAATTAAAACTTAATCCCCCCACAAACGGTTTATTTAACACAAAACTACAAGCTGTGTGCTCCGCTCTTACACCCGGTAAGACAGTTGTGACTGCGGGTCAGGATCCAGGGAGGTCGCTCCCCTGAACAGCTGCGGGCATGTAGTCACTTGGGCACCAAAGCTCAGGGTTCAAGCCTCAATGTGGCAGATCCAGGAACTTAATTTTTGTATTCATACCTGGAAAAGAACAGCTTTGGGAGTTGGCTTTTATTGAATAACCCCATGGGGAATACTAAATAAATTTGCTTATCAGTAATAGGAATACTATCACCGTTCATACTAATAATGACGGTTCAACTGCTGTCTTCCTGCCTCCACGAGTGGTTCTCACAGCAGCCCTCTGAGGGAGATTTCAGCATCCCCCTTTCACAAGTCAGGTAAAGCACTCAAGAAGTAAACATTTTTGTAAGGTTGAAGGACCTCCTTTGCTTTTTTTTTTTGGTCTTGTTTAGGGCCTCACCCGCAGCATATGGAGGTTCCCAGGTTAGGGGTCAAATTGGAGCTGCAGCCACTGGCCTACACCACAGCCACAGCAATGTGGGATCCAAGCTGCATCTTCAACCTACACCATAGCTCACAGCAATGCTGGATCCTGGGTCCTTAACCCTCCGAGTGAGGCCAGGGATCAAACTCACCTCCTCATGGATGCTAGTTGGGTTCATTAACTGCTGAGCCATGATGGGAACTCCAAATCTAGACTCTTTTTTTTTTTTTTTTTTAGGGCCGCGTATGTGGCATATGGAAGTTCCCAGGCTAGGGGTCTAATCAGAGCTACAGCTACCAGCCACAGCCAGATCCGAGTCTGTGACCACAGCTCACGGCAACGCCGGATTTTTAAACCACTGAGCAAGGCCAGGGATGGAACCCGCAACCTCATGGTTCCTAGTCAGATTCGTTTCCACTGCGCCATGACTGAAACTCCTGGTTGAAGGACATTCTTCATAAAGTATTAAGGAAAAAAAAAACTAAACATTTTTGTCCAAAGTGGCACAATTTGTAAGTGGGAGTCAGACTTGAACCCAGTTACCTTGGCCATGGAGCTCCTGCTTTTGGCCTCTGCCTGCGTTGCAGCCCCTTTCCACTCTCAGGGTCTCTGGAGGCTGAGCCAAGAGGCTGGGAGTGAGCCAGGAGGAGAGCAGAGGGTACTGCTTCCTGTCCCCGACCCAGCAGAGGACGACGTCTTCCACTCACCTTCCCTCTACAGCCTGTGTTCCACCTGATGGACACACACACAGACACACACACACACTCTTTCTGCAAATATCTCAGTGCTTTGATTTGGCCCTTGCTGCTTCTCTGTTTAATCACAGTTCTAGGCTACCTTTTCTGCCTTCACAAGATACCTTGTCTTTTAAAGTGACTTCTGCAGACAGCAAATCTCATCGGCTATGTGTTCATGCTACTAATTTAACTCTCCACATAACTGCATGGCCATATTCTAGAAAGCATCACATTGTAGCAGCTTACAGATGCTGACTACACACACTTATTCTGCAGTAAACTTTAATTTAGCAACTCATTACAGTTCAGTCACTGGGAACTGGTAATGCCTTTAACCTTGATGTCCCACCCCAGTTCTGTGCTGAATGAAGGTAAGACGACCTCAGGACTCAGGCTCACTGCGGAGGGGTTTAAGGAAGGGCAATTAGAAGTCAGATGGAATTCTTCCAAAACCAGGCATCTAAGGGAATTTGATGGAAATAGCAAGTGAAAGGCAAGGTAAAGTAAATATGCCTAGATATTAATGGTGTTTTTCTTTTTGCTTTTTGGAATTTCCCTAGTTTTCTGAAATGAATTGACATTACCATTAGAATCAGACACAAGCCCAGGAAGCTGTTTTGAAGATGGTGAGCCCAGGACAGTGAGCGCTGGTAGAGCCTGACCTTGCCCATGAGTTCAGGCAGCAAGGTACCGACCTGCCTGGGGGAGGGATGAAAGGCCAGACCACAGAGTGTGTGTCCTGGAACCACCTGGCTTCCACAAGGAGTGACCTCAGTCCAACTGGAAGGGCCTTGGGCCAGTGGGTTGGTGAAAGGAGACGATTTGTTTCTCATTGTCTTTCTTAGTTTCCAGACCCAAACTGTGTGCAGATTTGGAGAGGGGAGGTGAGAAAGCTTGGGCTGGGATGGGACCTTGTAGGCCTCTATGGCAGGTAGCCTCTCACCTAGTGTACCGTCCAGATGATTGATCCCAGGAAGGAGATCTGGAGCATCACTGCAAGATGGTGACAGAAAGGACCCCGTTGTGGCCCTGGAACCCCCCAGCATCTGAAGGGGGACTGAGCAAGCATTTCCCCAGACGTCACCTTACCTCTCAAACCCAGCAACTCTGTGTGGTGGGTGGGGCAGGATACTTTCATGAGTTCATGGCCAAAGCATCCAAGAGCCAAGTCAACAATAAACGGAGGTGAGTCGCTATACACGGCAAGTACACAGCAGGGTCAGAGCCCCAAACCGCAATTGATTCCAAATCCAGCCGGTGTCACCCGCGCGTGTGGAGTCCCTGCACTCACCCCTGCCCCCTCCTGCTTAGTCCTGTTCCCACTGCCTCCCTCGACTCTCTCTCCTCTCAACACCTGAAGCCCCGAGGCTGTCTGCTGCACTCCCATCCCCCAACCCCCAGGATAGCCCTGGCTCTAGGTGTGGGCATCTAGGGACCACAGCCCAGCCCTCCAGGCATCGCTCAATGCTGTGCTTGTTGTTAAGTCACTCTGGCTTTCTGCCCAGCCTGGCTTGGCCTTGACCCAGGTCTGGCCTGAGACTCAGATGAGACTCAGATGAGACCCAGACACTTTTTAGGCTTGGGGTGGGGAGTGGTAATGTGTACTGGATCTAAGAACTCTCTTGGGAATCAGCCTCAGGTCTTAGTACTTCGGTATCAGTTGCTGCTGACTCTCCTGTTCCCAGCCCTGCTGAAGTGGGGCCTTTGATACCGATCCCTTCCTGTGCTAAGTAGCAGTCATCACCCACTTGAGGCTGGCTTCCCAGGGCACTGAGTAGACTCTGACGACCCAGCCATGAACAAGCCCCCCGTGTGGTAGACAGAGGTCTGAGTTTCCGCCTCCAGGTTTAGAATCTGCCTGTGTGAACTGTGATGCCAGAATTTACCAAGCAAATGTACCCCCATGTATCAGCAGAAGGACCTGGAAGAGCCATCCCAGTGTATCCACGACACAGGCCAGGGGCCTTTGGGCAGACCCTGTGCTGTGTCGGGAGGGGTGGGCTCACTGAGGCCTGGGTGGGATCTGCATAGGGATCCACAGATCCTGTTTTTCCTGGGGATCTAGAGCAATGAGAGGTGACTCTAGAGGACTTTGGAGCTGCACTGAGTATGGAGAGGACACCAGGGTTTCCCGAGGAACCCAGGCCCTAGGTGAACATGAGGGCCTAGACTGGGCATCTCTGGACAGGTCACTGGGAGGTCAGCACAAGATCAGTAGGTCCAACTAAATTCACTTGGGTCCTTTCAGATTACTGGGGTCCAAAACAGGTCAGTTCTTCCCCAGAGATTTCTCACCCCAACATTTCCAAGAGTCACAGGCAGTGAATTCATGGAGCTGTAATGTGTTTCCTGAATCAAGCAGGAAATCACGTGGGCCGCATGTTTTGCCTGGTACAGCCACTCAGAATGGGAATGATGGGATCGGGAGGGGTCAGCAGAGGGGTGGATAAAGGGGGAATGTTGGCTGGAACTCATGTCAGGTGGGGGTACAGGTGGGATGATGGGCCAACATGTTCGAGAGAAAAAAGCTCAGGTTGTGCAAGCCATGCCGTTCCCCAATTTGCTAGGGCCTGGGACATGGCCTTCCCAGACTCTTAGGACCAAACTCTGCCCTTTGAGGCAGACGTAGCACAGAGTTCTGGGGGAACAGATGGCAGGTAGGAGTGGGGGCTACTGGCTCCACTCAATGATTGAGAAGTGTCCTCGTGTGAGGTGGAGGCCCAAACCCACCAGCAGCCTAACGGCAGGCTCCTGGCTGGGGCAGGAGCCAGAAGCCGGGGCCTGCGCACTGAGAGCTGGGATGGGACCGTGCAGGGGCCTCTCTGTGCGTCCTACCCATCCCACCGCTCCCCAAGCTGGAGACATTGATTCATTCACACAGGCAGGCATGTGTTCAAAAGGTGTTACCTACACCCACCGTCTGACCCTGCCAAATCTCTCCTAAGTTTGTACCCAACAGAAGTGCATGCATATGTCCACCAAAAGACAGGAAGAAGAATGGCATTGGGCCAGTACTGGAAACAACCCAAATGCCCGTTAACAACAGAATGGCTAAGTTATGGTATATTCATACGGTGGAATATTACTTAGCAGAGAGAATGAATAACAGGGATAAGTCTACAAACAGAACTGCGGTGAAAGAAGCCACTTCCAAGAGTAAGTAGTGGATTTTATTTATATGAAGTTCAAAACAGGTGAAAATCGTGCTTTTAGGAGTCAGGATGTTGGTTAACTTGCAGGGTGTGTGGGTGGTGAACAGAGTTCAGGGGACTTCAGGGGTATAGTCATTTCTATTTGCTTGATCTGGGCGCGGGTTACATAGGTGTGTTCACTTTGTGAATTAACCCAGCTTTGCACATGCAGTTTGAGAACATTTCTGTGTATAAAAGGTTTACTTTAAAAAGACTTAGAAGATGCTGGCAGCTGGCTTTTCTCAGCACTGACTGTGCTGTGGGAGACACAGGAGTGCACTGGACATAGTCATGCCTTCAGGAGTGATGCAGACAGACAGGAAAACACCCTAGCACGGAAACAAGGTGAGTCAAACTGCCACTTTCCTGGGGAAGTGGAGAAGGCTTCATAGGGTCCTGGGGTGTGGAGGAGGCTGGTGGCAGACAGCCATGGATACCCCCGACAAGGGGGCCCCTGAGATGAACTGGAGCCCCCCTCCCCCAGTACACTAGGTTTTTCCTGCAGCCCTGGGTGCATGGCAGGCATCTGATGGGTGAGATGTACCTTTGGAAAAACATTTTCATCAGGCAGAACTGAGTGGAAACATACTGTTTCTAAAAGGATCCCCAAAGCTCTGAATTATTTATTCACTGATGCATTCATCATTGATGAGGCCCCTGATGGCTTTCCTCTCCCACAAACACCTTCCCCTCCACCTCCTACTCCTGTAGGCTCTGGTTGGTAACCCATTACCCCGCGTCACTTGGACCTTTGCTATGGACGGAGCAGATGCATCTTGAGGAGAGTTAACAGGCTTCCTCAGCTCACACAGCCTGTGGGGGGCTGTGCCTAGAAACTGGGGCTCCTGACCAGCAGCCCATGGCCTTTCCCAGCAGTCAGTTTGGCCTCCTGTGGGGAATTGGGCAAGATTCCATCTCCACCCCCACAGCAGGAAGGAGGATGCTCAGCAGAAGCTGGGAGCTGAGTAACCATTTTCAGATGGTTCTGTTTACCAATTAAAGGAGAAACAGACTGTGATGGACAAGCTGCATTTTGGCCAATCAGAATCCCTCCCCTCTCCTCTGAGGACCCTGAGATTCTTTCCAAGGACCACCTCTCCCGCCCCCACGGGGGCAGCACAGGAGGAGCCAGCTCAGACCAGGGTACCTGCCCTCCCCAAGTGGTAGCTGATGGGTGTCTGGACCTCCCCTTTCCCAGCTCCTTCCTCTTACCACTGTCCAAGCCTAAGGGTGGGCAAGTGACCTGGAATTGCAGCTGGAGCTCAGCTGGGGCTGGAGCATGCTCAGAGCTGCTGTGCCTCAATCCTGGGAGGACACCCTCCCCTCTGCCCCCCGTGAGCTCCCATGGCCATGTCAGCAGAACTGCTGCTGCTGACAGCCTCGGTGTATTTCCAGAGACATCTCTCCCCTTCAGAAGTGGGACCTGACGTCCCTGCAGAGTAGAACATGGGCTAAGTGCCACGAGGTGGGGGTGGGCAGGGACTGGGCCCAGCACTGCCCAGCCCTGGAGTCGGTTTCTCAGCCACCCTTAGATGAGACAAGAGGGCTCGTCAAATCCAATCCAGAAGGCATGACCTGGATATGAAACTGCTGTCATTTATGCAATAGTGCTGTGACTGGAATGACAAGTTAAAGAACTCTTGGGGACGATAAACTGGGCAGGGGGCTGCAGGAGAGCGCTTTGCTGGTGTTTACTGGCCCTCTTTTGAGCAGGGCTCAGGTGCCCTGTAAACTGCCTTGGCTCTTTATGGGCTGAAGGCGAGCAGGCAACCTCCACGTTTTGAGACTATCGAACCCTTTTGACCTTAACTTTAGACTTGTCAAGAAATCTTCTGGCATAGAATTTAGGGAGGTGGCATCACTGGCTCTGGGATCAGTTCTTAGTTCAAATTTGTGCTTTGCCACCTTTTTTTTTTTTTTTTGCTTTTTTTGCTTTTTAGGGCTGAACCTGAGGCATATGGAGGTTGCCAGGCTAGAAGCTGAATCAGAGCTACAGCTGCTGGCCTACACCACAGACACAGCAACGCCAGATCCGAGCCATGTCTTGCAACCTACACCACAACTCACAGCAACACCGGATCCTTAACCCACCGAGTGAGGCCAGGGAAAGAACCTGAAATCTCATGGTTCCTAGTTAGATTAGTTTCTGCTGAGCCACAATGGGAACTCCCATTGCCACTTCTTGTGTGTCACCTTGGTTAAATTATCCCCCCCAGTGTGAGCCTCAGCTTTCTCATCTGTAGAATGGGGTTAAGACTCTCATGTGGCTGTGACAGGCATCCAATTGGTGCTCATTTAACACTTGACCATGTCTCCCAGTGTGGCCTCCTCATGTCTTGGTCAGGAGACGGCAGCCTGTGCCACTGTTGGCAGGAGTTCTGTGCTAAGAGCTGAGTTAACATTTCTGGGGTGTTTGCCACATGCCTGCAACAGCACTGTGTGTTCACAGGTCCTGGCTCATTTAGTTTTTACTGTATTTTATAAAAAAATCTAAAGCTGAGAGAGGTCAAGTGACTTGCTTGGGATCACAGCTTGGATGTGGCAGAAGCAAGATTTATCTTATATTAAAAGTTGGATCTAGGGAGTTCCTTGGTGGCCTGGTGGTTAAAGGATTCAGTGTTGTCACAGGTATGGCACAGGTTCGATCCTTGGCCTGGCAACTTTACGCATTAAAAAAATAAGGTTGTATCTAGTTTATACATCTGTTTCCTGTGAGTTGTTCTGGAAGGTTAGCAGTGACAAACGTGAAGCACCCACCATGGGGCCTGGCCCCTAGAAGGTGCTTGCTAGTTCCTGGGCTGTTAGGTGCAGGTTTCAGGCCTGGAGCCGCCCGGTGGGCTCGTCCTCACAGGTGGTCTGAGAAGGTTGGGCAGCCTGAGTGAACTGCAAAGGGAGCAGCTGAGCCTGCGAGGTGGACACCTGGTCTCTGTGCATGTGTGTGAGCTCCTGTGATTGGTTCTAAAATATATGTACTCCCTGGGCTAAGAAATTGTACAAACACTGCTCTGGTAGCATAGTCCCTGTCAGGGGAGCGCCTGGGTGGGGGTGCTCTGGATGGAGCCTGTGATGCAGCTGCTCATTGAAGAAAAGCAGGGGTCTTGATCGTGAGCAATAGAACTGATGTGCGACAGGGTTCTCAACGTCCTTTATGACTTGATAGTGAGACAGCCAGCAGTCCTGCAGGGCTTAAACAGGAGGCATGTATTGTTGGACACGGCACGTCTTACACTCAAACGGGTTTAGCATAAACACACAGAAAGGGAGGTGCCCCAGCCCCTTCAGGCCTTTTCCTGCCTCCAACGCAGGTTTCAGCTGTGCTGCAGCCCGGTGCCCACAAGTCCCGACTGTGCTAGTCCTGGTCCCAAAGGCAGCAGGAGGTGACAGCCCTCGGTGTTGGCCACCAGCTAGAGGAGATCAGGTGTGACAGGCTTGGAACGCCACCTGCGGGGGCTCCACCTCTTCTCTACGCTTCAGGGGAAACTGAGACCATCCCAAAAGGCAAAACACATTTTCTTAAATAACTGGATGGAGGTATGTGACAATCATTTGCTTAGGAGGCAAAACAAAATCAACCAGTCTGGCGCTGATGCTGCGGCAACATCAGGAAGAGATGGAGTCTCAGGCTGGTGAGCGGGTCAGCAGGGCGCGGCCCCAGGAGAGGCTTCAGTCCTCGGTCACAGGCGGAGGAATGAGCTGCAGCTGGAAGTTCTCCTTCTGGAAGATGCTGTTGAAGGCTGGGCCACTCTGGGAGCCACCAAACGGCCTGCAGCTCTCGCCGCTGCGGTTCTGGGAGAGCTCTGTAAGGAGAGCCAGCTGCAAAAGGAGGGGATAGACATCAACGGAGGCGAGGGGGACAGAGGGTCCAGGAGGGGGACAGGAACATGGGGGCGGATTCCCCTGGGGGCCTTGCCACACAGGAGAGGGGGCACGACCAGGTGTGGGCCCCAGATCTGGATCTCGCTAACAAGCCACGGTGATTGTGCACAAGTTCACGTTGTCTTGTACGGCCTTAATTTCCTCCTCTAATGGCGATGAGGCTGGACAGGATAAGTCCCGCGGGCACATCAAACTGTGATGCTGACTAGGGAGAGCTGTCCCGTCCAGCACCTCCCGGGCTCCCTCCTGGGAGAGCCTGTGACCCTGCGCCGAGCTTCTCTCCTCCCCGCTCAGCTCACTCCACACTTGTCCCCTCCACGCGTCCTCCTGGGCTGAGGGACATCACAGGCTCCAACCCCCCCTCCTCTTAACCCAACAGCGCCACACAGATGCCCAGCTGCCGCTTCCGATGCAGGGGTTCCCAGGAAGCTCCCAGAGGCTACCTTCTCCTCTACGTGGCCTCCCTGTTCCCAGCTCTCTGTGTCCACCAGTGACCCCAGCGACACCCTCACTCTGTCAGAGGCTCAGTTCTAGCATACCTACCACGGAGGAGAGAGTGTTCACCCAGCCTCTTGGGACAGGCTCAGCCCACTCCTTGGACCTCAGTGGCTCCTTTCTACAAAAGGACAGAGCCCGCTGGCCTAGCTCTCAAGATGCCTTTGGCGGTCGGTGGAGAGAGGACTGCTGTGCCTGAGGGCCTTCGCCTGGGGGCAGGGCAGCTGTGAGGCTAGGCCATCGAGCGTGCCGGGGTGGGCCTGCCTGGGCTGGCCTCCAGGCCAGGAACCCGCCGTGCTTCTAGCAGCCCCAGGTACCTGCGCAGGGGGGCCTTCACACCCGAATCATGGCTGATCCTCCACAGCCACCCTCCAGGTAAAAATCCCAGAGTCCTGAGACATTAAGCAACTCGCCCTGGGTCACCCAGCTGTGAGTGCCACCGTGGGACGCAAACTCTGTCCCCGTGACAGTTTCTGCCCCGTGGAGCTGCCTACAGTTCTACCTTCTCTGAGGTAACTTTTGTGTCACCTGCTCTCTCTCCAACTCCCCTGCCAGGGGCTCTGTCTTCTAGCTGTTTTCCGACCTCTGGCAAGGGTTCTCCCCTCACCCCACCCCACCCAGGCAAGCATGGCAGAAGGCTCACACATGTCTGTCACTTCTGCTTAAAACTCACTTCCAATGGCTGAGGTAACTGGGGAGACATCTGAAGGCCCCTTGGTTTAAAGTGACAATTTGTCTAAATCAACCCAGCACCTGGTCCTGGCTCAGACTCATGGCTGTGGTCCAACGCACAGTTCATAACACTGGCTGGAAAGCTCCGACTGCCAGCCCCCTGCAGGGACTTCCACTGCCACCCAAGCAGGTTACAGAGAGGTGTCCTCCTCCGCTCAAGCCCCACCTGCGCCACTTCCTGTTGCTCTCACCCTCTCGGCTGCCCGTCAACCTGTGGACCTCTCTGTAAGGACTATTATGTACGATGCTATATAACAGGACAGGTGACAGATGCTACATAAATCTAAGATTTGTTCACATTCAGACACTGAAGCAGATCAACCACAAAAATACATATATTTAGGGCCACATCTGCAGCTTATAGAAGTTTCCAGGCTAGGGGTCAAATCAGAGCTACAACTGCTGGCCTAGCCATAACCACAGCTACAAAACAGCTCATGGAAATGCCGGATCCTTAACCCACTGAGTGAGGCCAGGGATAGAACCTACGTCCTCAGGAGTACTAGTCAGGTTTGTTACTGAATATTGTCTGTGCGGAATTCCTATTTTCCAAGAAAAAGAGAGATTTTTGTGTTCTACTTTGGTAACTTGGTGTTCTGGAAATCTGTGAGTCCTGAAAATAATAGCTCAACAGTTTGAAGCAGCAGACCTTTGAATAGAAGGCCTAGAAACCCAGCTCCTGGGATGGAGTGGGGCTGAGGCTGGGAAGGGATGGAGGCAATGATGCCAGTTCAATAAAGCTGCCTGACTGCATCCAGGAGGCCCCTGGAGAAACCTCCTGGAATAAAGCCTAGATCAGCTCTCAGAAAGGGAACACCATTTTTCCTCTGAGCTGCCAGCAACCTGGCAGGTGCATGGGGAGCGGGAGAAGGGAGTCTAGGCATAGAAACAGAGCACAAAGGCAGTCTGTGTAAACTCAAAGAAAAGCTCAGGGAACAGATTTGGCCTGGCTAGAATTTAGGGGTGACTTGGGGCATGGAGGAGGTGACAGAGTTGGAATTCCACTTATAGGTGATGGAGAATCAGGAAAGTGTTTTAAGCAAGGGGTTAAATTAATGACTTTTGGGTGTGGAGATGGTACACAAGCAGCAGCCTGGACAAGAGACTCTGTGAGTTAGAAAGAAAGGGGAGACCCAGGAGATGCATAGGAGATGCCTGCTGAGTGGGCTCTCCATATGACTGAATGGATGGGTGGGAGGGAGGAGCTCAGAGTCCTGGCAGGTTCCTCCTCTGGGTGACTGGATGACAGAGGGTGGCAGCCGGAGACAGGCACGATCAAGGAACAGCAGGTTGGGAAAGTTAGTAAGGGCACTTCTGAAGTGCCTGTGGGACCCCTAGACTGAGGTTGTGGCCTATTGCAGCCTTCCAAATTTGTACTCTTCTACAGTTACAGGATTCCAGCAGTCTTGGCCTATGGCCTTTTGGAATCAAGACCAATTTCCCCAGTGTCCACTGCAGTTAGGTATGGTCACATGTCTAAGTTCTGGACAAAGGAGGTAAGTGAAAGTGTGTATACAATTTCTAGGCACTGTCCTTAAATAGAGGGCTTATAGTCTTCCTTCTTGTCTTCTGCCTTGCTGGAAGGAATGCAGATGTGATGGCTGGAGCTGGGGCAACCATGCTGAACCACATGAGTATAAGCCCTATGTTAGGGATGGCAGAGCCACCAGGGAGAAGAGAGGTTCATGGATGGTCGGTCCCCAGTGATGCCTGCATTTATAATTCTATCTTGGTTAAGCCACTGCTCTTTAGCATTTATTTTTCATGGCCAAACCAAATTAAACCAATGCAGATGTCCTTCAGAGTCTGGGACTGCACTTAGGGCAGATTTGGCAGTTGTCATTATAAACAAAGACTCCCAGATGAGGGATGAGGCTTATGCCTGCTCTCTTGGGAGGCAGTCCTAGCACAGATGCCCTTCTGTGTCCTCCCTGGGCTCAGCGCTCCACACGGCAGTAACAGGGACAACAGAGATGCCAGGGCACTGCACAGACTGAGGAAGAAGAGACCGGAGCGAGGATGTGAGGACACTCTGTTACCAAAAGAGTAATTATAAATAGAGAAACAAAAATGTAAACAACCATACAAACATTACCCTGGAACTTCCTCGGTAGAGATGACAAAGCTGATCGAATGCTTGGATTTGCTGTGGATCCAGAACAGGTTCTGAGATGGCCTGAGAAATCAAAAGCAGTAAGGTTAATAACACCCGTGGGCAGTCTCTGTTTGGTCAACGGTGAAGCAGGATGTGGTGCTTCCTTCACTTTTCTGAAGAAAACCCATGCCACCAGCAACCGGTACTTTCCTGCACATTAGTTAGAAGTGAGCGTGTCCCTCCGCAGAGCCCTGGCGCCGGCCCCAGGCCGACCTCTCCATGGCTCCTTCCCATGTGGCCTCGAGATCTTCTATACTCACGAGTGTCCTTCAGGGCTTCCCTGTCCCCCTCTGCCTTTAGGATGCAGAGTAACTCATCTCCTCCCGGCCCTGCACCCCCATATGCCTCGCTGAATACAGCCAGCAAAGACGCCCCTTCTTTGTGCTGGTGGTAGTGGGGAAACACTGTCAATGAAAAATCAGGTCATTTTCCTGCCTCGTAAAGCTGGTAGCCACCTGCGGGCTAACGTGCTTCTCCAGCGCTCTTGCTCTGCTCTACCGGCTACTGTGCCAACACTGTGGTCCTATGCTCGGGGGAGCCCAGCTCACAGCTGGAGGAGGAGATTGGATCCTGGCAGAGGTCACCTTAGGCTTTGGAGTCAGAGGCGAACTGCAATGCCAGTCCTAACCCTGACCTGCTATGTGACCTTAGGCAAGTCACTGCTCTGACTTGGGAGGTTACTGAACATCAAATTAGATGAGATGTTTCTTTTATGTTTTTTTTTTTTTTTTTTTTTTTTGCTGTTTAGGGCCGCACCCGTGGCATATGGAGGTTCCCAGGCTAGTGGTCGAATCAGACCTGTAGCCGCTGGCCTACACCACAGCCACAGCAACGCCACATCCTGTTGCACCACAGCGGACACTCTAACATAAAGAAACTTTAAGAGGTTACATAAACTTAGGTTCCAGGAATGACTGAAGTCTTTTCCCCAAAATTTTCACACCCTTAGGGGGGAATAAAAACCTACTAACCAGAGAGACCTTCCAACTAAGAGAGAATGGAAATAAGCACTACCCATGAAAGAAATCCTGCTAGTGGGTGTGATATTACCTCACAGCTTCATCTCCTAACTAGGTGGAAGGATCTGCTGCAAGAGAGATAAGGAGGCTCACAACTCAGGGGCTTCGGGAACCCCACAGTGATACCCCAGAGACCAGCCCAGGGAACAGCTGCCTCAGTTCTTAAAAGCTCTCAGAGATGTGGGGGTGGCTGAGGGCAGTCCTGATCAGGGCAGCCTGACAGAGAAGAGGATGGACCTCAGGGGCCCCACTGTTCATTCTAGACTCACACCTCTGGGTCTGCCAGACATGTGGAGGGATCATCCTCCTATATGAGAATGTTTAAACTTGCCGTGACAGTTTGAAAAACATGTCTCAATATAATTTGCTAGAAAAATGATCCTGTTCTTGGAGAGAAAGTATGTAGAATATCACACTTCCAATAGATACTAAGTGAGGTATGCAGGGGAATGATCTGAAGGTTTGAGAAATATGTAAACAGAGCCTTAAACAAGCAAAACAGAACATATCATTGCTTTTGAGAGACTTAAAAATGGAAAGCATGGTCCTGTCCCTGATTTTCCACATCCCTCAGTATTGGCATGAACTGGGGAGCAGGGCAGGTTAAGGACAAGGACAACATGTGCCTTTCACTGGCCATTCAACACCTCAGCTCTGGGGCCCACAGTCTATAGGACAGGAACCAGGCCACCCTGATCTTACCTTTGCTTATTCTCTGGCTACTCTGTGATGAAGTTTAATGAGGAAGATGCAAAATGGAACCAAGTCAGGAATCGACTAGGTAAGGTGGCACTGGGTGAGGTGAGGGGTTTAAGGCAGGTTAATTAGAAAAAAGGTTGTAAAAGCCAAGCTGGAAAATGACAAAGCAGCAAGAGCGAGAAAAGATCTCTCCATATAGAAGTTTATATTTTATAAACTGCCCTTCGCACCCAGATACCAAAACAAATACCACACCAAAAAAATTACAAGCCAAAATCACTGATGAACACAGACTCAAAAATATTCAACAAAATACTAGCAAACCAAATCCAACAATACATTGAAAGGATCAGAACCCATAATCAAGTGGGATTCATGTAAGGATTCTTCAATATCCACAAATCAATCACATTACAAACTGAAGAATAAAAACCACGATTATCTCATTAGGGGCACAAAAAGCTTTTGACAAAATTCAACACCCATTTATGATAAAAAACTTCCCAGAGAGTGGGCACATAGGGAGCCTACCTCAAGATAATAAAGGCCACGTATGACAAACCCACAGCTAACATAATTCTCAATGTAAAAAGCTGAAGGCATTTCTGCTAAGATCAGGAACAAGACAAGGATGTCCACTCTTGCCACTTTTATTCAGCATAGTTTTAGAGGTCCTAGCCATGGCAATCAGAGAAGAAAAAGAAGTAAAGGAATCCAATTTGGAAAAGAAGAAATAAACTGTCACTGTGTGCAGATAACATGATACTATACATAGAAAATCCTAAAGATGCCCCCAGAATTCAGTAAAGTTGCAGGATACAAAATTATTTATGTATTTATTTTTTTGTCTTTTGTCTTTTTTTTTTTGTTGTTGTTGTTGCTATTTCTTGGGCCGCTCCCGCGGCATATGGAGGTTCCCAGGCTAGGGGTTGAATCGGAGCTGTAGCCACCGGCCTACGCCAGAGCCACAGCAACGCGGGATCCGAGCCGCATCTGCAACCTACACCACAGCTCACGGCAACGCCGGATCGTTAACCCACTGAGCAAGGGCAGGGACCGAACCCACAACCTCATGGTTCCTAGTCGGATTCGTTAACCACTGCGCCACGATGGGAACTCCTTTTTTTTTTTTAATTTATGTATTTATTTTTTTGTCTTTTGTCTTTTTTGTTGTTGTTGTTGCCATTTCTAGGATACAAAATTAATTCATAGAAATCTCTTGCATTCCTATATACTAACAACAAAAGATCAGAAAGAGAAAGTAAAGAAACAATCCCACTTACCACTGCATTAAAAAGAATAAAATACCTAGGAGTATATCTACCTAAGGAGGCAAAAGACCTTTACTTTGAAAACTATAAGGACACTGATGAAAGAAATTAAGGATGACACAGATGGAAAGATATACCATGTTCTTGGATTGGAAGACTCAATATTGTCAAAATGACTACACTACCCCAAGGCAATCTACAGATTCAGTGCAATCGCTGTCATATTACCAATGACATTTTTTTCACAGAACTAGTACAAAACATTTTAAAATTTGTATGGCAACACGAAAAATCCCAAATAGCCAGAGCAATCCTGAGAAAGAAAACAGCTGGAGGAATCAGGCCCCCTGACTCCAGACTGTACTACAAATCTACAGTCATTAAAACAGTATGATATTGGCACAGAAACAGATCCATGGAACAGGATAGAAACCCAGAAATAAACCCACACACCTATGGTCAATTAATCTATGACAAAGGAGGCAAAAATATACAATGGAGAAAACACAGTCTCTTTAATAAGTGGTGCTAGGAAAACTGGATAGCTACCTGTAAAAGAATGAAATTAGAACATTCCCTCACACCATACACAAAAATAAAGTCAAAACAGAATAAAGACCTAAATTTAAGGCCAAATATTAGAAAACTCCTAGAGGAAAACATAGAACACTTTTGGATATAAGTCTCAGCAAAAACTTTTTGGATCCGTCTCCTAGAATAATGGGAAAAAAAAAATACAAGTGGGATCTAATTAAACTTAACAGCTTTTGCACAGCAATGAAAACCATAAAATGAAAAGCCCATAGAATGGGAGAAAATATTTGCAAATGATGTGACGAGAGATTAATCTCCAAAATATACAAACAGCTCATGCAGCTCAATTAAAAAAAAATTTAAAAAGTCAACAAAAAAATGGGCAGAAGATCTTAGTAGACATTTCTCCAAAGATGACATATGGATGGCCAAAAAGCACATAAAAAGATGCTCAACATCACTCATTATTAGAAAAATGAAAATCAAAACTACAATGAACTATCCTCACACTAGTCAGAATGGCCATCATCAAAAAGTCTACAGTAGGAGTTCCCGTCGTGGCACAGTGGTTAACGAATCCGACTAGGAATCATGAGGTTGTGGGTTCGATCCCTGGCCTCACTCAGTAGGTTAAGGATCCAGTGTTGCCGTGAGCTGTGGTGTGGGTTGCAGACATGGCTCGGATCCCGAGCTGCTATGGCTCTGGAGTAGACCGATGGCTACAGCTCTGATTAGACCCCTAGCCTGGGAACCTCCATATGTCACGGGAGAGGCCCTAGAAAAGACCACCAAAAAAAAAAAAAAAAAAAAAAGTCTACAGTCAATGCTGGAGAGGGTGTGGAGAAAATGGAGCCCTCCTGCACCGTTGGTGAGACTGTAAATTGGGGCAGCCACTATGAAGAACAGGACGCAGGGTCCTTAAAAAACTAAAAACAGAACTACCGTATGATCCAGCTGTCCCACTCTTGGGCATGTATCTGGAGAAAACCATAATTTGGAAAGGTACACACAACCCAGTGTTCACAGCAGCACTATTTACAAAAGCCAAGACATGGAAGCAACCTCAATGCCCATCAACAGAGAAATGGATAAAGAAAAGGTCGTACAAATATACAAGAGAATATGATGCAGTCATCAAAAGGATGAAATAATGCTATTTGCAGCAATATGGATGAATCTAGAGATTATCATATTAAGTGCAGTCGGAGGAAGACAAACATCATATGATACCACTTACATGTGGAATCTGATAAAAAATGATACAAATGAATTTATTTACAAAACAGAAACAGACTCACATATTTCAACAACAAACTTATGGTTACCAAAGGAGAAACATGGGAAGGAGGGATAAGTCAGGAGTTTGGGATTAACAGATACCCAGTACTATATATGAAATAAATAACCAATGATGACCTACTGTATAGCACAGGACACTCTACTCAGCATTCTGTAATAATCTATACGGGAAACGAATCTGAAAAAGAAGGCATATGCGTATAACCAAATCACCTTGCTGTACACCTGAAGCTAACACAACTTTGTAAATAAACTATACTCCAATAAATTTAAAAAACAAACAAGCTTTGCCTTGAAGGGATAATGTAAGAAAAAAGATCTCATGAAATGTTCTACTGTACTTGTTATGAAGCTGTAGATGTACAAGCTACTTGTGATGGTCCACTGAGAAATTCCCATCAGATACTGTGCTGAGAAAAACTGTGCTGGACACAGTTACTACCTGTGTAGACTTACTATTAATTGTGTTTTCCTCTTTGCTTTTGTCACTAGGGAACTCAAAGCTAGGTGGTCAGCTACATAAGGCCAGTAGTTGCACAGGACTTCATGGCAACATTTATGTGTGCTGTTAGTCTGGTTTTGTATTATTTCCCATAGGCATACAGTTTTTAAAAAATCTCAGTAGTTCCCACTGTGGCACAATGGGATCGGCAGCATTTCTGCAGTGCCAGGATGCAGGTTTGATCCCCAGTCTAGGAACAGTGGGTTAAATGGAATGCAGCATTGCTGCAAAACATAGGTCACAACTGAGGCTCAGATCTGATTCCGAGCCCTGGAATTCCACGGCCACAGGTCAGCCAAAAAGAAAACAAACTAGACTTCCTCTTTATTTCATCCAATTGGATGTGTTTTGGAAGCCAACTTAAATCACTCTGGGAAAGTGAAGGTCATGTCAGATCAGAAGTAGAAAATGCTGCTGTTAAAAATAGAACACGCTTTCACCCCTCCCCCAGGAAGTCTGCCTGGCAGGAAGTCTGCCTGGCAGGTGAGTCTATTTGAGGCACAGGACACACTGACTGGGTCCCCGCCTCAGGGCTTGCTCACTGAGGTAGAAAGTGTAGGAGCCTCAAATGATGGTCCAACCCATGTTTTCTGATCCAGTGCCTCTCAAACTTTAATGTGCATAAGAATCACTGAGATCTTGTTAAAACACAGATTCTGGTTAGGTCTGCAGTGGGCTCTGAGATGGGTGTTTCTAACATGCTCCTGCGTGACACTTAGAACAGCACAGGGCTAATCTGTACCCAGAACAGCTCTGCTCTTCTGGACTTCTGTCCTGAGTCTTCTGGGAGCTGGACACTCGCAGGTTATGGGCATCTGCCTCCTTCTGACTGAACTGGACCAAATCAGCCCCTCACTTAGCACTCCTGTTTCTCTGAGGTGCCCTGATTAGGTATGTTGTTTTCAACATTCATTGAGTTCAGATGCATATTAGCAACCCTTGGCTATAACGAGAAAATTTAATAAAGGATGTTCCTGCCAAATGGTTTCTTTCTTTCTTTCTTTCTTTCTTTCTTTCTTTCTTTCTTTCTTTCTTTCTTTCTTTCTTTTTCTTTCTTTCTTTTTTTTTTTGCTTTTTAGGGCCGGACCCGCAGCACATGGAGGTTCCCAGGATAGGGGTCGAATCAGAGCTGTAAGCTGTAGCTGCCAGCCTACACTACAGCCACAGCAACGTGGGATCCAAGCTATGTCTGCCCCCTACACCACAGCTCATGGTAATGCAGGATCCTTAACCCACTGAGGGAGGCCAGGGAATCGAACTTGCATCCTCATGGACACTAGTCGGATTTGTTTTCGCTGCACCACGATGGGAACTCCCACATGGTTCATTCTGAATCTTACTTTATTGTAAGCCCAACACCTATGTTACTACATAAGTAAACAGGATTGTGTAAATCGAGGAAAGAAAAGCTGGGAGACTTGCCCAATATGAATCAAAAATTCACAACCAATTAAGGGACATAACCAGGGTCTATCTTAAAATCCTAGTCCCCCTCTCCTGGGAGAAAAGCTGGAACAACAAATAGCTAAGTGTGTGAGCTTGTGGGCACACACATGCAGACCCATAACTTCAAACGTAACGTGTTCAGATCAGGGTGCAGGGCCGCACTGCATTTGGGGCTTGTCATCATCACATTCCACCTCCAGGCCCTTACACTCCTCGGAGATACCAAGGGAAGGGGTTTTCCAACAAGGACATCCTTCATAAATTGAAAAATGTGTTGTTCCATGGAGTGAAATCACTGAAGGTGACGGGTCCTTTCTTATAAGACAAGCCATCATCCTGGATAACCAGATACTGAACCAAGGAGCCACTGCTGGGGCTGCCCTGGCCTCTGGAAGCAAAGCTGCTGCAGGATGGAGATGCCCTAATCCTGGCCACCTTCTCTGTGGGAAACTATCAGAATACGAGTCATCTGAGGTGAAACAGGAGAGCTATTTGTAGACGTGCCTAGGCCCCAGCAGATGCTTACCTATCTTAAAATCCTTCCTGGAACAAGACGGAGCATTTTAAAAATGGAAGCGTTCAGGGAATGACTAATCACTGCCAAGGTGAGGATTTCTGTACGCTTCTCCATGGTTCTACGGTTCGAACGGTAAGGTGCGGTGGGGTGAGAATGAGGGGAGGGCCAGGGCCCATTCAGCTGGTTTATGCCCTGCCCCGTGCAGGCTCCTGCCCTCCACCACCAGACCTCACAGACAACGTGGATCCAGTTCTGTGGTTCTGCAAATATTTCTGCGGCCTCTACTATATCAGCACCTGGGGTATTAAGATGAATAATCAAGAGGAGTTTAATGTCTCAAAGACTCTGGGACATTAAAAACCCTATAGAAGCTTTCGCCTTCTGCACTGGTGATGAGCCAAGCTTGAGTGGCTACTGAGGGATGACAACCATAAACAGCCTACCTGCCAGCGCGGCCTTTTTGAAACGCACTTGCATTATCTCCACACACCGTCCTGATGCCCACTTTGGGGTCCAGATTACACTCTTGCACATAATGAGACCGGAAGGCTCAGCTGCGGCCCCCTCTCCAGGTGTCGCATCCTTTCATCAGCTGAGCTGCCACATGGCCCCACCAAGACTGTCTTGCTGCACTCATTATAACTATCTGGTGACTGTCTCCCCGCCAGCCTGTGAGCTCCCCGAATAGCAGAGCTTTATCTTATCCATCCTTTATTCCCAGTGCTCTACAGCCAGTAAACATTCAACAAACACTGGCTGAACAGTCATGTCCTGCTTTGTTCTGAGCTGTCCATTTTCGGAGTAAGAGCGGGCAGCAACTTGCTCTCCTGGCCCAGTGTGAGATCACTGGCATTTGTCTTCCTATTTTCAAGAATGTGGGCTTTGCAAAGATTCTCTGTGATTTCTGGCATGTTTGCCCTGTATCTCAGAGAAATATCTATTTCATTTTATTTAATTCACTTTTGGGGAAAGGATTATTTCTCAAATGTCAGAAAATACCAACCCGTTTAAGAAGGAAGGGAAATGTACCAAGCCAAGTGGGACTTGCAGTTAAAACCCTCTCTCTGTGGATGCTCTGGCACATGGTGTGCAGGGCCCTCCATCCCATGTGACCAAAGCCTGTTTCCTACGTGCCCGTGACACTGTGGCAGCTGGTAGACAAACCTGGGCTCTAAAGCCTGTCTGCCTCAGCCCACACCCTGGTTATCACCAATCACCAGCACTACCTTGCTGGCCAGTTACCTATTCTTTCTGAGCCAGTGTTTTGTTTTTGTTTTGTAACATGGGGATAAGTTTTTTTGCTTTTTTAAATGTATTATGGAGGTAAAAGGTTTTTTGTTTTTTGTAATATGGTGATAATGATAGTAGCTGCCCCACATCAAGTGGCTGAGAAGATTAAGAAGGTAATGCATGTGGGGAGTTCCTGTTGTGGCGCAGTGGTTAACGAATCCGACTAGAAACCATGAGATTGCAGGTTTGATCTCTGGCCTCACACAGTGGGTTGAGGATCCAGCGTTGCTGTGAGCTGTGGTGTAGGTTGCAGACATGGCTCAGATCCTGCATTGCTGTGGCTGTGGCATAGGCCGGCAGCTACAGCTCCAATTAGACCCCTAGCCTGGCAACCTCTATATGCCGTGGGTGCGGCCCTAGAAAAGAAAAAGGAAAAAAAAAAAAAAAAAAAGAAGGTAATGCATGTGGTACACGCGGTAAATGCCCAGGGCTCAGTGAGTCCTCGCCAAATATTATTACCTGGAGGCACAGGAGGGCTTCCAGCCTACATTTAGTGCTGGTCATGTGGACCTAGTCCCATCGTGGCCACTGAAATAGAAAGACGTCAGAACATAGTGCAGACAAGACCAGCAAACTGCGCAGTGAGAGGGATGGGTGGATGCTGCGGGAGATGGGGGTGGAGGTGGGAAAAGCTCTGGGAAAGGAGAGCTCCCTGAGGAGAGGGCTCTGTCCCTCACTCACGGGTGCCCAGCACTGGGCCCAGCACAGAGTGGCCCTGAAATATATATATATTTTTTCCTTACAGCTGGGCCTGAGGCATATGGAAGTCCCCGGACTAGGGGTTGAATTGAAGCTGCAGCTCCTGGCCTATGCCACAGCCATGCCAAATCGGAGCTGCCTCTGTGACCTACACCACAGCTTGTGGCAACACTGGATCCTTTAACCCACTGGGTGAGGCCAGGGATCAAACCTTCATCCTCATGGAGACTCTACTGGGTTCTTAACCGCTGAGGCATGACGGAATCTCTGGCCTTGAAATAATTAATTGCTGATCAGACTATGAAGGGATGGGAAGAGCACTTACATGTTACTGGGCTGTTTCGAAACCACCTGCAAGCAGGAGGAGGAACACAGGCATGGATTCTGGGGTGATTAGTGAGTGGCTTTGACCAAATTATGTCGCCTCTCTCAGTTTTTCTTTTTAAGGCCACACCTGCAGCAAATGCAAGTTCCCAGGCTAGGGGTGGAATCGGAGCTACAGCTGCTGGCCTACACCACAGCCACAGCCACAGCCACAAGGGATCTGAGCCGTGTCTGCGACCTACACCACAGCTCACCACAATGCCAGATCCCCAACCCACTGAGTGAGGCCAGGGATCAAACCCACATCCTCATGGATACTAGTTGGATTCGTTTCTGCTGTGCCACAACAGCAACTCCCTCTCTCAGTTTCTTAAGCTGTAAAACACTACTTTGCAGATTTGTGAGGATTAGAGATAACTATGGGCCTGGCACCTATTTGATAGTAAATGGCAGTAGTTACTGTGACTGTGTTACCTGCTCCCTGTGGAAGTGGCTGGAAGGAAGGACACTGGGCTAACAAAGCAGAAACCTGAGCGCTAATCCCGTCACAGCTCCTTGTGTAACCTGAGCAGCTCCACTGGGTCTGTGGCCAACAACTGTGCCACCACGGGCCACAGTGCCAT